>NC_029787.2:68579464-68589777 GCF_000816755.2 Arachis ipaensis
GTGATTGATGAAGGGGATTTGGGGAAGAGTGTTACGAAAATGTGTGAAGAAGAGTGAGAGAGAGGTGGGGTAGGTGGGGATCCTGTGGGGTCCACAGATCCTGAGGGGTCAAGGACTTAGCATCCCTGCTCCATTTAGGCGTGTAAACGCCCTTAGAGTGCAATCCTGGCATCTAACGCCAGACTGCTGCTTGTTTTTGGCGTTAAATGCCAACTTACAGCCTATTTCTGGCGTTTAACGCCAGCTTGATGCTTCTTTCTGGTGTTAAACGCTAGTCTGATGCTTCTTACTGGCGTTTAAATACCAGTAAGCTTATCCTCCAGGGTGTGCTATTTTTAATGCTATTTTTCATTCTATTTTGATTTTTCAGCTGTTTTTGTGACTTCATATGATCATCAACCTACAGAAAACATAAAATAACAATGGAAAATAAATAGATATAATTAAATAACATTGGGTTGCCTCCCAATAAGCGCTTCTTTAATGTCAATAGCTTGACAGTGAGCTCTCATGAAGCCTCACAGATAATCAGAGCAGGGTTGGGGCCTCTCAACACCAAACTTAGAGTTTGAATGTGGGGGCTTTGTTTGACTCTGTATTGAGAGAAGCTTTTCATGCTTCCTCTCCATGGTTACAGAAGGAGAACCTTGACTCTTGAATACAAGGTAGTCCTCATTCAACTGAAGGACCAACTTTCCTCTGTCAACATCAATCACAGCTTTTGTTGTGGCTAGGAAGGGTCTGCCAAGGATGATGGATTCATCCTCATCCTTCCCAGTGTCTAGGATTATAAAGTCAGTAGGGATGTAAAGGCCTTCAACCTTTACTAGCACGTCCTCTACTAGTCCACAAGCCTGTTTCATTGATTTGTCTGCCATCTCTAGTGAGATTCTTGCAGCTTGTACCTCAAAAATTCCCAGTTTCTCCATTACAGAGAGTGACATGAGGTTTATCCCTGACCCCAGGTCACACAGAGCCTTCTCAAAGGTCATGGTGCCTATGGTACAAGGTATGAAGAACTTTCTGGGATCCGGTTTCTTCTGAGGTAATGTTTGCCTCATTAATGCACTTAGTTCATTGGTGAACAAGGCGAGTTCATCCTCCCAAGTCTCATTACCAAATAACTTGGCATTCAGCTTCATGATTGCTCCTGGATATTTAGCAAGTTGATCTTCAGTGATGTCTTCATCCTCTTCAGAGGAAGAATATTCATCAGAGCTCATGAATGGCAGAAGGAAGTTCAATGGAATCTCTATGGTCTCTGTATGAGCCTCAGATTCCTTTGGTTCCTCAAAGGAAAACTCGTTTCTATACAAAGGACGTCCCATGAGGCTTTTCTCACTAGGACTCACGTCCTCCTCACTCTCTCCAGGTTCTGCCATGTTGGTCATGGTTACGGCATTGCACTCTCTCTTGGGATTTTCTTCTGTATTGCTTGGGAGAGTACTAGAAGGAGTGGTGCACGAAATCGTGATCGTTCATTCCTTGGTAACAGCGCTAAAAACTTAATACGTACATTCATAATCTTAATTCTTTGTCACAACTTCGTACAACTAACCAGCAAGTGCACTGGGTCATCCAAGTAATAAACCTTACGTGAGTAAGGGTCGATCCCACGGAGATTGTCGGCTTGAAGCAAGCTATGGTCACCTTGTAAATCTCAGCCAAGCGGATTCAAATGGTTATAGAGTTTTAATAATTAAAATATAAAATAGGATAGAAATACTTATGTAATTCATTGGTGAGAATTTCAGATAAGTGTATGGAGATGCTTTTGTTCCTTCTGAACCTCTGCTTTCCTACTGTCTTCATCCAATCCTTCATACTCCTTTCCATGGCAAGCTGTATGTTGGGCATCACCGTTGTCAATGGCTACATCCTATCCTCTCAGTGAAAATGGTCCAAAATGAGCTGTCACCGCACGGCTAATCATCAGTCAGTTCTCGATCATGCTAGAATAGGATTCAGTAATCCTTTTGCATCTGTCACTACGTCCAGCACTCGCGAGTTTGAAGCTCGTCACAGCCATCCCTTCCCAGATCCTACTTGGAATACCACAGACAAGGTTTAGACTTTCCGGAACTCAAGAATGGCCGCCAATAATTCTAGCCTATACCACGAAGACTCTGATTGAAGATCAGGAGGCTAAGAGATATGCATTCAAGCTTGTTTACATGTAGAACGGAAGTGTTTGTCAGGCATGCGTTCATAAGTGAGAATGGTGATGAGCGTCACATAATCATCACATTCATCATGTTCTTGTGTGCGAATGAATATCTTAGAGAAGAAATAGGCTTGAATTGAATAGAAAAACAATAGTACTTTGCATTAATTCATGAGGAACAGCAGAGCTCCACACCTTAATCTATGGTGTGTAGAAACTCTACCGTTGAAAATACATAAGTGAAAATAGGGTAGACATGGCCGAGTGGCCAGCCTCCCATGGAGGTCTTAGAGATCTAAAATGATCAAAAGATGATCTCGAAAATGATCCAAAGATATTTAACACAATAGTAAAAAGTTCTATTTATACTAAACTAGTTACTAGGGTTACAGAAATAAGTAAATGATGCAGAAATCCACTTCCGGGCCCACTTGGTGTGTGCTTGGGCTGAGCATTGAAGCTTTCACGTGTAGAGGTCTTCCGTGGAGTTAAACGCCAGTTTGTAACCTATTTCTGGCATTTAACTCTGCTTTGTAACCTGTTTATGGCGTTTAACTCCAGAATAGGGCAGAAAGCTGGCGTTGAACGCCAGTTTGTGTCATCTAAACTCGGGCAAAGTATGGACTACTATATATTTCTGGAAAGCCCTGGATGTCTACTTTCCAACGCATTTGAGAGAGTGCCATTTGGACTTATGTAGCTCCAGAAAATCTACTTTGAGTGAAGGGAGGTCAGAATCCAACAGCATCTGCAGTCCTTCTTTAGCCTCTGAATCTGAATTTTGCTCAAGTCCCTCAATTTCAGCCAGAAAATACCTGAAATCACAGAAAATCACACAAACTCATAGTAAAGTCCAGAAATATGATTTTTATTTAAAAACTAATAAAAATATATTAAAAACAAACTAAATCATACTAAAAACTATGTAAAAATAATGCTAAAAAGCGTATAAATTATCCGCTCATCACAACACCAAACTTAAATTGTTGCTTGTCCCCAAGCAACTGAAAATCAAATAGAATAAAAAGAAGAGAATATACTATAAATTCTAAAATATCAATAAAACTTAGCTCCAATCAGATGAGCAGGACTAGTAGCTTTTTGCCTCTGAACAGTTTTGGCATCTCACTTTATCCCTTGAAGTTCAGAATGATTGGCATCTATAGGAACTCAGAATTCAAATAGTGTTATTGATTCTCCTAGTTCAGTATGTTGATTCTTGAACACAGCTACTTTATGAGTCTTGGCCGTGGCCCTAAGCACTTTGTTTTCCAGTATTACCACCGGATACATAAATGCCACAGACACATAACTGGGTGAACCTCTTCAGATTGTGACTCAGCTTTGCTAGAGTCCCCAGTCAGAGGTGTCCAGGGGTTCTTAAGCACACTCTTTTTTTGCTTTGGACCTTGACTTTAACCGCTCAGTCTCAAGTTTTTGGCTTGACATCTTCACGCCACAAGCACATGGTTAGGGACAGCTTGGTTTAGCCGCTTAGGCCAGGATTTTATTCCTTTGGGCCCTCCTATCCACTGATGCTCAAAACCTTGGATCCTTTTTATTACCCTTGCCTTTTGGTTTAAAGGGTTACTAGCTTTTTGCTATTACATTTTGGTTTAAAGAGTTCTTGGCTTTTTCTGCTTGCTTTTTCTTTTTCTTTCTTTTATTTTTTTTGCCAATTTTCTTTTCTCTTTTTTTTCGCAAGCTTTTGTATTCACTGCTTTTTCTTGCTTCAAGAATCAATTTTATGATTTTTCAGATTATCAAATAATATTTCTCCTTTTTCATCATTCTTCAAGAGCCAACAATTTTAACATTCATAAACAACAAATTCAAAAGACATATGCACTGTTCAAGCATTCATTCAAAAAACAAAAAGTATTGTCACCACATCAAAATAATTAAACTAATTTCAAGGATGAATTCAAAATCATGTACTTCTTGTTCTTTTGTAATTAAAATATTTTTCATTTAAGAGAGGAGATAGATTCATAGGACATTCATAGCTTTAAGACATAGACACTTAAACACTAATGATCATATAGTAAAGACACAAACATAAATAAAACATAAGGCTCAAAAACCGAAAAACAGGAAAATAAGAATAAGGAGATTAAAGAACGGGTCCACCTTAGTGAGGGTGGCGTCTTCCTCTTCTTGAAGAACCAATGGTGCTCTTGAGCTCCTCTATGTCTCTTCCTTGTCTTTGTTGTTCCTCCCTCATAGCTCTTTGATCTTCTCTAATCTCATGGAGAATGATGGAGTGCTCTTGGTGTTCCATCCTTAGTTGTCCCATGTTGGAACTTAATTCTCCTAGGGACGTGTTGATTTGCTCCCAATAGTTTTGTGGAGGGAAGTGCATCCCTTGAGGCATCTCAGGGATTTCATGGTGAGGAATTTCCTCATGCTCTTGTTGAGGTCCATGATCTCTTGTTTGCTCCATTCTTTTCTCAGTGATGGGCTTGTCCTCTTTAATGAGGATGTCTTCCTCTATGTCAATTCCAGCTGAATTGCAGAGGTGACAAATGAGGTGAGGAAATGTTAACCTTGCCAAAGTGGAGGACTTGTCAGCCACCTTGTAGAGTTCTTGAGGTATAATCTCATGAACTTCCACTTCCTCCCCAATCATGATACTATGGATCATGATGGCCCGGTCTATAGTAACTTCAGACCGATTTCTAGTAGGAATAATTGAGCGTTGAATGAACTCCAACCATCATCTAGCTACAGGCTTAAGGTCCGGTCTTCTTAATTGAACCGGCTTGTCTCTTGAGTTAACTTTCCATTGAGCTCCTTCCACACATGTGTCCATGAGGACTTGGTCCAACCTTTGATCAAAGTTGACCCTTCTAGTGTAGGGGCGTGCGTTTTCTTGCATCATTGGCAAGTTGAACGCCAACCTTACATTTTCCAGACTGAAATCTAAGTATTTCCCCCGAACCATTGTAAGCCAATTCTTTGGATTCGGGTTCCTACCTTGATCATGGTTCCTAGTGATCCATGCGTTTGCATAGAACTCTTGAACCATTAAGATCCCGACTTGTTGAATAGGATTAGAGAGAACTTCCCATCCTCTTCTTCTAATCTCTTTTTGGATCTCCGGATATTCGCTCTTTTTGAGCTTAAAAAGGACCTCAGGGATCACCTTTTTCTTGGCCACAACTTCATAGAAGTGGTCTTGATGGACCTTTGAGATGAATCTCTCCATCTTCCATGACTTAGAGGTAGAAGCAATTGCCTTCCCTTTCCTCTTTCTTGAGGTTTCTCTGGCCTTAGGTGCCATTAGTGGTTATGGAAAAACAAAAAACAATGCTTTTACCACACCAAACTTAAAAGGTTTGCTCTTTCTTGAGCAAAAGAAGAAAGAAAGTAGTAGAAGAAGAAGAAAATGGAGGAGATGGAGGGAGAGAGTGTATTCGGTCAAGGGGGAGAAGTGGTGGTTGTAATGTGTGGAAATAGAGTAGTGTTGAGGGGTTTATATAGGGGTAGGGTGGAGGGTAGGTTTCGTCTATTAGGGTTGGGTTTAGGAGGGAAAAGAATTTGAATTTTGGAGGTAGGTGGGGTTTATGGGGAAGAGTGGATGGATGTGAGTGGTTTAGGATATTTAGGGAAGAGGTATGGAGGTGATTTGTGAAGGATATTTAGGGAAGAGAGGTATGAAAAGGTGTGAAGAGGAGAGAAGAAGAGGTGGGGTAGGTGGGGATCTTGTGGGGTTCACAGATCCAGAGGGGTCAAGGACTTAGCATCCTTGCTCCAATTAGGCGTGCAAAACGCCCTTAGAGTGCATGTCTGGCGTTAAACGCCAGCTTGCTGCTTGTTTCTGGCGTTTAACACAAATTCCATGCTCTGTTCTGGCGTTAAACGCCATTCTGGTGCTTGTTTCTGGCGTTTAACGCCAGCTTGATGCTTCTTTCTGGCGTTAAACGCCAGTTTGATGCTTCTTACTGGCGTTTAAACGCCAGTAAGCTCCTCCTCCAGGGTGAGCTATTTTTAATGCTATTTTTCATTCTGTTTTTGATTTTTCAGTAGTTTTTCTGACTTCACATGATCATCAACCTATAGAAAACATAATATAGCAATGGAAAATAAATAGATATAGTTAAATAACATTGGGTTGCCTCCCAACAAGCGCTTCTTTAATGTCAATAGCTTGACAGTGACCTCTCATGGAGCCTCACAGATATTCAGAGCATTGTTGGGACCTCCCAACACCAAACTTAGAGTTTGAATGTGGGGGTTCAACACCAAACTTAGAGTTTGGTTGTGGCCTCCCAATACCAAACTTAGAGTTTGACTGTGGGGGCTTTGGTTGACTCTGCAGTGAGAGAAGCTTTTCATGCTTCCTCTCTATGGTTACAGAAGGAGATCCTTGCATTTTAAACACAAGGTTGTCCTCATTCAGTTGAAGGACTAACTCTCCTCTATCCACATCAAGCATAGCTTTTGCTGTGGCTAGGAAAGGTCTTCCAAGGATGATGGATTCATCCTCATCCTTCCCAGTGTTTAGGATTATGAAATCAGCAGGGATATAAAGGCCTTCAACCTTTACTAACACGTTCTCTACTAGTCCATAAGCCTGTTTTATTGATTTGTCTGCCATCTCTAGTGAGATTCTTGCAGCTTGTACCTCAAAGAATCCCAGTTTCTCTATTACAGAGAATGGCATGAGGTTTATCCCTGACCCAAGGTCACACAGAGCCTTCTCAAAGGTCATAGTGCCTATGGTACAAGGTATGAAGAACTTTTCGGGATTCGGTTTCTTCTGAGGCAATGTCTGCCTTATCAATGCACTCAGTTCATTGGTGAGCAAGGGAGATTCATCTTCCTAAGTCTCATTACCAAATAAACTGGCATTCAACTTCATGATGGCTCCTAGATAATTAGCAACCTGCTCTTCACTAATCTCTTCATTCTCTTCAGGGGAAGAATAGTCATCAGAGCTCATGAATGGTAAAAGGAGGTTCAATGAAATCTCTATGGTCTCTAGATAAGCCTCAGATTCCTTTGGTTCCTCAAAGGAAAACTCCTTATAGGTCAATGGACGTCCCAAGAGGTCTTCCTCACTAGGATTCACGTCCTTCTCCTCCTTTCTGGGTTCAGCCACACGAAGTAAGGTTATGGCCTTGCACTCTCTTTTTGGATTCTTTTGTATTGCTTGGGACAGTACTAGGAGGAGTTTCAGTGACTCTTTTACTCAGCTGGCCCACTTGTGCCTCCAGATTTCTAATGGAGGACCTTGTTTCATTCATGAAACTTAGAGTGGCCTTAGATAGATCAAAGACTATATTTGTTAAGCTAGATAGACTCTGTCAGAATTCTCTGTCTGTTGCTGAGAGGATGATGGAAAAGGCTTGCTATTGCTAAACCTGTTTCTTCCACCATTATTAAAGCCTTGTTGAGGCTTTTGTTGATCCTTCCATGAGATATTTGGATGATTTCTCCATGAGGAATTATAGGTATTTCCGTAGGTTCTCCCATGTAATTCACCTCTGCTATTGCAGGATTCTCATGATCATAAGCTTCTTCTTCAGAAGATGCCTCTTGAGTACTGTTGGATGCAGCTTGCAATCCATTCAGACTCTGAGAAATTATACTAACTTGCTGAGTCAATATTTTATTCTGAGCCAATATGACATTCATAGTATCAATTTCAAGAACTCCCATCCTCTGAGGCGTCCCATTACTCACAGGATTCCTTTCAGAAGTGTACATGAACTGGTTTTGCAACCATGTCAATGAGTTCCTGAGCTTCTGCAGGCGTTTTCTTTAGGTGAATGGATCCACCTGTAGAATGGTCCAATGACATCTTAGCTAATTCAGACAAACCATCATAGAATATATCCAGGATGGTCCATTCTGAAAGCATGTCAGAAGGACACTTTTTGGTCAGTTGCTTGTATCTTTCCCATGCTTCATAGAGGGATTCACCTTCTTTCTGTTTGTAGATTTGAACATCCACTCTAAGTTTGCTAAGCTTTTCAGGAGGAAAGAACTTGGCTAAGAAAGTCGTGACCAGCTTATCCCAAGAGTTCAGGCTATCTTTAGGTTGAGAGTCCAACCATGTTCTAGCTCTATCTCTTACAGTAAATGGGAAAAGCATAAGCCTGTAGACCTCGGGATCAACCCCATTGGTCTTAACAGTATCATAGATCTGCAAGAATTCAATTAAGAACTGAAAAGGATCTTCTGATGGAAGTCCATGAAACTTGCAATTCTGTTGCATCAGAGAAACTAATTGAGACTTTAGCTCAAAATTGTTTACTCCAATGGCAGGGATTGAGATGCTTCTTCCATGTAAGTTGGAATTTGGTGCAGTGAAGTCACCAGGCATCTTCCTTGCATTGTTGTTGGGTTCGGCCATGTCTCCTTCTTTTTAAAAAATTTCTGTCAGATTTTCTCTAGAGAGTTATGCTTTAGCTTCCCTTAGCTTCCTCTTCAGAGTCCTTTCAGGTTCAGGATCAACTTCAACAAGAATGTTCTTATCCTTGTTCCTGCTCATATGAAAAGGAAGATAACAGAAAAGAAAATATGGAATCCTCTATGTCACAGTATAGAGATTCCTTATATGAGTATAAGAAGAGAAGAATAGAAGAAAGAAAAGATAAGAATTCGAACACAGAGGAGAAGAGTTGGTTCGAATTTTTGAGTAGAAGAGAAGTGTTAGTAAATAAATAAATAATTAAGAGATGAGAGAGAGGAAAATTCAAAAATTAAAAATAAAATGAAAAATATTTTTTTTGTTTTTATGTTGACTATTAATTAGAATTCGAAATTTAAGATGGGAAATAAAATTAAATTAAAAATTAAGACAATTAGTTAATTAAAACAAATTTTGAAAAAGGGGTTAGTAATTTTCGAAAACAAGAGAGAGAAAAGTAGTTAGGTGATTTTGAAAAAGATATGATTGAAATAGTAAACTTTTAAAAATAAACCAAAAAGTCAAGTGGTTAATTGAAAAAGATTTAAAAATCAAATTTAAAAGGGTGAGAAGTTAGAAAAGATTTTGAAATTGATTTTGAAAAAGATGTGATTGAAATTTATTTTGAAAAAAGATTTGAAAAAGAAATTTAAAAAGATATGATTTTAGAAATTAAAGTTGATTACTTGCCAAACAAGAAACTAAAAGATATGAATTTAAAATTTAAAGATTGAACCTTTCTTCATAGGCAAGTAACAAACTTTAAAATTTTTGAATCAATCACATTAATTGTTAGTAAAGATTTTGAAATTATAAAACAAAATAAGAAAAAGATTTTTGAAAATCAATTTGAAATTTTCGAAAATATGAAAGAAAAAATGAAAAAGATTTTGTAGAACCTATGCACAATTACTCAAGAGGGGGGTGAATTGAGTATTGCAACAACAATGAATCTTTTTGCGAAAGTTAAAGACAATATACAAAAGTGTTATTGTACTAGTATTTTTCCAAGAGCTTAACTCAATTGCTAAGCATTTATAAGGAGCTTTTACTTTCCAATAGACACCAACTCAAATAAATTGATCAAGCTTTTCACCAATCGGACTTAAGCTATTCCTTAAGTACTTACGAAGCTACTTTTCGATCACAATTTATTTGCTCAAAGGTAAAAGACAATAATATAGAAGAGATGAGTTTGGAGAGATGCAAACGCTATTTAGAGTGGTTCGGCACAATCCTTGTCCTACGTCCACTTTCTTTCTCAATCGCTATTGAGAAGTTCCACTATTGCCAAGCTTCAAGGTGCTCGCGCAAAACCTTTTACAATCCGAGTCCTTAGTTTCTAACACCTCACGGTATATGATCACCACTCGTATACTAACCTACTCCACTTAGAGATACCTTCTCTAAAATTTGCCTTGAGTACTTAGTATACCTCTTTGGTATCCTCACCGACTATAGGGTTTATAACTCTTGACTCAACCTTGGAGATCACACCCCAATTTACAAAGTGTAACAAGAAAAACAATTCTCAAAGAATTGTTGAGACGAAATGAGTACTCTCTAGAAGAGTGAATGATTACAAGTTTAGCACTATTGAACCAATTGATATTGCTCTCTCAAATTGTGAATTATAACACCTTAAAAATGTGTAGAATGAAAGAATATAAACAAGATAGTTTGCAAATACTCACATATATGAAATAAGGCTTCAATCCATCTATTTATAGA
>NC_029787.2:68590396-68606981 GCF_000816755.2 Arachis ipaensis
AAACCATAATAGAAATCCTTAGCTTACTAGGAGTTAGTTTAACAGTTCATATGATCAAATAAACATAAAGCAATAAAAAACTCACTTAAACTATTATAAACTTCAATTTGTTGATCCTCCATTGTTTATAATCTTCAAATTCTTCAATCTACCTCAAGATTAATCACTCATTCATCAACTCATAAACCTACAAAACAATGGCTAATTGGATATCTCCAATGCTTAAGTTAGTAAGAGATACAAAAATAGCAATATAAATGCAATGAATTCAAATAAATCATATTAGATTAGAATCCAAGATACCAAGTTCATTTCGGATGTTAAAAAAACTTTCTTTACATAAAGGTTTAGTGAAGATGTCCACTAGTTGTTTACTAGTTTCGACAAATTCAATAACCACATCACCCTTTTCAACATGGTCTCTTATGAAGTGATGTCTAATCTCAATATACTTGGTTCTTGAATGTTGAACCGGATTCTTCGTTAAATTTATTGCACTAGTATTATCACATTTGATAGGAATGTGATCAAGCATGAGTCCACAGTCCACAAGTTGTTGTTTCATCCATAAAATTTGGGCGCAACAACTACCGGCGGCTACATACTCGGCTTCGGCGGTAGACAAGGCTACACTTACTTGTTTCTTACTATGCCATGAAACAAGAGAGTTTCCTAGAAAGTGACAAGTGCCGCTAGTGCTTTTCCTATCCAATTTACAACCGGCAAAATCGGAATCGGAATAACCAATCAAATCACAAGTGGATCCTTTCGGATACCACAATCCAACATTTAATGTTCCTATGAGATACTTCATAATCCTTTTCACCGCACTTAAATGAGATTCCTTAGGATTAGCTTGGTATCTCGCACACATGCATACACTAAACATGATATCTGGCCTACTTGCCGTTAGATAAAGTAATGATGCTATCATGCCTCTATACTTCTTTACATCTATGTTTTTACCTTGTTCATCTTTGTCAAGGTAGCAAGTAGTGCTCATTGGTGTGTCCATTGCCTTAGCATTGTCCATTCCAAATATTTTGAGCAATTCCTTGCAATATTTGGTTTGGCTAACGAAAGTTCCTTCTTTTCCTTGTTTGATTTGAAGACCGAGGAAGAAGTTGAGTTCGCCCATCATGGACATTTCAAATTCACTTTGCATGAGGTTTGAGAAAAACTTGCAAAGTGATTCGGTTAGTTGAACCAAATATTATGTCATCGACGTAAACTTGTACCAAAAGGATATTTTTGTTTTCAATCAAGATAAATAAAGTTGTATCAACCTTCCCTCTTCTAAAACCCTATTAAAAACTTGCTCAAACGTTCATACCAAGCTCCTGGAGCTTGTTTAAGACCATAAAGAGCTTTCTTGAGTTTAAAAACATGATTAGGATTTTCATAATCCTCAAAACCTTGATTTTTGAAAAAGATTTGAAAAAGATAGAATTTTTAAATTGAAAATTGACTTGACTAATAAGAAACAATTGACTTTTAAAACTTTATGACTAAATCAATTCAAATTTTTGAAAATTATGAGAGAATAAGGGAAAGATATTTTTTTTATTTTTGAATTTTTAATGAAGAAAGAGAAAAACATAAAAATGATGCAAAACATAAAAATTATGAATCAAAACACATGATGCATGCAAGAACACTTTGAATGTCAAGATGAACACCAAGAACTTATTTTTGAAAAATTTTTAAGAAAAGAAAAACATGCAAGACACCAAACTTAGAAATTTTCAAACTTTAGACACTAACAAATTGAAAATGCATATGAAAAACAAGAAAAGACACCAAAAAAGAAAAATTTAAAGATCAAACAAAGAAATTCATCAAGAACAACTTGAAGATCATGAAGAACAAATGCATGAGTTTTCAAAAATTCTAATGATATTAAAAAGATGCAATTGACACCAAACTTAAAAATTGACACAAGACTCAAACAAGAAACATCAAATTTTTTTGGTCTCTATGATTTTGTTAATATATTTTTTTGGATTTTTCGAAAATTAATTGGAAAAAGAAAAATAAGGATTTCAAAATTTTTAATGAAAATTCCAGGAATCACGCAATGTTAGTCTAAAGCTCCGGTCCAGGAATTAGACATGGCTTAATAGCCAGCCAAGCTTTCAGTGAAAGCTCCGGTCCAAAACACTAGACATGGCCAATGGCCAGCCAAGCTTTAGCATACAAATCAGGCATACAACAGCTGATACGATGGGAGTCCAAGGACTCTTTGTGATGATAAGTTGAAACCTCGGTCCAAAAGAATTAGACATGGCTTCACAGCCAGCCAGACTTCAACAAATCATCATGAAACTCTAGAATTCATTCTTAAAAATTCTAAAGGCATAGAATAATTTATTTTTTATTTTTTTTTTGAAAATTTTTTCGAAAATTAAAAATAATAAAAATAAAAGCTTAAAATCAAAATAAAATTACCTAATCTGAGCAACAAGATGAACCGTCAGTTGTCCAAACTCGAACAATCCCCGGCAACGGCACCAAAAACTTGGTGCACAAAATTGTGATCGTTCATTCCTTGGTAACGGCACTAAAAACTTAACACACACGTTCATAATCTTAATTCTTTGTCACAACTTCGCACAACTAACCAGCAAGTGCACTGCGTCGTCCAAGTAATAAACCTTACGTGAGTAAGGGTCGATCCCACGGAGATTGTCGGCTTGAAGCAAGCTATGGTCACCTTGTAAATCTCAGTCAGGCGGATTCAAATGGTTATAGAGTTTTAATAATTAAAATATAATTAAAATATAAAATAGGATAGAAATACTTATGTAATTCATTGGTGAGAATTTCAGATAAGCATATGGAGATGCTTTTGTTCCTTCTGAACCTCTGCTTTCCTACTATCTTCATCCAATCCTTCATACTCCTTTCCATGGCAAGCTGTATGTTGGGCATCACCGTTGTCAATGGCTACATCCCGTCCTCTCAGTGAAAATGGTCCAAAATGCACTGTCACCGCACGGCTAATCATCTGTCAGTTCTCGATCATGCCGAAATAGGATTTAGTAATCCTTTTGCGTCTGTCACTACGCCCAGCACTCGCGAGTTTGAAGCTCGTCACAGCCATCCCTTCCCAGATCCTACTCGGAATACCACAGACAAGGTTTAGACTTTCTGGATCTCAAGAATGGCTACCAATAATTCTAGCCTATAACACGAAGACTCTGATCGTAGATCAGGAGGCCAAGAGATATGCATTCAAGCTTGTTTACATGTAGAACAGAAGTGTTTGTTAGGCACGCGTTCATAAGTGAGAATGGTGATGAGTGTCACATAATCATCACATTCATCATGTTCTTGTGTGAAAATGAATATCTTAGAGAAGAAATAGGCTTGAATTGAATAGAAAAATAATAGTACTTTGCATTAATTCATGAGGAACAACAGATCTTCACACCTTAATCTACGGTGTGTAGAAACTCTACCGTTGAAAATACATAAGTGAAAATAGGGTAGACATGGCCGAGTGGCCAGCCACCCATGGAGGTCTTAGAGATCTAAAATGATCAAAAGATGATCTCGAAAATGATCCAAAGATATTTAACACAATAGTAAAAAGTTCTATTTACACTAAACTAGTTACTAGGGTTACAGAAATAAGTAAATGATGCAGAAATCCACTTCTGGGCCACTTGGTGTGTGCTTGGGCTGAGCATTGAGGCTTTCATGTGTAGAGGTCTTCCTTGGAGTTAAACGCCAGTTTGTAACCTGTTTCTGGCATTTAACTCTGCTTTGCAACCTGTTTCTGGCGTTTAACTCCAGAATAGGGCAGAAAGCTGGCGTTGAACGCCAGTTTGCGTTAGCTAAAATCTGGCAAAGTATGGACTATTATATATTTCTGGAAAGCCCTGGATGTCTACTTTCAAACTCAATTGAGAGCGCACCATTTGGACTCTTGTAGCTCCAGAAAATCCACTTTGAGTGCAGGGAGGTCAGAATCCAACAGCATCTGCAGTCCATCTTCAGCCTCTGAATCTGATTTTTGCTCAAGTCCCTCAATTTTAGCCAGAAAATACCTAAAATGACAGAAAAACACACAAACTCGTAGTAAAGTCCAGAAATATGATTTTTATTTAAAAAATAATTAAAATATATTAAAAACTAACTAAATCATACTAAAAACTATGGAAAAATAATGCCAAAAAGCGTATAAATTATCCGCTCATCAAGGAGTTTCAGTAATCTTCTTACTCAGCTGACCCACCTGTGCCTCCAAATTTCTAATGGAGGACCTAGTTTCATTCATGAAACTTAGTGTGGTCTTGGATAGATCAGAGACTATAGTTGCCAGGCCAGAATGGCTCTGTTCAGAATTCTCTGTCTGTTGCTGAGAAGATGATGGAAAAGGCTTGCTATTGCTAAACATATTTCTTCCACCATTATTATTGAAGCCTTGTTGAGGCTTCTGTTGGTTCTTCCATGAGAAATTTGGATGATTTCTCCATGAAGGATTATAGGTGTTTCCATAGGGTTCTCCCATGTAATTTACCTCTGCCATTACAGGGTTCTCAGGATCATAAGCTTCTTCTTCAGAAGATGCTTCTTTAGTACTGTTGGATGCAGCTTGTAATCCATTCAGACTCTGAGAAATCATATTGACTTACTAAGTCAATATTTTGTTCTGAGCCAATATGGCATTCAGAGTATCAATTTCAAGAACTCCCTTCTTCTGAGGCGTCCCATTGTTCACAGGATTCCTTTCAGAGGTGTACATGAACTGGTTATTTGCAACCATTTCAATGAGTTTCTGAGCTTCTGCAGGGGTTTTCAAATGAAGAGATTCTCCTGCAGAATGGTCCAATGACATTTTTTGACAACTCAGACAGACCATCATAGAATATACATATGATGCTCCATTCTGGAAGCATGTCAGTAGGACACCTTTTGATCAATTGCTTATATCTTTCCCAAGCTTCATAGAAGGACTCACCTTCCTTCTGTCTGAAGGTTTGAATTTCCACTCTAAGCTTGCTCATCTTTTGAGGTGGAAAGAATTTGGCCAGGAAAGTACTGACCAGCTTTTCCCAAGAGTTCAGGCTTTCCTTAGGTTGTGAATCCAACCATGTTCTAGCTTTGTCTCTTACAGCAAAAGGGAAAAGCATAAGCCTGTAGGCCTCGGGATCAACTCCATTGGTCTTGGCAGTGTCACAGATTTGCAAGAATTCAGCTAAGAACTGATGAGGATCTTCCAATGGAAGTCCATGAAACTTGCAATTCTGTTGCATTAGAGAAACTAATTGAGGCTTAAGCTCAAAGTTGTTTGCTCCAATGGCAGGAATTGAGATGCCTCTTCCACAAAAGTCAGAAGAGGGTGCAATGAAGTCACCAAGCATCTTCCTTGCATTATTGGCATTGTTGTTATTTTTGGCTGCCATGTCTTCTTCTTTTTCAAAAATTTCTGTTAGGTCCTCTCCAGAGAGTTGTGCTTTAGCTTCTCTTAGCTTCATCTTCAAGGTCCTTTCAGGTTCAGGATCAGCTTCAACCATAATGCCTTTGTCCTTGTTCTTGCTCATATGAAAAAGAAGATAACAAGAAAGTATGGAATCCTCTACGTCATAGTATAGAGATTCCTTTATGTGAGTAGAAGAAAAGAGGAGAGAATAATTTGAACACAGAGTGGGGGAGAGGGTTTGAATTTTTTTAAGAAGAAAAGAGGTGTTAGAAAATAAATAAATAAATAGAAAGAGATGAGAGAGAGAAGAATTTGAATTTAAATTAAAATAAAAGGGAAAATATTTTTGTTTTTATTTTAGTTATTGGTTAGAATTCGAAAATTAGGAAGAGAAATTAAATTAAATTAAATTAAAATTTAAAACAATTAGTTAATTAAAACAAATTTTGAGAAAGGGATTAGTAATTTTCGAAAATTAGAGAGAGAAAATTAGTTAGGTGGTTTTGAAAAAGATATGATTGAAATAGAAAACTTTTAAAATCAAACCAAAAAGTCAGGTAGTTGATTGAAAAAGATTTGAAAATCAATTTTGAAAAGATAAGAGGTTAGAAAAGATTTTGAAATTGATTTTGAAAAAGATATGATTTGAAATTTAATTTGAAAAAGATTTGAAAAGGAAATTTAAAAAGATTTGATTTTGAAATTAAAATTGATTACTTGACTAACAAGAAACTAAAAGATATGATTTTAGAATTTAAAGTTTGATCCCTTCTTAATAGGCAAGTAACAACTTAAAATTTTTGAATCAAAATATTAATTGTTATCAATTAATTTCGAAAATTATGAAATAAAAATAAGAAAAAGATTTTGAAAATCAAATTTTAAAAGTTTTCGAAAATAAAGTAAAAATGAAAAAGATTTGATTTTTGAAAAAGATTTTGAAAAGATAGAATTTTGAAATTGAAATTTATGAGTAAAACAAGGAAAGATATATTTTTTATTTTTGGATTTTTAGTAAAGAGAGCGAAAAACATAAAATTGATGCAGAACACAAGAAATTATGAATCAAAACAACTAATGCATGCAAGAACACTTTGAATGTCAAGATGAACACCAGGAACACTTTGAAGATTAAGATGAACATCAAGACTTATTGTTGAAAATTTTTAAGAAAAGAAAAACATGCAAGACACCAAACTTAAAAATTTTTAAACTTTAGACACTAATAATTCAAAAATGCATATGAAAAATAAGAAAAAACACAAAACATAAAAATGCAAAGATCAAACAAAGAAGATCATCAAGAACAACTTAAAGATCATGAGGAACACATGCATGAGTTTTCGAAAATTTTAAGAACAATTAAAAGGATGCAATTGACACCAAACATAAAATTTGACACTAGACTTTAACAAGAAACACAAAATATTTTTGGTTTTTATTATTTTGTAAAATTTTTTGGATTTTTCGAAAATTATTTGGAAAAAGAAAAATAAGGATTTCAAAATTTTTAATAAGAATTCCAGGAATCATGCAATGTTAGTCTAAAGCTTCGGTCCAGGAATTAGACATGGCTTACTAGCCAGCCAAGCTTTCAGTGAAAGCTCCAGTCCAAAACACTAGACATGGCCAATGGCCAGCCAAGCTTCAGCAGAACATTACATACAACAGCTAAATTGATGAGAAAGAAAAAGAAACTCTTCTAAGGATAAGTGAAACCTCGGTCGAAAAGATTAGACATGGCTTAACAGCCAGCCAGGATTCAACATATCTCATGAAACTCTAGAATTCGTTCTTAAAAATTCTGAACAACATAGAATAATTTAATTTTTTTTTTTGAAAATTTTTCGAAAATAAAAGCAATAAAAACAAAAAGCTTAAAATTAAAATAAAATTACCTAATCTGAGCAACAAGGAGAACCATCAGTTGTCCAAACTCGAACAATCCTCAGCAACGGCGCCAAAAACTTGGTGCACGAAATTGTGATCTCAACAGCACCAAAAACTTGGTACGCACATTCATAATCTCAATTCCTTTTCACAACTCTGCACAACTAACCAGCAAGTGCACTGGGTCATCCAAGTAATAAACCTTACGTGAGTAAGGGTCGATCCCATGGAGATTGTCAACTTGAAGCAAGCTATGGTCATCCTTGTAAATCTCAGATAGGTAGATTCAAATGGTTATGAGGTTTTGATAATTAAAATATAATTAAAACATAAAATAAGATAGAAATACTTATGTAATTCATTGGTGAGAATTTCAGATAAGCGTATGGAGATGCTTTCCTCCTTCTGAATCTCTGCTTTCCTACTGTCTTCATTTAATCATTCATACTCCTTTCCATGGAGGCTAAGAGATACACGCTCAAGCTATAGCAGATAGAATGGAAGTGGTTGTCAGGCACACGTTCATAGGTGAGAATGATGATGAGTGTCACGGATCATCACATTCATCAGGTTGAAGTGCGAGTGAATATCTTGGAATAAGAATAAGCTTGAATTAAATAGAAAAACAATAGTACTTCACATTAATTCCTGAGAACAGCAGAGCTCTACACCTTAATCTATGAGGTGTAGAAACTCCACTGTTGAAAATACATAAGTGATAATGGTCCAGGCATGGCCGAATGGCCAGCCCCTAAACGTGATCAAGAGATCAAAAGTGATACAAGGATAGTCTCAAGAATGATCAAAAGATGTGAAATAAATCACTAAAAGTAGTTTTTATACTAAACTAGTAACTAGGGTTACAGAAAATAAGTAAATGATGCAGAAATCCACTTCCGGGCCCACTTGGTATGTGCTTGGGCTGAGCATTGAAGCTTTGCACGTGTAGAGGCTTCTCTTGGAGTTAAACGCCATGTTGCAGCCTGTTTGTGGCGTTTAACTCTGGTTTGTAACCTGTTTCTGGCGTTTAACTTCAGAATAGGGCAGGAAGTTGGCGTTTGAATGCCAGTTTGCGTCATCAAAACTCGCGCAAAGTATGGACTATTATATATTTCTGGAAAGCCCTGGATGTCTACTTTCCAACGCAATTGAGAGCGCACCATTTGGATTTCTTTAGCTCTAGAAAATCTATTTCGAGTGCAGGGAGGGCAGAATCCAACAGCATATGCAGTCCTTTTTCAGCCTCTAAATCAGATTTTTGCTCAGGTCCCTCAATTTCAGCCAAAAAATACATGAAATTACAGAAAAACACACAAACTCATAGTAAAGTCCAGAAATGTGAATTTTTCTTGAAAACTAATATAAATATACTAAAAAGTGGCTAGATCTTACTAAAAACTACCTAAAAACAATGCCAAAGAGCGTATAAATTATCCGCTCATCAATGGCCTTGCATTCTCTCTTTGGATTCTCTTCTGTATTACTTGGGAGAGTACTTGGAGGGAGTTTAGTAACTCTTTTAATCAACTGACCCACTTGTGCCTCCAAATTTCTAATGGAGGACCTTGTTTCAGTCATGAAACTAAGAGTGGTCTTAGATAGATCAGAGACTATGGTTGCTAAGTCAGAGAGGCTCTGCTTAGAATTCTTTGTCTGTTGCTGAGAAGATGATGGAAAAGGCTTGCTATTACCAAACCTATTTCTCCCACCATTATTATTATTATTGAATCCTTGATTAGGCTTCTGCTGATCCTTCCATGAGAAATTTGGATGATTTCTCCATGAAGGATTATAGGTGTTTCCATAGGATTCTCGCATGTAATTCACCGCTTTCATTCTAGGATTCTCAGGGTCATAAGCTTCTCCTTCAGAGGAGGCTTCTTTAGTACTGCCGGATGCAGCTTGCATTCCAGTCAGATTCTGAGAAATCATATTAACTTGCTAAGTCAATATTTTATTCTGAGCCAATATGGCATTCAGAGTATCAATCTCAAAAACTCTTTTCTTTTAAGTCATCCCATTATTCATAGGATTTCTTTCCGAAGTGTACATGAACTGGTTATTTGCAGCCATCTCAATGAGTTCCTGGGCTTCTGCAGGATTTTTCTTCAGATGAAGAGATCCACCAGCAGAGTGATCCAATGACATCTTGGACAATTCAGACAGACCATCATAGAATATACATAAGATGCTCCATTCTGAAAGCATGTCAGAAGGACACTTTCTGATCAATTGCTTGTATCTTTCCCAAGCTTTATAGAGGGATTCACCTTCCTTATATCTGAAGGTTTGGACTTCCACTCTAAGTTTGCTCATCTTTTGAGGTGAAAAGAATTTGGCCAAGAAAGCATTGACCAACTTTTCCCAAGAGTTCAAGCTTTCTTTAGGTTGTGAGTGCAACCATGTCCTAGCTCTGTCTCTTACAGCAAAAGGGAAAACCATAAGTCTGTAGACCTCGGGATTAACCCCATTGGTCTTAACAGTGTAACAGATTTGCAAGAATTCATCTAAGAACTGATGAGGATCTTCCAATGGAAGTCCATGAAACTTGCAATTCTGCTACATTAGAGAAACTAATTGAGGCTTAAGCTCAAAGTTGTTTGCTCCAATTGTAGGAATTGAGATGCTTCTTCCATAGAAGCCAAAAGTTGGTGCAGTAAAGTCACCAAGCATCTTCCTTGCATCTCTACCATTGTTGTTGTTTTCGGCTGTCATGTCTTCTTCTTTTTTGAAAATTTCTGTAAGGTCCTCTCCAGAATGTTGTGCTTTAGCTTCTCTTAGCTTCCTCTTCAGAGTCCTTTCAGGTTCAGGATCACCTTCAACAAGAAAGTCTTTATCCCTGTTCTTGCTTATATGAAAAAGAAGAGAACAGAGAGAGAAGAGGAATCCTCTATGTCACAGTATAGAGATTCTTTTATGTGAGTAGAAGAATAGAAGAATAAAATAAAGAGGAAGGAAAAAGAAATTCGAACAGAGAGAGAGAGAGAGAGAGAGAGAGAGAGGGTTCGAATTATGAGTAGAAGAAAAGTGTTAGTAATTAAATAAAATAAATAGAAAAAGAGAGGGAATTCGAATATTAAAAAGAGGGAGAAGAAAAATATTTTTATTTTTATTTAATTAATTAAGTTAGAATTTGAAATTTAAGAAAAGAAATAAAATAAAATTAGAATTTAAAATAATTTGTTAATTAAAAAGAATTTTGAAAAAGTGGTTAGTGATTTTCGAAAATTATAAGTGGAAAAGTAGTTAGGTGGTTTTGAAAAAGATAAGAAATAATAAACTTTTTTAAAATTAAAACAGACAAGTCAAGTGGTTAATGGAAAAAGATTTGAAAATAAATTTTGAAAAGATAAGAAGTTAGAAAAAGATTCTGAAATTAAATTTTGAAAAAGATATGATTGAAATTTATTTTGAAAAAGATTGAAAAGGGAATTAAAAAGATTTGATTTTTTAAAATTAAAGTTGATGACTTGACTAACAAGAAACTAAAAGATATGATTCTAGAATTTAAAGATTGGACCTTTCTTAACAGGAAAGTAACAAACTTGAAATTTTTGAATCAAAACATTAAATACTAGCAAAGATTTCAAAAATTACGAAATAAAATTAAGAAAATGATTTTGAAAATTTGTTTAAAGATTTTCGAAAACATTAAAATAAAAATGAAAAAGATTTTGAAAAATTTTAAGAAAGAATTCGGAAATATTAAAAGAAAATTGAAAAAAGATTTAAAAAGATAGAATTTTAAAATTGAAATTTTGACTTGACTAACAAGAAACAACTAAATTTTAAAACTTTTTGACTAAGTCAACCCAAAATTTTGAAATTTATGAGTAAAATAAGGGAAAGATATTATTTTTGATTTTTTTGAATTAATGAAGAAAGAGAAAAACAACAAAATGACACAAGACATACGAATTTAAGATCAAAACAAGTAATGCATGCAAGAACACTTTGAATGTCAAGATGAACACCTAGAACATTTTGAAGATCATGATGAAGGTCAAGAACATATTTTTGAAAATTTTTAAGAAAAGAAAGACATGCAAGACACCAAACTTAGAAATTTTTAATGTTTAGACACTATGAATTCGAAAATGCATATGAAAAACAACAAAAAACACAAAGCAAGAAAATCACAAGATTAAACAAGGAAAATCATCAAGAACAACTTGATGATCAAGAAAGAACACATGATGAATTTTCAAAAATTAATGAAAAATTAAAACATGTAGTTGACACCAAACATAAAATTTGACACTAATCTCAAACAAGAAACACAATTTTTTTTTTTTGGTTTTTATGGTTTTATTAAATTTTTTTGTATACTTTTCGAAACTATTTTGAAAAAAGAAAATAAAGAAATTCAAAATTTTTAATGAGAATTCTAGGATTCTTATAATGTTAGTCTAAAGCTTCGGTCCAAAATTTTAGACATAGCCAATGGCCAGCCAAGCTTCATCACAGAATTTTAAATGAGAATTTAAAGGCTCATGCAATGTTATTCTAAAGCTTCGGTCCAAAAGAATTAGACATGGCCAAATGGCCAGCCAAGCTTTAGCATAACAAATACAGACATGTCCTTTTTGCAATGGAAAGTGGAAATCTCAGTCCAAAAGATTAGACATCGCTTAACAGCCAGCCAGGTTTCAACATACCTCATGAAGCTCTAGAATTCATTCTTAAAAATTCTGAAGAACACATTTTTTTTCAAAATTAAAAATAAAAAGCTTAAACATAAAATAAAATTACCCAATCTAAGCAACAAGATGAACTGTCAGTTGTCCAAACTCGAACAATCCCCGGCAACGGTGCCAAAAACTTAGTAATACCTTACGTGAGTAAGGGTCGATCCCACGGAGATTGTCGGCTTGAAGCAAGCTATGGTCATCCTGTAAATCTTAGTCAGGCGGATTCAAATGGTTATGAGGTTTTGATAATTAAAAGAGAAATAAAACATAAAATAAAATAGAGATACTTATGTAATTCATTGGTGGGAATTTCAGATAAATGTTTGGAGAGGTTTTGTTGCTTCTGAACCTCTGCTTTCCTATTGTCTTCTTCCAATCATGCGTGCTCCCTTCCATGGCAAGCTGTATGATCCTCTCGGATGAAAAATACCAGGTACGATCTCTGCACAGCTAATCAACTGTCGGATTTCTCGTCTCGAATGAAAAATACTAGGTACAGCTACTGCACGGCTAATCATCTGTCGATTCTCACTAGCGTCGGAATAGGATCTCTCTATCCTTTTGCACACTGTCACTGCGCCCAACATTCGCAAGTTTGATACTCATCACAGTCATCCCTTCCTAGATCCTACTCAGAATACCACAGACAAGGTTTAGACTTTCTGGATCTCAGAAATGCTGCTAATTGGTTCTAGCCTATACCACGAAGGTTCTAATCACGAATTCGGATGCTCTGTTGTCAGGAGAGACGATGCGAATCGTGAATCAGAGACCCAAGAGAATATACTCTGGCTGTCGTCCAATGACTACGTTGAACATCATGTAGACCGCTTGTGGTTGTCAGGCACGCGGATCTTGGCTAAGCGAGTAACGAAGATAGTGGGTGATTATCACGGGTCACCCCTTCATTCTGACTTAACTGAATTAAGTACAAGAGTATATCTTGGAGAAGAAGTAAGAGTGAATTGAAAGAAAAACAATAGTATTTGCATTAATTCATGAAGAACAGCAGAGCTCCACACCTTAATCTATGAGGTGTAGAAACTCCACCGTAGAAAATACATAAGAGAAATAGGTCTAGGAATGGCTGAATGGCCAGCCTCCAAACGTGAACAATGACATAAGCTAGATGTGAATACAATAGTAAGAAGTTCTTTTTATACTAAACTAGTAACTTAGGTTTGCAGAAAATGAGTAACTAAGTGCAGATAGTGCAAAAATCCACTTTCGGGGCCCACTTGGTGTGTGCTTGGGCTGAGCATTGAAGCTTTCACATGCATAGGCCATTCTTGGAGTTAAACGCCAGCTTGGGTGCCAGTTTGGGCGTTTAACTCCAGTTTTGGTGCTAGTTCTGGCGTTTTACGCTAGAAAAGGGTCTCTGGTGGGCGTTTGAACGCCAGTTTGGGCCATCAAATCTCGGGCAAAGTATGGACTATTATATATTTCTGGAAAGCCCAAGATTTCTAATTTCCAACGCAATTAAGAGTGTGCCAATTGAGCTTCTGTAGCTGTAGAAAATCCGCTTCGAGTGCAGGAGGGTCAGAATCCAGCAGCATCTGCAGTCCTTTCTCAGCCTCTAAATCAGATTTTTGCTCAGGTCCCTCAATTTCAGCCAGAAAATACCTGAAATCACAGAAAAAGACACAAACTCATAGTAAATTCTAGAAATGTGATTTTTTCATAAAAACTAATAAAAATATAATAAAAAGTAACTAAAACATACTAAAAACTATGTAAAAACAATGCCAAAAAGGGTATAAATTATCCGCTCATCAGTACGCGTGGGTCACGCGTGCACGTTGCTTGGCAATTTCCTATCCACGTGTATACGTGATGTACGCGTACATGTTGCCATGTAACTTCACTTCCACGCGTGCGCGTCTGCTGCGCGTGCGCGTCCATTGATACACTCCAAATCCTTATTTTCTTCATGCATTCTCCACTTTGTATGCTTTTCTCTTCATTTCTTCCATCCAATACTTGCCTTATGAACCTGATGAACCTGAAATTACTCAAAAAACACATCAAGGCATCGAATGGAATTAAAGTGAATTAAAATCACCAATTTAAGAGCCTAAAAAGCATGTTTTTATACTTAAGTGCAAATTAAGGGAGAATTACAAAACCATACTATTTCATTGAATAAATATGGAAAAAGGTGATAAAATTCCCTAAAATAAGCACAAGATAAACCACAAAATTGGGGTTTATCAATAAGCCACGAATTGATTTCAGTTTCTCAGCCCTTGAATTCGAATTTACTGGGTAAAAAGTATTGAGATTTTAGATTCTTTGATGTTATAGGATCCAATTAGCTTGAAGGGAAGGCCTAGTCTTGCCTCTTTGATCCTTGGGTAGGGTAAGGAATCTCAAACCCTAATGAAATTTCTGAATTTAGGCATTTGGGTATTGAGTTATTGTGTTTGGATGTGATAATTGTGGTTTAGGTAGTGTGTATGTGAATATTGAAGCTTGATTGAGGTATTGAAAAGCTTGGAGTAGGCTTGTGGTGCTGAAAATCTGGCCTTGAAGGGGTTGGAGTCTTGAAAATTGAGGAAAGTGAAATTGGAAATGTTCCGGGTCGAGCAGGAAATCGGCCAAGGTATGGTTTCGATTTCCTGTATCTAAAATGTAATGTGGTTGTGAAAACTTAGGCTAGAGACCCTAAGATAGGATTTGGACTATTGATGTTGTTGATTGGTTGAGATGAACTGTGTTGTTATGTATGTGATTAGTGAATTTTGAAATGTTGATGTGGTGGTTAGATGATATGGATTAAGTTGAATATATGTGAATAATGATTGGTTGGTTGTGAGTGTTGCTAATTGTTGATGAGCATGTAAGGTTATGAGCAATGTGGATTGATATGCTTAATTGTTAGTGAGATTTGAGGCTCTTGTTGGTGAGCATGATTTGGTGTGTGATATTGATGAGTATACTTATGGTTATGGATAAAATTGAATAAATGTTTGGAAAATTGAGCTATGGAATGCGGATTATAAATTGAATTATTGAATTGAGATTTGGTTAAAAGTGGATAATTGGTGGGTTGAGGATTGAATGAGAGGTTGGAAATTGTTGAGGTTGAATGGTTGAGTTTTGGTTGGTTTTGAATGAATTTGGAAGTGTATGTTTTGAAAATTGGAAGTTTATGAACCTTGGTAAAAATAAAATTTTGACGAACTTCAACGGATCATATCTCGAGCTATTGTTTTTGAAACTTGATGCTTTTTATACCAAATGAAAGATAATTTGGTCGAAAACTGAATTTTGTGGAGAGAGATATGATCATTGAAAGTTGGTGTCTGAAATCCGAATTCTGTTAATTCTGTAGAATTTGAGATTTTTGGTTTGTGTGCGCACACACAGCCCTGTGTGCACGCACACCCCGTGAATTCTCGAACCTGTGCGCACGCACAGCCTTGTGCGCACGCACACGTTGGGAGGTACATTCTGTTGATGGCGTTCGCACGTCTTGTGCGTGCACTCAATAATTGAAATTTTGCTTTTTGTGCGTACGTACAACCTATGCGCATGCACGCACACTTTCTAAAAATTCTTCTGGGCGTGCATGACGAGCAGATAATTTATACGCTTTTTGGCATTGTTTTTAGTATGTTTTTAGTAGAATCTAGTTACTTTTAGGGATGTTTTCATTATTTTTTATGTTAAATTCACATTTCTGGACTTTACTATGAGTTTGTGTGTTTTTTTGTAATTTCAGGTATTTTCTGGCTGAAATTGAGGGACTTGAACAAAAATCAGATTCAGAGGTTGAAGAAGGACTGCTGATGCTGTTGGATTCTGACCTCCCTGCACTCAAAGTGGATATTCTGGATCTACAGAACTCAAAATGGCGCGCTTCCAATTGCGTTGGAAAGTAGACATCTAGGGCTTTCCAGCAATGTATAATAGTCCATACTTTGGCCGAGTTTAGACGATGCAAACTGGCGTTCAACGCCAGCTCTCTGCCCAATTCTGGCGTCCAGCGCCAGAAACAAATTGCAAAGTGGAGTTCAACGCCCAAAATGGCACAAAAGCTGGCGTTCAACTCCAAGAATGACCTCTCCACGTGTAGACTTCAAGCTCATCCCAAGCACACACCAAGTGGGCCTCGGAAGTGGATTTATGCATCAATTACTTATTTCTGTAAACCCTAGTAACTAGTTTAGTATAAATAGGAATTTTTACTATTATATTTATCATCTTTGGAATCATCTTTGGAATCATCTTTGGAATCATCTTTGGATTATCCTTTGATCTATTGATCACGTTTGGGGGCTGATGAGCGGATAATTTATACGCTTTTTGACATTGTTTTTAGTATGTTTTTAGTAGGATCCAGTTACTTTTAGGGATGTTTTCATTAGTTTTTATGTTAAATTCACATTTCTGGACTTTACTATGAGTAATACTACTGTTTTCTATTCAATTCTTCTTATTTCGCTTCTAAGATATCTATTCGCACCCAAGAACGTAATGAAGGTGATGATTATGTGTGACGCTCATCATCCTTCTCCCTTATGAACGCGTGCCTGACAAACACTTCCGTTCTACATGAATTAAGCTAGAATGA
>NC_029787.2:68607329-68609431 GCF_000816755.2 Arachis ipaensis
TTTTCAAAAATTTTTCAAAAATATTTTCAAAAAAATTTTTCATCTGTTTTCGAAAAAAATAAAAATGTTTTCAAAATTTTATTCAAAATTTTTAAGAATGAATTCTAGTGTTTCATGAAGCATGTGAAGCCTGGCCGGCTGTAAAGCCATTTCTAAATTTATTTGGACTGAGGCTTGCAATTTGTTATCAAGAGCAAGCTAGTTGTTGCTAATCAACCTGCTGGTGATCCTCAATCACCTGCTGAAGCTTGGCTGGCCATTGGCCATGTCTAGTGTTTTGGACCGGAGCTTTCATTGAAAGCTTGGCTGGCTAGTGAGCCATGTCTAATTCCTGGACTGAAGCTTTAGACTAAGAATGCAAGATTCCTAGAATTCATATTAAAAATTTTGGAATCCTTATTTTCCCTTTTCAATAAATTTTCGAAAAAAAAAATCCAAAAAAAAATTAGAAAATCATAAAAATCAAAAATATTTTCTGTTTCTTGTTTGAGTCTTGAGTCACATTATAAGTTTGGTATCACTTGCATATGCATCTTGCATTTTTTTTCGAAAATATCATGCGTTCTTCATGATCTTCAAGTTGTTCTTGGTAAGTCTTCTTGTTTGATCTTGATGATTTTTTGTTTTGTGTCTTTTCATGTTGTTCATATGCATTCTTGAATTCTTAGTGCCTAAGCATTAAAGAATTCTAAGTTTAGTGTCTTGCATGTTTTCCTTGCATTAAAAGTTTTTCAAAATTATGTTCTTGATGTTCATCTTGAAAAAATATCTTCTTATCTTATCTTTTTCAAAAATATCTTTTCAAAATATCTTTTCTAACCTCCTAACTTCTTATCTTTTCAAAATTTGTTTCACCTAACTAACTAACTTTTTGTTTGTTTCTTAACTTTTTCAAAACCACCTAACTAACTCTCTCTCTCAATTTTCGAACATATCTTCTCTCTTTCTCAAAAATTTCTTTTTATTAACTAATTATTCTTATTTTTATTTTTAATTTCAAAAAATTTTCGAAAAAAAAAAATACTAAACATTTTTCAAAAAAAAAACCATTTTCAAAAATCACTAACTCCTTTTCAAAAATAATTTTCGAAAATTCCCTCCTTCTCTCTCATCTTATTCTATTTATTTATTCATCTACTAACATCTCTTCCTCACATCATCACCAAATTCGAACCCCCTCCTCTATCTGTGTTCGAATTTCTTCTACTAACAATAAGGATCCTCTTTACTGTGACATAGAGGATTCCTCTTCTTTTCTTTTTCTCTTCTCTTTCTTATGAGCAGGGACAATTGCCAGGGAATCAATTTCGAACAGTAATTCACAACCTGAGTAACAATTTCACATACCAAGTTTTTGGCGCCGTTGCCGGGGATTGTTCGAGTTTGGACAACTGACGGTTCATCTTGCTGCAAAGATTAGGTAATTTTCTTTTTGTTTTCTTTTTAAAAATTTTTCAAAAATCTTTCAAAAATTTTCTCATCTGTTTTCGAAAAAAATAAAAAATGTTTTCAAAAATATATTTTTCTTCAGAATTTTTAAGAATGAATTCTAGTGTTTCATGAAGCATGTTGAAGCCTGGCTGGCTGTAAAGCCATGTCTCAATTCTTTTGGACTCAAAAGAAGAGCTTCTTTATCTTTCTTAGCAAATTGGCTGCTGAATGTAAAGTTCTACTAAAGCTTGGCTGGCTATTAAGCCATGTCTGACCCTTTGATTGGAGCTTTAAACTAAAGAGCATAAGATTCCTGGAATTCATATTAAAAATTTTGGAATCCTTATTTTTCTTTTTCAAAATGATTTTCGAAAAAAATTAAAAGAAAATACAAAAAAATCATAAAATCATAAAAATCAAAAAAAATATTTTGTATTTCTTGTTTGAGTCTTGAGTCAGATTTAAAGTTTGGTGTCAATTGCATATTCATCTTGCATTTTTCGAAAAATTCATGCATTCATAGTGTTCTTCATGATCTTCAAGTTGTTCTTGGTAAGTCTTTTTGTTTGATCTTTGTATTTGCATGTTTTGTGTGTTTTCTTGTTTTTCATATGCATTCCTGAATTCTTTATGTCTAAGCATTAAAGAATTCTAAGTTTGGTGTCTTGCAT
>NC_029787.2:68609457-68610496 GCF_000816755.2 Arachis ipaensis
CCATTGGAGCAAACAATTTTGAGCTGAAACCTCAGCTAGTTTCTCTGATGCAGCAGAACTGCAAGTTTCATGGACTTCCATCTGAAGATCCTTTTCAGTTCTTAACTGAATTCTTGCAGATATGTGATACTGTTAAGACTAATGGAGTAGATCCTGAAGTCTACAGGCTCAAGCTTTTCCCTTTTGCTGTAAGAGACAGAGCTAGAGTGTGGTTGGATTCTCAACCCAGAGATAGCCTGAACTCTTGGGACAAGCTGGTCACGGCTTTCTTAGCCAAGTTCTTTCCTCCTCAAAAGCTGATCAAGCTTAGAGTGGATGTTCAAACCTTCAGACAGAAAGAAGGTGAATCCCTCTATGAAGCTTGGGAAAGATACAAGCAGCTGACCAAAAGGTGTCCTTCTGACATGCTTTCAGAATGGACCATCCTGGATATATTCTATGATGGTCTGTCTGAGTTATCTAAGATGTCATTGGATACTTCTACAGGTGGATCCATTCACCTAAAGAAAACGCCTGCAGAAGCTCAAGAACTCATTGACATGGTTGCTAATAACCAGTTCATGTACACTTCTGAGAGGAATCCTGTGAATAATGGGACGCCTATAAAGAAGGGAGTTCTTGAAATTGATACTCTGAATGCCATATTGGCTCAGAACAAAATATTGACTCAGCAAGTCAATATGATTTCTCAAAGTCTGAATGGAATGCAAGCTGCATCCAACAGTACTCAAGAGGCATCTTCTGAAGAAGAAGCTTATGATCCTGAAAACCCTGCAATAGCAGCGGTAAATTACTTAGGTGAACCTTATGGGAACACCTATAATCCATCATGGAGAAATCATCCAAATTTCTCATGGAAGGATCAAAAGCCTCAACAAGGCTTTAATAATGGTGGAAGAAACATGTTTAGCAATAGCAAGCCTTTTCCATCATCCACTCAGCAACAGACAGAGAATTCTGAGCAGAATCCATCTAGCTTAGCAAATTTAGTCTCTGATCTATCTAAGGCCACTCTGAGTTTCATGAATGAAACAAGGTC
>NC_029787.2:68610529-68612248 GCF_000816755.2 Arachis ipaensis
GAAGAAAAATCACACCCTGGAGGAAGCACCTGTTTGGTGTTCAACGCCAGAACAGAGCATGGTTCTGGCGCTGAACGCCCAAAATGGGCAGTATCTGGGCGCTGAATGCCCAAAATGGGCATCATCTGGGTGCTGAATGCCAGAATTGCACCCTGGAGAGGAGCTGGCGCTGAACGCCCAGAACAAGCATGGTTCTGGCGTTCAACGCCAGAAATGGGCAACAAATGGGCGTTGAACGCCCAAAATGGGCACCAACCTGGCGCTGAACGCCCAGAGTTGTGTGCAAGGGCATTTTACATGCCTAATTTGGTGCAAGGTTGTAAATCCTTGAACACCTCAGGATCTGTGGACCCCACAGGATCCCCACCTACCTCCACTCGCTCTCTTCTCTCTTCTCAATCATCCTCTATTCCCAATAAACACTCTTCCCTATTAACCCTTCACCACTCACATCCACCCACTCCTCCCCATAAACCTACCCAATAAACTCCACCTACCTTCAAAATTCAAATCAATTTCTCACCCAAACCCACCCATATGGCCGAAACTTAAACCTCCCTCCCTTCCCTATATATAGCCCTCCATTCTTCCTCATTTTCACACAACACAACCCTCTCTTCCCTTCTTGGCCGAAACACACCTTCCCCCTCTTCTCCATATTTTCTTCTTCTTCTTCATATTATTCTTTCTTCTCTTGCTCGAGGGCGAGCAATATTCTTAGTTTGGTGTGGTAAAAGCATAAGCTTTTTGTTTTTCCATTACCATTGATGGCACCTAAGACCAGAGAATCCTCTAGAAAAGGGAAAGGGAAGACAAAAACTTCCACCTCCGAGTCATGGGAGATGGAAAGATTCATCTCTAAAGCTCATGAAGACCACTTCTATGATGTTGTGGCCAAGAAGAAGGTGATCCCCGAGGTCCCTTTCAAACTCAAAAGAAATGAGTATCCGGAGATCCGACATGAAATTCAAAGAAGAGGTTGGGAAGTTCTAACAAATCCCATCCAACAAGTCGGCATCCTAATGGTTCAAGAGTTCTATGCCAATGCATGGATCACCAAGAACCATGATCAAAGTAAGAACCCGGATCCAAAGAACTATGTTACAATGGTTCGGGGGAAATACTTGGATTTTAGTCCGGAAAATGTGAGGTTAGCGTTTAACTTGCCTATGATGCAAGGAGATGAACGCCCCTACACTAGAAGGGTCAACTTTAATCAAAGGTTGGACCAAGTCCTCATGGACATATGTGTGGAAGGAGCTCAATGGAAGATTGACTCCAAAGGCAAGCCAGTTCAACTAAGAAAATTGGACCTCAAGCTTGTGGCTAGAGGATGGTTGGAGTTCATCCAACGCTCCATCATCCCCACTAGCAACCGATCTGAAGTTACTGTGGATCGGGCCATCATGATCCATAGCATCATGATTGGAGAAGAAGTAGAATTAAGAGGTGCAGGAAGCTCATCACCATGAGATCCCGGAGATGCCTCATATGCATTTTCCTCCACAAAACTATTGGGAGCAAATCAACACCTCCCTAGGAGAATTAAGTTCCAACATGGGACAATTAAGGGTGGAACATCAAGAGCACTCCATCATCCTTCATGAAATAAGAAAAGATCAAAAAAGCAATAAGGGAGGAGCAACAAAGACAAGGAAGAGACATAGAAGAGCTCAAGGACATCATTGGTTCCTCAAGAAGGAAACGCCACCATCACTA
>NC_029787.2:68612617-68620558 GCF_000816755.2 Arachis ipaensis
TCCTTGTTCTTACTTTCTCTATTTTTCATTTTCTCTATGTTAAGTGCTTATCTATGTTTGTGTCTTCATTACATGATCATTAGTAGTAGTAACTATGTCTTAAAGTTATGAATGTCCTATGAATCCATCACCTCTCTTAAATGAAAAATGTTTTAATTCAAAAGAACAAGAAGTACATGAGTTTCGAATTTATCCTTGAACTTTGTTTAATTATATTGATGTGGTAACAATGCTTCTTGTTTTCTGAATGAATGCTTGAACAGTGCATATGTCTTTTGAAGTTGTTGTTTAAGAATGTTAAATATGTTGGCTCTTTAAAGAATGATGACAAGGAGACATGTTATTTGATAATCTGAAAAATCATAAAAATGATTCTTGAAGCAAGAAAAAGCAGCAAAGAACGAAGCTTGCAGAAAAAAAAATAAGCGAAAAAAAAAGAAAAAAAATAGAAAGAAAAAGAAAAAGCAAGCAGAAAAAGCCAAAAGCTCTTAAAACCAAAAGGCAAGAGCAAAAAGCCAATAACCCTTAAAACCAAAAGGCAAGGGCAATAAAAAGGATCCCAAGGCTTTGAGCATCAGTGGATAGGAGGGCCCAAAGGAATAAAATCCTAGCCTAAGCGGCTAAACCAAGTTGTCCCTAACCATGTGCTTGTGGCGTGAAGGTGTCAAGTGAAAACTTGAGAATGAGCGGTTAAAGTCAAGGTCCAAAGCAAAAGTGAGATGCCAAAACTATTCAAGAGGCAAAAAGCTATAAGTCCCGCTCATTTAATTGGAGCTATGTTTCATTGATAGTTTAGAATTTATAGTATATTCTCTTCTTTTTATCCTATTTGATTTTCAGTTGCTTGGGGACAAGCAACAATTTAAGTTTGGTGTTGTGATGAGCAGATAATTTATACGCTTTTTGGCATTGTATTTAGTATGTTTTTAGTAGAATGTAGTTACTTTTAGGGATGTTTTCATTAGTTTTTATGTTAAATTCACATTTCTGGACTTTACTATGAGTTTTTGTTTTTCTATAATGTCAGATTCAGAGGTTGAAGAAGGACTGCTGATGCTGTTGGATTCTGACCTCCCTGCACTCAAAGTGGATTTTCTGGAAGTCCAAATGGCGCGCTCTCAATTGCGTTGGAAAGCTAATAGTCCATACTTTGGCCGAGTTTAGACGATGCAAACTGGCGTTCAATGCCAGCTCTCTGCCCAATTCTGGCGTCCAGCGCCAGAAACAAGTTGCAAAGTGGAGTTCAACGCCCAAAATGGCACAAAAGCTGGCATTCAACTCCAAGAATGACATCTCCACGTGTAGACTTCAAGCTCAGCCCAAGCATACACCAAGTGGGCCCCGAAAGTGGATTTATGCATCAATTACTTATTTCTGTAAACCCTAGTAACTAGTTTAGTATAAATAGCACTTTTTACTATTATATTTATCATCTTTGGAATCATCTTTGGAATCATCTTTGGATTATCTTTTGATCTGTTGATCACGTTTGGGAGCTGGCCATTCGGCGATGCCTGGACCTTCATTACTTATGTATTTTCAACGGTAGAGTTTCTGCACTCCATAGATTAAGGTGTGGAGCTCGGCTGTTCCTCAAAGATTAATGCAAAGTACTATTGTTTTCTATTCAATTCATCTTATTTCGCTTCTAAGATATTCATTCGCACTTCAACCTGAATGTGATGAACATGACAATCATCATCATTCCCTATGAACGCGTGCCTGTCAACCACTTTCGTTCTACATTAGATTGAATGAGTATCTCTTAGATCTCTTAATCAGAATCTTCGTGGTATAAGCTAGATTGATGGCGGCATTCATGAGAGTCCGGAAAGTCTAAACCTTGTCCGTGGTATTCCGAGTAGGACTCTGGGATTGAATGACTGTGACGAACTCCAAACTCGCGAGTGCTGGGCGTAGTGACAGATGCAAAAGGATAGTAAATTCTATTCCAGTATGATCGAGAACCTCCAAGATGATTAGCCATGCAGTGACAGCGCATCGGACCATTTTCACAGAGAGGAATAGGATTCAACCAACGACAAGGGTGATGCCTCCAGACGATTAGCCGTGCTGTGACATAGCATTTGGACCATTTTCCCGAGAGGATTGAAAGTAGCCATTGGCACCGGTGACATCCTTACACAAAGCCAGCCATAGAAAGGAGTAAGACGGATTGGATGAAGACAGCAGAAAAGCATACCAGTGCGCATGCACGCCCCTGTGCATACGCACACGACCCTGCTTTCTTATAAAACCCTTGTTTTCAAGTCTTTCACCTTCCCAACAAGCTTGTAACCTTCTGAGATGCTGTTTCAAGCTTATAAAACCCCATTTTCATCCTTTAAGTCTTAAATCAATATAAAATGCCTAGTGATTGAGAGGAAGCTAGGGAAGGGGGTAACTTCTGGATGAAGAAAGGGGATATAATGAGGAGTTATGGCTAATGATGATGTTATGAGTTGCTAAGCAGGATGGGAGAATGGCTGTATATAATATAAGCCGAATGGTTGTGTATAATATAAGTCGAATTGCTGTGTATGATAAGAGCCGAATGGCTATGTGTAAAGGATGATTATGCATTGGTTATAGATGATTATGAATGAATTATAAAGATGATGAAATCGAAATTGATTGTGATGTGCCTCCGGATAAGATGCAGTGGTATTAACCACTTGCTCCGGGTAACAGGTGAGAATGCCGGGTAAGATGCAGTGGTATTATCCACTTGCTCCGGGTATGAATTGAGAATGAGTGGATGAATGAATGAATGGTAATGATAATGGAAGAGTGTTTCTGTATGTGATTCCGGATAAGATACAGTGGTGTTATCTACTTGCTCCGGGTTAATGTCAATAAGCCGGCTAAAATACAGTGGTGTTATTCACTTGCTCCGTGAAAATTCATGGCTTCGGGTAAGACGCAAGGGCTGTGTTCTGTTGCCGCTTGCTCCGGGCCGAGAAAGTAACACTGCCTGGGTAAGAGGCAAGGTGAAGTTGTTCCCTGCTCCAGGTACGCGGGTAAGATGCAAGGGTTGTGGTGTTGTCCCACTTGCTCCTGTGCTTGGTGTTCTGTCCAATGGTTAGCTACCAGGACATGTCGGGTTGGCTTTGCAACCGACAGATGAGACTCATCAACCACTAGGACAGACATACATCATATGCATCTATATGTCTTTTTTGGATTGCCTAAGTGATTGCATAATTAAATGCTACTTGATTATCTGCTATATTTGAATCCTATTTGTGATTTTCTCTATTTGTAATAATTGTAGTTGTTGTATTTGGTTCTATTGGTGGTTGGGAGGTTCGGAGGAGTTGGAAACGGGAGTTCTAGATAGCTCTGAAGACCCTTAGCTAGTTGCCTATTTGAATTTCCTGGTTTAGTTATGTTTTAAGCTTTAATTATCTGTTGGAAGTTCTAGGAATGCCTTCTGCTTTCCCAAGAAATTATTTGTTAGATATGTGGGTACTGTTACCATGCTAAGAACCTCTGGTTCTCACCCATGCGGGTTTTGTGATTTTCAGATGCAGGATGTAACAACCCCGGTTTTCGAGTACGCGAGATCTTTTTTGAAAGTACGAAGTTCTCCGGAAGATCAGTAAGGGAAAAACCTTTGATATATCATCAAGTATCTCAATCCTCATTATCATTATGTCATCTTTAAGTTAGAACCTTTTCCGAGACAAGCTCGATAACGCGGTCGCGAAGAACCTAGTTTTTGAACCGTATCGGTTAGGAATTTTGATTCGGTTTTTCGTAAATAGTCTCAGTTTGACAAACCGGACCCAATTTATGAGAGAAGAGATATAATAGGATGATATTATAATTATATTAGTATTAGAAGCTTCTTGAATGATATTATAAGGTTACCTGATCAGTTTTAGTTAAAAACAGAATAATCGGTTTAACAGGGTTCACAATTTACTGGTGCAGCTTAGCACCAGCACTCTTTGATGACTTTAGCAATGCTAAGGCCTCATTATTCATGTTTTATTCTCATAATAAATATGTTACTAGTGTCATTTATTCTAGTAGCTCAGAAAATAATTTTTAGAGATGTTTTTGCAAGTGTTCCGATACATCTAGTTTTAGTAGTTATACACATGAGATATTTTAAAATTATTTTAATCCACCTCCAAGCCAACCAATCACAACTCACCCTACACCCCCAAAACCCCCAAGGCTGGCTCATTTTCACTTTGTGGCCGAAAATAGGTAGAGAGAAAAAGAGAGAAAAGATCTTAGTTCCAAATCTTCAAAGCTTGATTTCTGCTGAACTAAAACTCAAATCAAAATTCCAATCCGACCAAAATGATCCTCTCTTCTTTCTCTACATGATCATATGACTTATCAAGGCTGGGATCAAGGTGAGTTGGCTGCACCATCTCTCTTTTGATTCGGTTTCAAGGAAACATTTTTAAATATGTGTTTTCTTGATGTGATTTAGGAGGAAAAAGTGCTTAAGGACCACCTGAAAGTTTGATTGAATTAGGAGCAGCAAAACTAGGTAGGGTGTCACAAAATTAATCTTGATTATTTGTGTTTGAGTTGTGTGAATGTTGTATTATTTGGCTGTGCTAAAAATTGGTTGCATATATGATTGATTCTTGGTGAAAATTTGGTAAAATTTTGATGAAATTTGATGAAATTCAAGCTTTAAAGTTCATGTTCTTGGGCAGCTGGAAAAACGAAACCCTAAGCTTAAATTGAGGTTCAATTTATGTTGAAATCATGTAGAAAAGATGGGGTTTTAGTGGCTGCAATTTTATTTTGAATTATGGTAAAAATCGGTTTCTGAAAAGACTGAAAAACGGGTAAAAACAGAGAAAGAATCTGAAGAACATGAAGAACACTTTGAATGTGATGAAGAACAATGAAGAACAGGCCTTAGATCTTAAAAAGGGAAAGGAAGTAAAATTTTTGGTGTTTTAGGGGTTGTTTGGTAATTTCTGAAAGTTAGGGTGGTAAAAGTAGAAATATTAAAAGTTACAGGTGGTAAAAAGTGAATTTTAAAGGTTAAAAGTAAAAGTAAGTTAATTTTCGAAAATTTAATGATAAAATAATAAAAAATAATAAAATATTAAATAATAATATTTAATTAAAAATAATATTTTAATAAAAATAATAAAATAATGCGGAAAAGGCAGTTTTCTATAAAAGCTTTAGAAAGACAACTTTAAGCGCAGAATCTCATAATTACCTTCATAAAACACTTAGGGAGTGGTAAAAACATATTAGTGAGGCAAAGATAAATAAAAGATAAAGAGTTGAAGAAAGGATAAAAATCGAAGAAAAAGTCTGTAAAGTTTTAATGACAAAAAAACAGATAGAGACTAGTGAACGAACTAGGGCAACGTAGTTAGTCCTTGAATTGCGAATAGGGTTAGGTATTATATGAAAAGTTAAATTGTTTCAGTATAGACTTAATGAACCTATACTTGGGGCAGGCTAACTAATCATACCAAAATTTACATAAGCTTTAAATACATACGTTAAACAGAGAAAGCAGAATAAAGTAAAGAAGCGCATAGAAAAGAACAAACAGAGCAGAATAAAGAAACAAAGTGAAGAGAGTAATATGATAAAGAGCAGAGGACCTATTGAGAGGTCATTTGTTGCATTAAGGCAACCTCAGAGATATCTATATGTTCATCTGCTGGATTGTGGCAGTCAGATAGATAATGGTGCAACCACTGAGAAATGCTTTCCTGCGGTACATATCCATATTTTATTTCTGTAGTGGCAGAGGGGTTATTTCCTGTATACAGGGGTATAGTCAACAGGAAAGCCATATCTGGCTGGTAATGCTGGGTTACGTCGGGAGTGGGTAGAAATCGACAAATGAGCTCATTACCTGCACTAGGACTAGACATGCATCATTCTTGTCTGCGCTTTATTCTCTGTTGTATTCCTACTTGTGTTTGATCTATTTCTTTATGTTTGTTTGCTCGAGTGTTATGTCTGTGCTTTATCTTCTTATTCTTCTGCTTGTGTTTTGTTCTCTATTTTTCTATCTATTTTTAACTTCTGTTTACTACAATACTGTATTCTATTATCCATCTGCTAATCAAAAATGAATAAATGAATGTAACTAACAACCCCGACCCTACTAAGAACTCCCCAGTTCTTACCGCTTCTCTCCCTTCCTCCCCCTCATATGGAGACGGGCGTGATCTTCTATGAGTTCGAGGACCCTTACGTCTACGAGGATCCGGTACATCACAGTTACTTCATCATGGGATTGGAGCCTCGTACTAGACGATATGCGTTACCTAATCGAGCTTTTCAACATCCTCTGTCTAGCCCGCATTTTGACCCTAATGCTCCTTACGACTTTCCCTTATCCTGGTTACATTCTGACGCACCTGGACATACTTTTCCTGATGATCCTGAGCACCCTATACCAGCTCAACCTTTGAATGAGGCGGTACCTGAGCCTATCATTCCTGATGAGCCTGAGTTAGCTGGTGACTATGTACCTGTGATACCACCAGAGTGGGACTTTCCCCCTGAGCCGATCCCTGACTTTCCACAGCCTGATGAGCCGGCACTACCGGACGATGGGGTAGCTCCTATATACGCGAATGGACCTGTGCTCGCGAATGGTTTTGTACATAGTGACATCAGTGTTTCTGGTGGATCTGAGGGTATAGCTGTAGCTACGGATGATGAGGAGGAGGAGGATCCCGAGATAGAGATAGAGCAGGATGAGGAGATGGACGAGCCTCACGGCGATTCTCCGAACGGCCACATGTAGATATAGTTTGACTGCGGAAGGGGGATTCTTTTGATGACACTCTAGTCTGACATTATCTGATAGTTAGTCTCTCACTTGTGTTAGTACACCCGAGAGCTAGGAGCTATATAGTGGTTAGGCTAGCCTGGGCGCCAGCTTAGTGGCTTTTTGTATGGGCCAGGCCCTGGGAGTGTCGTGTAAATATTAGCTACGTAGGATGACGAGGATGTAAACTGACTTGATCTTGTGTAAATGCTACATGTTTTGTTATAGTGTACATGATGTATATTATTAGCTGTACTTCTATGTTTCTTTATGCCGCTTTTCTATTACTCCCAATGTATGCTTGTTTATTTTACCTGAACATCCGCAACAAAAAAAATAGTTACTCGTAAAATTGGCATCTCTCTAACAAGGAACAGGCTCATATATTAAATAAATAATAATAATTAGGAAGGATAAGTACACTTAGCTTCTTGTATGACCATGGCATACTGGAAGTTGGGTCGTTACAATTTGGTATCAGAGCAGTTCGTTCCCAATAGAGCCTGGGGAGTGGACTGACTATGCTTCATTGCATACTCTGTTGTGTGTCTCATGCTTATAGGATATCTATGTGATATGTGTTGCATGATTGTCTCTGTGTTTTCATTCTGGGAGTGTTCACACTTGACTTGAAGTGTTAAGACTGATCACCTTAATAATGATTGTTTGGTGTGAACAGGACCACGATGGGTTCACGGAGACGAGGCGTACGGGAAGGAATTCCTAATATTAACTACGAGAGGGAATAGGAGACGTTTATGACTACCATGAACACTGTGGCTGAGGCAGTGCGTGAGGCTGCAGTAGCAGCGGCTAGGGCTGTTGATCGTCTTGGAGTGAGAAACGAGAATGAGAATGAGCATGGGGAAGATAGTGGAAATGATGAGAATAACTTGGGGCATTTCGAAAGACCTATGACCCTTCTGACTTTTCTAAAGGTTAAACCGCCTAAGTTTAAAGGTACACTCGTTGCGACGGATACTAACAACTGGTTTCGAGCTATTGAACGATCACTGTGAGCGCAGCATGTTCTGGAAGGCCAACACGTGGAGTTTGCTACTTATATGCTGGAAGGAGAAGCTGAGCATTGGTGGCAGGGGATACAGCGACTGTTGCAACAAGATGAAGGCGATATTCCTTGGAATACTTTTAAGGAT
>NC_029787.2:68620587-68639691 GCF_000816755.2 Arachis ipaensis
CTCGCCCTACGGGTGGAAACGGAGGTAGACCAAGGCAGGATAATGGTAAACGACCTCAACAGGCACAGGTGAATACTGCATGTAGACAGTGTGGAAAGGATCATGGTACCAGGCCTTGCCAAATCAGAACATTTACTTGTTACAATTGTGGGGAACCGGGACACTTGGCGAGGAGTTGCCCAAAAGGACTTTCTCAAAATCCAATACGAACCCAACAACAAGGTCGAGTGTTTGCCATGACTGCTGATGATGCTATGCAATCAGACGCCCAGATCCAAGGTCAGTGTTATGTCAAGAATCGATTTCTAACTGTACTATATGACTCGGGTGCATCGCATTCCTTTATCTCTTTAACTATTGCTCGTGAGTTGGGACTAGATTTCTCTGAGTTGAACTTTGATCTAATTGTCCATACACCTGCGTCCCAAAATGCTTTGACTAGTTTAGTGTGCCTGCAAGTACCATTCACTATTAGGAACAGAACTTTTATACATGATCTAATCTGTTTGCCTCTATGTGGTTTAGAAGTTATTCTAGGGTTAGATTGGTTATCTAAGTATCATGTTTTCCTTGATTGCTATGAAAGAACTGCTGTTATTCCGTCTGATAGTTTAGATATTAAACCATTTCTGTCTCATACTTTATATCTAAATTCTGTAAGAGTTGCATTAGACGGGAGTGATTGTGAGGGGTAGTTCTGTTAGCGGCTAGCTCGAGTGACAGTGAACTAAGCTTAGAACAAATTCGAGTGGTGAAGGAATTTCCTGATATTTTCTTGGACGATATACCTGAGTTTCCTCCTCAGCGAGAGATAGAATTCAGCATTGAACTTGTACCTGGAACCGGACCGATTTCCATAGCACCGTACCGGATGTCACCACTGGAACTTGCAGAGTTAAAGAAGCAATTGGATGAGCTGCTTGGAAAAAAATTTATTCGTCCCAGCGCATCACCTTGGGGAGCCCCGGTGTTGGTAGTAAAGAAGAAGAATGGTGGAATGCGACTTTGTGTACCGACAGCTAAATAAAGTCACTATCAAGAACAAGTACCCACTTCCACGAATAGATGATTTAATGGATCAGTTAAAAGGTGCAACTGTGTTTTCGAAGATTGATTTGCGATCGGGCTATCACCAGATTCGAGTGAAAGAGTCAGATATACCAAAGACTGCATTTAGAACTCGATATGGTCACTATGAGTATACGGTTATGTCGTTTGGACTAACTAATGGTCCTGCGATTTTCATGGATTACATGAATTGTATTTTCCGGAAGAGCATCTAAGGACTGTATTGCAGATACTAAGGACTCGGAAGTTATATGCTAAACTATCAAAGTGCGAGTTCTAGACAGAGAAGGTGGCATTTTTGGGACATGTTATATCACAGGGAGGAATTGCAGTGGACCCTTCAAAAATTGAAGCAGTAGTGCAATGGGAACCACCTACGACCGTTACAGAAGTTCGGAGTTTTCTTGGACTTGTTGGATATTACCGGAGGTTTATTAAAGGGTTTTCACAGATAGCCTTACCTCTGACTTACCTTACACGAAAGGAAGTTCCGTTCGTTTGGACGGCTGAGTGTGATAGAAGTTTCAAGATGCTTAAGGAGAAGTTAACAACTGCACCTGTATTAGTACTACCCGACCCGCAGAAACTTTTTGAAGTATACTGTGAAGCTTCTCATAAAGGACTTGGATGTGTGCTGATGCAAGACAAAAATGTGGTGGCTTATGCTTCCCGGCAGCTGAGACCTCATGAACGAAATTATCCGACGCATGACTTGGAGTTGGCTGCAGTAGTGTTTGCTCTAAAGATCTGGAGACACTATTTGTATGGGGCTCAACTAGAAGTTTTCTCTGACCACAAAAGTTTAAAGTATATCTTTGATCAGAAGGATCTTAATATGCGACAGCGAAGGTGGATGGAGTTCCTGAAGGACTATGATTTTAAGTTAAGTTATCACCCAGGAAAAGCGAATGTGGTGGCAGACGCTTTGAGCAGGAAGATTTTGAATATCTCTTGGATGATGATAAAGGAAGAAAAGTTACTCGCAGAATTTGAGGACCTTAAGTTGGCTTTGACTGAGACATCAAGTGGAGTCCGTTTGGCCCAATTGCATATAACACCAGATTTTAAGATTAGAATTCAGCAAGCGCAAGCACAGGATTCAGAAATGATGACGATGCTGAGACGGATGAAAGTAGAGGAACCGGAAGCTGTAAGACTAGATCGTAGCAGCCTCTGGAGATACAAGAACAGAATTTGTGTGCCTAGCTCTGGAGATTTGCGGCAAAGGATTCTTGCAGAAGCTCATCAAAGTAGATTTTCTATGCATCCTGGAGTAACAAAGATGTATTAGGATTTGAAACAAATGTTCTGGTGGCCAGGCTTGAAGAAAGAGGTAGCTGATTATGTCTCAAAATGTTTAACCTACCAGAAGGTGAAGGTAGAACACCAGAAACCGTCAGGAACCCTGCAACCCTTAGAAATACCACAATGGAAATGGGAGCAGATCACTATGGATTTTGTCACGGGATTGCCAAGGACCTCAATAGGACACGATGCCATTTGGGTAATTGTGGACAGGTTGACAAAATCAGCGCACTTCCTTCCGATTCGAGTTGACTATACATTAGAAAGGCTGGCACGGATATATATTCAAAAAATCGTACGATTGCATGGAATACCTTCGTCAATTGTTTCAGATCGAGATCCGAGGTTTACTTCCAGATTCTGGGGAGCTTTCCAGAAAGCATTGGGAACAGAATTGCATATGAGTACAGCATACCATCCTCAGACAGACAGACAATCAGAGCGGACAATCCAGACATTGGAAGACATGCTAAGATCTTGTGTGATGGATAACCAAGGCAGTTGGGATAGGTATTTGCCATTGGTCGAGTTCGTCTACAACAACAGTTACCAACAAAGTATCGGGATGGCACCATATGAAGCTCTCTACGGAAGGAGATGTCAGACACCATTGTGTTGGAATGACGACGGAGAAGCTAGTGTCTTAGGTCCAGACTTAGTGCAAGAAACTACTGAGAAGATAAAGGGGATCCGCCAGAAGATCCAGACAGCACAGAGCCGTCAAAAGAGTTATGCCGATAATAGACGTAGACCCCTAGAGTTTAGTGAGGGAGACCATGTCTTTCTTAAAGTAACCCCAACTACTAGAACAGGTAGAGCCCTTAAGACTAAAAAGCTTAACCCTCGATACATAGGACCTTTCCAAATACTTAAAAGAGTCGGTCTAGTAGCTTATCAAGTAGCCCTTCCTCCAAATCTGTCAAACCTTCATGATGTTTTTCATGTCTCGCAACTTAAGAAATATATTCCCGACGAGAGCATATTTTACAACCAGAGACAGTACAGTTACGAAATGATTTGACATATCAAGCATCACCAGTTCAGATCGTAGAAAGAAGTGATAAGTAGCTAAGAGGCAAAATCGTTCGCTTGGTCAAAGTAGCTTAGGGACAAAGAGGAGAAGAAGAACACACTTGGGAACTGGAAGATAAGATGAAAGTTGATTACCCGCATCTATTCTCAGGTAACTGAAATTTTGAGGGCAAAATTTTCTTTTAGGAGGGTAGAATGTAAAAACCCCGGTTTTCGAGTACGCGAGATCTTTTCTGAAAGTACGAATTTCTCCGGAAGATTAGTAAAAGGAATACCTTTGATATATCATCAAGTATCTCAATCCTCATTGTCATTATGTCATCTTTAAGTTATAACCTTTTCCGAGACAAGCTCGATAACGCGGTCGCAAAGAACCTAGTTTTTGAACCGTATCGGTTAGGTGTTTTGATTCGGTTTTTCGTAAATAGTCTCAGTTTGACAAAACGGACCCAATTTATGAGAGAAGAGAGATAATAGGATGATATTATCATTATATTAGTATTAGAAGCTTCTTGAATAATATTATAAGGTTACCTGATTAGTTTAAGTTAAAAACAGAATAATCGGTGTAACTGGGTTCACAATTTATTGGTGCAGCTTAGCACCAGCACTCTTTGATGACTTTAGCAATGCTAAGGCCTCATTATTCATGTTTCATTCTCATAATAAATATGTTACTAGTGTCATTTATGCTAGTAGCTCAGAAAATAATTTTTAGAGATGTTTTTGCAAGTGTTCCGATACATCTAGTTTTAGTAGTTATACACCTGAGATATTTTAATATTATTTTAATCCACCTCCAAGCCAACCAATCACAACTCACCCTACACCCCCAAAACTCCCAAGGATGGCTCATTTTCACTTTGTGGCCGAAAATAGGTAGAGAGAAAAAGAGAGAAAAGTTCTTAGTTCCAAATCTTCAAAGCTTGATTTTTGCTGAACTAAAACTCAAATCAAAATTCCAATCCGACCAAAATGATCCTCTCTTCTTTCTCTACATGATCATATGACTTATCAAGGCTGGGATCAAGTGAGTTGGCTGCACCATCTCTCTTTTGATTCGGTTTCAAGGAAACATGTATAAATATGTGTTTTCTTGATGTGATTTAGGAGGAAAAAGTGCTTAAGGACCACCTGAAAGTTTGATTGAATTAGGAGCAGCAAAACCAGGTAGGGTGTCACGAAATTAATCTTGATTAGTTGTGTTTGAGTTGTGTGAATGTTGTATTATTTGTCTGTGCTAAAAATTGGTTGCATATATGATTGATTCTTGGTGAAAATTTGGTGAAATTTTGATGAAATTTGATGAAATTCAAGCTTTAAAGTTCATGTTCTTGGGCAGCTGGAAAAACGAAATCCTAAGCTTAAATTGAGGTTAAATTTATGTTGAAATCATGTAGAAAAGATGGGGTTTTAGTGGCTGCAATTTTATTTTGAATTATGGTAAAAATTGGTTGCTGAAAAGACTGAAAAACGGGTAAAAACAGAGAAAGAATCTAAAGAACATGAAGAACACTTTGAGTGTGATGAAGAAAAATGAAGAACAGGCCTTAGATCTTAAAAAGGGCAAGGAAGTAAAATTTTTGGTGTTTTAGGGGTTGTTTGGTAATTTCTGAAAGTTAGGGTGGTAAAAGTAGAAATATTAAAAGTTACGGGTGGTAAAAAGTGAATTTTAAAGGTTAAAAGTAAAACTAAGTTAATCTTCTTTTAATGACAGAAAAACAGACAGAGACTAGTGAACGAACTAGGGCAACGTAATTAGTCCTTGAATTGCGAATAGGGTTAGGTATTATATGAAAAGTTAAACTATTTCAGTATAGACTTAATGAACCTATACTTGGGGCAGGCTAACTAATCATACCGAAATTTACATAAGCTTTAAATACATACGTTAAACAGAGAAAGCAAAATAAAGTAAAGAAGCGCAGAGAAAAGAACAAACAGAGCAGAATAAAGAGACAAAGCGAAGAGAGTAATATGATAAAGAGCAGAGGACCTATTGAGAGGTCATTTGTTGCATTGAGGCAACCTCAGAGATATCTATATGTTCATCTGCTGCATTGTGACAGTCAGATAGATAATGGTGCAACCACTGAGAAACGCTTTCCTGCGGTACAAATTCATATTTTATTTCTGTAAGGCAGAGGGTTATTTCCTGCTACAGAGTACCGTGACCACCTGTTCCATTTCTGTAGTGGCAGAGGGGTTATTTCCTGTATACAGAAGGTGTTTCGGCATACATCCCTGCAGTGGCAGATGTGTTATTTCCTACGTGTGGTGGACCCTGTGGTGGCAAAGGGGTTATTTCCTGTACACAGGGGTATAGCCAACAGGAAAGCCATATCTGGCTGGTAATGCTGGGTTACGTCGGGAGCGGGTTGAAACCGACAAATGAGCTCATTACCTGCACTAGGACTAGACATGCATCATTTTTGTCTGCGCATTATTCTCTATTGCATTCCTACTTGTGTTTGATCTATTTCTTTATGTTTGTTTGCTCGAGTGTTATGTCTGTGCTTTATCTTCTTATTCTTCTGCTTGTGTTCTGTTCTTTATTTTTCTATCTATTTTTAACTTCTGTTTACTACAATACTGTATTCTATTATCCATCTGCTAATCGAAAATGAATAAATGAACGTAACTAACAACCCCGACCCTACTAAGAACTACCCAGTTCTTACCCCTTCTCTCCCTTCCTCCCCCTCAGATGGAGACGGGCGTGATCTTCTATGAGTTTGAGGACCCTTACGTCTACGAGGATCCGGTACATCACAGTTACTTCATCATGGGATTGGAGCCTCGTATTAGACGATATGCGTTACCTAATCGAGCTTTTCAACATCCTCTGTCTAGCCCGCATTTTGACCCTGATGCTCCTTACGACTTTCCCTTATCCTGGTTACATCCTGACGCACCTGGACATCCTTTTCCTGATGATCCTGAGCACCCTATACCAGCTCAACCTTTGAATGAGGCGGTACCTGAGCCTATCATTCCTGATGAGCCTTAGTTAGCTGGTGACTACGTACCTGTGATACCACCAGAGTGGGACTTTCCCCCTGAGCCGATCCCTGACTTTCCATAGCCTGATGAGCCGGCACTACCGGATGGTGGGGTAGCTCCTATATACGCGAACGGACCTGTGCTCACGAATGGTTTTGTACATAGTGACAGCAGTGTTTCTGGTGGATCTGAGGGTATAGCTGTAGCTGCGGATGATGAGGAGGAGGAGGATCCCGAGATAGAGATAGAGCAGGATGAGGAGATGGATGAGCCTCACGGCGATTCTCCGAACGGCCATGTGTAGATATAGTTTGACTGCGGAAGGGGCATTCTTTTGATGACACTCTAGTCTGACATTATCTGATAGTTAGTCTCTCACTTGTGTTAGTACACCCGAGAGCTAGGAGCTATATAGTGGTTAGGCTAGCCTGGGCGCTAGCTTAGTGGCTTTTTGTATGGGCCAGGCCCTAGGAGTGTCGTGTAAATATTAGCTACGTAGGATGACGAGGATGTAAACTGACTTGATCTTGTGTAAACGCTACATGTTTTATTATAGTGTACATGATGTATATTATCAGCTGTACTTCTATGTTTCTTTATGCCGCTTTTCTATTACTCCCAATGTATGCTTGTCTATTTTACCTGAACATCCGCAACAAAAAAAATAGTTACTCGTAAAATTGGCATCGCTCTAACAAGGAACAGGCTCATATATTAAATAAATAATAATAATTAGGAAGGATAAGTTAGTAACACTTAGCTTCTTGTATGACCATGGCATACTGGAAGTTGGGTCGTTACACAGGACAGGCGACACCTCACTAAGGCGTGCTGGAAGCTTCTGATGTTGTAAAGATCTTCATCTCTTGGGTTTATTTTGGTTATTTAGTATTTGGTTAGATACTTATTATCTCCACCTATTATATATATACTGTATTAATTCCTCTTAGAGGTGATTTTGGAGACTCAGGTGTTTCTAACTCTGTACGTTGGGTTTTCTTTTGGGTTTTTCCTATATATCTATATATGTATAACTATGTGCTCAGACCAGTCTATCTTCACGATCCGAGTCTTGAGTTTTGTTATATGTATTTTGGAACTCTTGGTATATTATCTCCTTAGCGTGTTCTATCTTGCTTCATCTGCTTTATTGCATCGTGAGCTTTACGCTTTTCGACTTAACGACTTTTGTTTTATTCCTTTCTTCAAAGGTTCCTAGTTATAAACCTTTTCACTATATTATATATTAAATTTTATTTTTAGAGGTCGTAGTGCCTCGCCACCTCTGTTATACATCTTAGGTGTAAAGCTCTGTGTGGTAGGGTGTTACATTATGGTATCGGAGCAGTTCATTCCTGTAGAGCCTGAGGGACGGACTAACTATGCTTCTGGGCATACTCTGGATGTCTGTACATGCTAAATTAGGATATCTAACTGATATATGTGGCATGAATTTTCATGAGCATGGATTTGGGACTTTGAAGCACTAGACTTGCGATATTGAGACTGATCACATTGATATCACTTGTTAAGTATGAACAGGGACCAGATGGCGACTCGTGGACACAATCACAATCGACGGAGAGATAGGGCTAGTAACACAGAACCTGAGAACAATCTCACAAACTTTATAATTGCCCTAGAGAATATGGCTGCTGCTATGCAGGCTACGGCTGCGGCATTAGTGAATCAAGCCTGTAATAGGAATGGCGTTGACGGAGAGAAGGGTCCAATGACCTTAGCAACCTTCCTGAAGGTAAATCCACCAATCTTTAGGGAGACGACGAACCCCACAGTGGCAGAAAAACTAGTTTCACGTGATGGAACGGGCTTTACAAGCATAACAAGTCCCTGAAAATCAATGTGTTGAATTTGCAACTTATCAGTTAACGGGTGAAGCCCAGTATTGGTGGCAGGGTACACGACACCTACTGCAGCAAGACGATGTTGCAATACCTTAGAATACCTTTCAATTGGAATTCTACAAAAAGTACTTCCCCAATTTGGTCAGGACAGCTAAGGAGCTTGGATTTTTGCAATTGAAGCAAGGTCAAATGTCTGTAGCTGAATATACAAACAAGTTTGAGGAATTATGTCAATTTTCCAAGATTTGTCAAGGTGCTTCAGGAGACTTTTAGGAATGGAAGTGCATCAAATATGAAGGAGGACTCCGGAGTGATATACTTTGTTCAGTGGGTCTGATGCAGATCAGAGTTTTTCTCAGACTTGGTAAACAACAGTAGGGTTGCAGAATAGTGTTTAAAGAAAGCTGCTATGGAAAAAAATGATGACTGAGAATTTCACCAAAGGGAACATAGTCAGAACTTCGCACCAAGGGGCCAAGAATTCAAGAGAAAAGGAAAACAGTCAGTGGCTGCTTCAGATGATTCAAGTTGTCGAAAATGCGGAAGCTATCACCCGAATAGGCCGTGTCATTTTGGTTCTTGCTTATGCTATAAGTGCGGTCGTCCTGGGCATATGTCCTGGAACTATCCTGATAAACCCCAATTTTGTGATTTATCTTGTGCTTAATTTGGGGGATTTTATCAACTTATCTCACATTTATTCAATGAAATAGCATGGTTTTGTAATTCTCCCTAAATTTGTGCTTAGGTGTGAAAACATGATTTTTATGCCTTAAAATAGCTAAATTTAATTCACTTTAATTCTATTGGATGCCTTGATGTGTTTGTTGAGTGATTTCAGATTCATAGGACAAGTATTGGATGGAAGAAGTGAAGAGAAAAGCATGCAAAGGGGAGAATTCATGAAGAAATGAGCATTTGGAGAATTAAGGGCCACGCGCACACGTTATCCACGTGTATGCATGAGTTGAAGATTTGCAAGCCACGCGCACGCGTCACCCACGCGTACGCGTGAGGAGGAAATTGGCCATCGACGTGCATGCGTCGTCCACGCGCACGCGTGACGAGCGGTACCTGACTCACTTAAAGTGAATCGCTGGGGGCAATTTCTGAGCTTCCCAGGCCAAGATCCAACTCATTTCTGAGGAAATTTCATGCAAAATTCAAGCTTGGGAAAAGGGGAGAGCACTTAGTTGTAGATTAGCATCATGTAGTTTAGTTTTCTAAAGAGAGAAGCTCTCTCTTCTCTCTAGAATTAGGGTTTTTAGGGTACTTTGTATCTTAGATCTAGGATTTAATTCTTGTTTTCATCTTGTTTTCCTTATAATTTCTTGTTCCTACATCTTAATTCTCTTAGTTTGCATTGTTAATTTTCCTTTTAAGCCTCTTTTATGTTTATGAGCACTCTTGTTAGATTTGGTTTTCCTTTAATGCAATTGATGTTTCATGTTCCTTTTATTGGTGAATTGAGTTGTTGATCTTACTTTTCTTGCATTAGGTAGTTGTTAGATTTTATTCTTCCTTGCAATTTATTATGCTTTCTTTTTATGCCTTTCAAGTGTTTGACAAAATGCTTGGTTGGATGTTAGAGTATATTTTTGAGTATTCTTGGCTTGGAAAGAAAAATTAGGTGATCTTAAGTCATGAATACCCAACTCATGTTGGTGATCTAGAGTTGTTAGCTAATATTGTTTCCATTGATACTAATCTTTTGCTAATTCAATTAGTAAGTTGATTAGGACTTTTGGATTGCAAGCGCAAAACCGTCGGCTAAGAATTTCTTCTCGGTTAGAGGAAATAACTTCGTTGCGAGTATAGTTCCCAACCGACAAGTAATGCTCAATCAAAGTTTAAATATGTTAGTTGTCATAAGTACAAACCCCAATGAAAATTAATCGAAGTATTTGAACCTCGGGTCGTCTCACAAGGAATTACAATGAAGTGATCAATTATTGGCTATGAAGGAACAAGGGGGGTTTGATTTCGTGAAAGGGCAAGAAAAGAAATGGCAAGAATTTAAAGCAAGTAACTAAAGAAAGCAAATAATAAAGAGAGACATTCATGGCAAGGATTGAGAACCTAGGCTTTCTATCTTAGTCACTAATCATAACAATAATTAACAAGAATTTATTCTATTTTGTCATCCCTAAAAATGGAAGAAGGTACAATGTTATCTTCATACTAAAGAAAGTCAAATAAGACTAGCTAATCTCAATCCAAAAGTCCTAATCAACTTACTAATTGAATTAGCAAAAGATTAACGTTAATGGAAACAATATTAACAAACAACTCTAGATCACCAACATGAGTTGGGTATTCATGACTCAAGATCACCTAATTTCTCTTTCCAAGCCAAGAATGCTAAAAAATCTACTCTAACATCCAACCAAGCATTTTGTCAAACATTTGGAAGGCATAAAAAGAAAGCATAATAAATTGCAAGGAAGAATAAAATCTAACAACTACCAATTGCAAGGAATTAACAATAACTACTCAAATCAACAATAAAAGAACATCAAACATCAACTGTATTAAAAGAAACCAAATCCAACAAGAGTTCATCAATAAACTAAAAGAGGCATAAAAAGGGAAATTAACAATGGAAACTAAGAGAATTAAGATGTAGGAATAAGAAATTACAAGGAAAACCAAAGGAAAACAAGAATTGAACCCTAGATCTAAGATACAAAGTACCTTAAAAACCCTAATTCTAAAGAGAAGAGGGAGCTTCCCTCTCTAGAAATCTAAACTACATGATGCTAATATACAACTAAATGCTCCGCCCCTTTGCCCAAGCTTGAATTCTGCATGAAATATCCTCAGAAATGAGTTGGATCTGGGCCTGGGAAGCTCAGAAATCACCCCCAGCGAATTCACTTTAAGTGAGTCATGTGCCGCTGGTCACGCGTGCGCGTGGACGATACGTGCGTGTCGATGGCCAATTCCCTCCTCGCGCGTACGCGTGGGTGACGCGTGCGCGTGGCCCTCGATTCTCCAAATGCTCATTTCTTCATGAATTCTCCACTTTGCATACTTTTCTCTTCACTTCTTCCATCCAATACTTGCCCATGAATCTGAAATCACTGAACAAACACATCAAGGCATCGAATGGAATTAAAGTGAGTTAAATTTAGCTATTTTAAGGCATAAAAAGCATATTTTCACACTTAAGCACAAATTTAGGGAGAATTACAAAACCATGTGATGAGTCCATATTTTTTGATATATTTTAGCTTGATTTGGATGGATTTCATCACGTGAACTCACACTTAAGCACTCAAATAGCATACTTTTGTGTTATCTCCCTAATTTGGACTTAAATATGAAAACATGTGTTTTTGTGCTTAAATTAGTGATTTTAATTCCACTTTCATGCCATTCAATGCCTTGATATGTTTTGTGAGTGATTTTAGGTCATTTTGGCATGATTGGCTAAGCAAAAGCGGTAGAAAGCATGTAGAAGGGAGAACACATGAAGAAAACAAGGAAAAGTACACACAGACAAGTGTGCATGTGCACAAGCTTGCGTGCATACGCACAAGAGGAAATTTTTATGTGTGTGTGCGCACAAGTACCTGTGCGTACGCACAGGAGCCAAAACAGCAAAGTGTGCGTATGCACACATCTGTGCGTATGCACAGGACCCAACATGTGATTTCATTAATGAAACACGTGCGCGATTTTGGGGGCCTTTGGCCCATTTTTGCAAGCTCTAATACTGAATGGAAAGTGCCATATCAAGGGGGATTGAAGCCATATGATAGCATTAGTGTAGAAGGCCACATTTTACATTTTTTAGCATAGTAATAGGAGTAGGAGTAGTGTAGAGCAGAGAGCTCTCCTAGGGTTTATGTAGTTTTCCTTTAGCATTTTATAGCAAGCTTAATTTTGGATTTTGATCATCTTTAATTGTATGTACTCTTAACTTCATCTTTAATTAAAGCACTTTTACTTTCATTTCCTTTGGTTCAAGTTATTTTGTTCATATTGGCAATTTTGATTTTTTTGAAGTTTTGATTGATGAATTTAATGTTTCATGCTTCCTTTATGTTTGATTGCTTGTTTATGTTTGATCTTGTTGATAGTTGGTTATAGTTTTCCATTTTACTTTGCAATTTTCCATGCTTTACTTTTATGCACACAAGGTGTTTGTGAAAATGTAAATTATGGATTTTGAGTAGATTTTCATACCTTGGCTTAGGATTTAAGTTCCTAGGATGCTAGAGTCATAATGTCCGACATTTAGTGGTAATTCTTGGGTAGTTAGTTGACTCTTGTTTCCATTGACGCTAGCTTTTTATCAACTAGTTTGGTAAGTTAGCTAGGACTTATGGATTAAGGTAAATTATGCTTGCTTGACTTACTTCTTGATGGTTGGGGTTAACTAGGCGAGATTGACTCATCATAATTATCATAGTTGTGGTTATGACGATGATAGGATGCCTTGGACTCTCATTCCCAAATCAAGGCTCTTTTTGCATTTATAGCATTTTCACTAGTTTTGATCTTGCTTCTTTTTTTTAATTGCATTAATTACAATTTTGATCTTCTCCTTGTTCCTTTATTTATTAAGTTCCTTTAATCTTTTGTTTTTTTATTCAAAAACCCATTTTGCCCTCACAACCAAAAGAGTGACACTTCGATTGCATCCTAGGGAGAACGACCCGAGGTTGAATTACCCTTGATCTCAATTTATATGTTTTGAATTGAAAATATCAGACTTGGTTTGAGAGGATTGTTTGTTGGTCTAGGCTATACTTGCAACGAACATATTCTATTTTGAGAAATTCTAGACTAGCAATAATCTTCACATCAAGTTTTTGGCACCGTTACCGGGGATGCAATTGAGTGCTATCTTTTGGTTGTTGTAAATATGTTGATAGTGTAAATATCTTACTTTTTTTTGGTTATTTTGTTATTTTTGTTAATATCTAGGTGTTTATTTTTCTTGTTTGTTGATGTCTTTGGCTTTTATTTTCTACTTTCTTTATGAGATATCACCCTTGTTGCTTGGAGCTTGGTTGTGATTGTATTGTAGGGTATGATGAATTCAAGTTGGGATTGTATCAAGGAATGGGAGAAGCGATGGAGGGAGGAGGAATCTTCCCCATACTACAACGAGCCAAATCCTTCCCTAAGCCCTCCCCCCTATGAATATCAAACCCAAGGATATGAAGGATACCCCATACATAACCTCCAACCACCAACCCTTCAAGTACCATATCATACACCTCCATGGAATAAAAATGTCTGCACATCTTGCTACCAACATTATGAACTATCACCCCCTTATACACCACCTCAATATCCCCACCCACATGACACACCTTCCAATTACACAACCTTTCTCCCAACCTTTAAATCTCCTTTTTCACCTTAATATGAGGTTTTACAACCCTTGCCCCAAGAAGAACAAGACCTTCAAGCATTCTTCCAAAAGAAAGAAGTGTTCCAAAGGACACAAGGGGATTTCATGGCTACCATAGCCGAAGCGGTGAACCACTTAGCCTCACTACGTTCAAGCAATCAAGACATTCCCCTTGAGGAATGTGGAGGAGCAACGAAGGAGTGTAGAGAGGAGGAAAACATGGAGCCTCGGGGGAAAGAAGAAGAGCTATGACAAGAATTACAAAAAGAGGAGGAAGGTAGAATTAGTGAACCGAAAGAGGTAAATGGAGAGTTGAAGGAGTTTGATCAAGAATTAGATTGCATCAGCAATTATTTTTTGTCCACCATGGTCAACCCCCTCAATGATCTAGAAGAACCCTTCTCTCTTGAGTATGAGAGAGATAGGGAAGAGCTTGAAAAGAGTGGTGAGGAAGAGGTGATCACTGTAAGAACCATAACTAATCAACCGGTTAATTAAGTGATTAATTACCCAAATTAGACTTCAAAAAGTTAGAGTGAGAATTTGAGGATTTAAAGGTGATTTTTGGACTCAGTAGGTCTTTCTGAGTCAGAAAATGTGCTTCTGCGAAAAACCGTAAAAAACCACGAACTGGAAATTGAACCGATTGAACCGGTTCAAGTCTGCCCTGTACCACATGAGAAAAAGTGAAAACCGGCAAAAACCTTAGAAAAATATTAGAAGTTAAAAACCAGACGTTAATTTTAAAGGTTTGGCCCGAAGTTAGGCCAAACGGGCTAAAAACGCTAACGGGTTGGACCAGGCCCAAGTTGGGCCCAAGCCCAACATATAAAAAGGTTCATAAGTGAACCCCTTTCAGCATAACACACAAACAAACACACTCATACATGCTGAAAAGAGAAGAAGAGAGAAACCCCATAGTTACTATTCATTACCATCTTCATAAGCTCATATCTTGAGCTAGAGAGCTCCGATCGCCGCACCGTTTGTGGCTACGCATTCCTCGTGGAGAGCTCTACAAAACCCATACAAGAAACTGGAGAGGTAACCACAAAATCTTTCTATTCTCCTCTCCAAAATTTCGGTTCTTAGGGTTTGTGATTAAGTGAGTTTTTGTGATTTTGGATGTTTAGGTTTGTTCTAATCCTTGCTTAGGCTTGTGTTTTGACATCCAAATCTATTGGAAGAGGTAAGAGCCATTAAATCCTTGTGAATTTATGTTTAATTGGAACCCTAGGTTGATTTGAGGTAATTTATATGTATATAGTTTGATTATTGTGGCTTTGGGAGCTTTTGGAACTTAATTGTGCTTATTGGAGTGGAAGTGAAAGCTTCGATTTTGGTTGAAAGCTCTTTGGTACCCAATTTTGAGTTTTGAACATATAGGGGATCGGCCAAGGTATGGTTTCGGTTTTCTCTATGTAGTATATAATATTCATGGACACTTAGGCTAGTGACCCATAGGATAGGTTTGAATTTTAATTATTGTTGAGTTGTTAAATGATGATATGTGGTGATTTATAATGAATTAATGATTGATGGGTTTGAGTATGATAATGATGATTGATTGTGTAAGTTGAAAAGGCCTAATGATGATATAAGTGATGTTAAATTTGATGATTTGGCATTATGGTTGTAAAAGTGTGATATATTGGTGTTGATGTTGAAGATGATGAAATGTGAAGGAAAATGTGGTAATATTGGTGAATTAGGGCACAACAGGTTAATTTTGATGAAAGATGGAGTTTTTGAATGGTTTGGTATGATTTGAAATTATGTAAATTGTGAAGTTTGGTAAAATGGGGTTTTTGGTGAAAGTTGTTCGATCATAACTTTTGCCTCGGTTTTCAAAAATTAATGAAACTTGTCTAGAATTAAAGATCATTGAAAACCCTTTAAATTGATATAAAGTTTGTGAAATTTGGAATTTTGTAAAGGAAGTTATGATAATTCAAAGTTGGTGTTAAAAATCTGAAATTCTGCAGTATTGCAGAATTTCATGATTTCTGATATGTGCGGGCGCACACCCTGCGGAAATTTTGATCTATGTGGACGCACACACTTGTGCGCACGCACATGCAGGGAAGTACAATCTGTTTGCAGCGCTAGCATAGCTTGTGCACGCACATATCTAAGGAAAAATTTCAAACTGTGCAGACGCACACGTTGAGAAGACCAGTCTGTTAGGGGCGCTGGCACAGGTTGTGTGAGTAAACAGATTCTGTAAGTTTTGCCACCTGTGCGTACGCACACCCCTGTGCGTACGCACACATTTTAAAATTTCCTGGGTGTGCGCACGCACAGACCCCTGTGCGGCCGCACACGTCCTGTTTCTCAAATTTTACTTGTTTTTCAACTATTCTACCTTTCCAACCAGGTTGTAAGCTTCTATAACACCATTTTAAGACTTTTGGGCCTAGTTTTGAGTATTAGAACATGGGATATAACTTAAGGGTTCTAGTACATGATTTTATGATAAATTAGAAAACGGAGGCCTAGGTTTCTGGCGTGCTGAGAATGGTTTGACGTTAGGTGAAAGATGATTGATATATGAGATGAAGAATGATGAACTTTTGATATTTGGGAACTGAGTTATGAATGGATGATAAACCCCATTTTTAGGGTTTATCATGTATAGATTTTGAGGGTTTTATCAATGATCTTTCACACTTATTCATATAAAAATGCATGATTTTGTGTTCCTCTCCCAATTTTGCCTCATGGATGAAAACATGCTTCTTCTGTATTGAATTAGATATATTTTAATCCTCCTCTGTTACCATTCGATGCCGTGATCCGTGCGTTAAGTGATTTCAGAGCTTATAGGGCTGGGATGGCTTGGAGGAGAGGATGGAAGCATGCATAAAAGGGAAGGAGCATGGAGAAATTAAAGTTTTGGAAGTTGGGCATGGACGCGCACATGCACCGTACGCGTGCGCGTGGATGCGCATCCTCAGAGCCAGCGTGATGGAGCCGAGATGAGAAGCCGGTGCGCTTATATGGCTGGGCCAGAAACCCTTGGGCGTGCGCGCGCACTAGACGCTTGCGCGTAGGTCGCAAAAACTCCATGGACGCGTACGTGTGCTATGCGCGTATGTGCCGATGGCCGCACGTGATTTTTTAAGGAGAAAACGTGATCAGTAATTTCAGGCAGTTGCAGACCCTATTTTGGGGCAGAGATCTGGCGGGAAAAGCATAAGAAGACCAAGGATTAGGGGGATTAGGACAATTAGACATTTTTTTAGATATTTTCCTAGTTAGTTACATTTCTTTTAGAGAGAGAAACTCCAACTTCTTTCTAGGATTTCATTCTCCATTGCAATTCTCCTTTGATTTCTTAGTGAGATCAATTGCTAATTCACTTTTACTTTGATACAAGTTGTAGATCTACTCTTCTCCTACTCTCAATTTGTGTTCTTTTGATTCATTCACTTTGGATCTAGATTTGACTTTGTTACTTTGATTTAAATCAATGAATTGAGGTATTTCATGTCTAATACTTACAATTGTTCAATTGTTGATGATTGTATGATTTAGATATCTTGAATTCAATTCTTTTCTTCAATTCCATAATGTTTTCTATGAATGCTCACCAAATGTTTGATGAAATGACAACCCTACCTATGGAGTAGAATTCCCCTACTTCGCTTAGGGGTTGAGTTATTGGAGACACTTGAGTAGTGAATATCAATTGTTGATTGGAAATTGAGAATTGCTAATTGACTTGGAGTGCACTAAAGCTAGACTTCCCTAGGGTTAGACTAGGACTTGTGACTCAAGTTAGTTACTTTCACTTGACTTCCCTTCATTATTAGGGGGTTAACTAAGTGAAGCAATAATCAATTGTTATCACAATTAAAGGAAACTACAATGATGGAACTTTCAATACTCACCCTTAGCCAAGGCCTTTATCCTAATCAATTGTTGTTTACCTTTGTTAGCTTGAATTCTTGCACCAACTCTCAAAACCACAAAAGACTTCCTAATCAATAATGTGCATTCTAAGGCAATTCATTGGGAGAACGACCCGGGACTAATACTCTCGGTCATAGATTTTAGAATTATTTGATGTGATATTTGTGTGTCGGTTAGACTATACTTATGATTGGATTCCTTACTAATCTCTATACCGGCATAAGAATTTTGTTCATCAATGCACAGTGGTTGAGATGAGTCGGGAACTCGAATTGAGATGATGGATCTCTGTATACTGAAAATGCTTTTTGAAAACCACTGAAATAATGTTTTTATTGAGATTATGAGACACTATGCGCCCGGCAAGGACGGTGGTTAATACCGCCTGTTGAGGTAGCGGTGGCGGCGTAAGGACGGTGGTTAATCCCGCTTACGTTGAGATGTGAGGTCTGAGGCAAGAGTATCCCGCTCGCATCCCTTCGGATCTATAGAGTGTGCAGGCGCCGGTACCTGAACAGTGATCCGAGCACTATATCTCGGGGGTTCCCATATTCAAAGGGCGACGTCTCCATGGAGATGTGTCGGGTTGGCAGTTGAATTGACAATGGGATATCACAGCCAATAAGGCAGGCATTCTTGATATGTATTTTCTATCTGTTTGTATGCTTTGTCTACTTGAGATGGCTTGCCTATTTGTATAACATGCTTAATTGCTATTTGAATTAATTGCCTTATATGCCAATACTTGTGTTTTACTTGCATTGAATATTATCTGTGTTTTCTACTGGGATTGAGGAGGTTCGGAAGGCGGTGGTGATGGGATCGTATGGAGGATCGGTTGGTGTATGCTATGGGACAGCGGTGTTGGTTAGAGTAGAAATTCCCTAAGATAGATTACCCGGTTTATTTAAGCTAAGGTTTATATAATTATGCTTATTTGTTTTAGAATGCTTTAAGTTTGAATCTTGTGATGGATATGGAGCTTAGGATTGCCTTTGGCGTCCCGGGGTCTTATATCTTATATCACTGGGCACTATTACCATACTGAGAACCTCCGGTTTTCATACCATATTTGTGTTGTATTTTTCAGATGCAGGTCGCAACCCACCTCAGTGAGTTGTCTGGTTGGTAATAGAAGCGGAGGATCCGAATATTCTTTTGGAGTCTTTTTGGTTTACTTTGTTTATATGTCTCTCACTTTTGTATTTTGGTTAGCCTAGAGGCTTGTATTTGAGAGAACCAAATTGTATAAGCTATTTTACTGTCGGGTTCTGTATCTGTATTTGGCTAGCCGGCTTAAACTTCGCGAGTCGTGGCTAATTTTTTATAATATTATATTATTATCTTTGTTTATATCAGTTTGGAGTCTTTACTTTGTTTATATGTCTCTCACTTTTGTATTTTGGTTAGCCTAGAGGCTTGTATTTGAGAGAACCAAATTGTATAAGCTATAAGCTATTCGGGTTCTGTATCTGTATTTGGCTAGCCGGCTTAAACTTCGCGAGTCGTGGCTAATTTTTTATAATATTATATTATTATCTTTGTTTA
>NC_029787.2:68643718-68656631 GCF_000816755.2 Arachis ipaensis
TTTGAGCTATATCTTTCATCGGGCTTCTATATATATATATATATATATATATATTATGTATGAGCTTAGAACTGTGGTAATCTCTGATTAACCTTTGCTTTACGACGCGAGGTAAAGTTTAGGCTAATTAGGGTGTTACAATCACCCTAGAAGTGGAATCTTCCATGAGAGGCCTTGATAGGATAACTCCACTCCAAGGACAAATTAAGTGGGTAACAATATCCTCAATGAGCTTCATAGGCTCGCATCAATTTGCTCTCTTGGAAACGGATTATCAACCAAAGGTACTTCTTGGGGTGTTAAATGGTGAAGGAATGGGTGTTGGTTGTCGAAGAAATTCAAGGCATAAATGGTGTAAGGTCCAATTTGGAGGAGTCCAAGATTCAAGTGGGTGCTCCAAAGGTGCTTGGAGAGGTTGTTCACCCAAGGGCATAAGTGAAAGTCAACAAGAGGATGATAGAGAAACCAAAGTGTGGGATCCGGGCATACATCTTTACAACCAACAATTTTGGATCCCAATAGTTTTCTTGAGGTTGCTTGAGAGCTTAATGTACTTCGTTTGGGATCCCGAAGGACTTTTGAAGAGCAAGTATGGTTAGCAACTCAAGGGTGGATGGAAGCACAAGCTTTCTTGATGTGAGCTCCAACCAAAAGTCTAACTTGAGGACTTAAAACCAAACTGTTAGGTGGGAGACACCCCACCGTAGTAATATCCTTTCAACCCTTCTTTGTTTTAGCTTTCGTTAATTGAATTTTGTCTCTTTAATTAGCTTAATTTGATTGCATTCTGGATTTAAATTAGTTGCATTTTATGTTTGATCATGTGTTTTTGATGAATGATATGTTTTGGGATTGAAAAACTTTGATTGATATCATAGTTGGTGCCTTAGAGGCTTTAAAAATATTGCAGAAACAGAGTTCTGTGCGTGCGCACAGCATCGTGTGTATGCACACTTCCCCTATTTTTCACTCTTTGTGCGTGCGCACAGACGTGTGCGCACGCACACCCATTATCGCACGCTCTGTTCGCAGTGCTTGCACCCTTTATGCTTGCGCACCCCACCACATTTTCATTCTGTGCGCATGCACGACCGCCTGTACCCCTGCACACATGGTCATTTTACCCTGAAAAAAAAGTCTTCAGTGCACGCACACGGATCTGTGCGTACGCACAGGTCTTGAGACCCCCTCTGCCAGCAGCGCTCGCACATCTTGTACGTCTAAATGCCCCCAAATTTGTGCTGGTGTGTGTACGCACACATTGTTGTGCGTATGCATGGGTCGCGGTCTGGGCAATAATAAAAAGGGTGCCCTCTTGCATCCTTCCTCAACCCTTCTTCTCCTTCTTCTTTCTTTTATTTCTTCTTCCTTCTTTCTTTTTCTTCTCTCTTTCTTCTCTTCTCCAACGAAGTTCCATCTCCGTGAGCCTCGTAGCGGCTAACACACGTGCCACTGTTACCTATCCCTTTCTTTTCCATTTTTCATCTTTTCAATTTTCTTGTTTTACTTTTGTTCATTTTGTTTATTTACTTGCTTAATTTTCATCCTCTTTATTTAGTTTTGATAATCTAGCTTGTGTTTTGCTTAATTGTTTGTTTGTTGCATTGCAAGTGTTCAAGTTTGACTTATGGGTTGTTCATGCTTGAATTTTTGGCTTAACATTGATGAATATATGCACCGCATACCATGTGTTTGCTTAAATGCCTGAATAATTCATGTGTTGTCATGACCATATGTGTTAGACTATATACTTGTTTGGCATTCTAATTAAGGTACTTGTTTAATGCTTTGAGTTACTAGCACCAAATTGATTTAGAAATTGACTTTTTGTCTTTTATTTGGTGCAATTTTTAACAAGTACATATTGAACTAGTGAATTGAATTGAATTGCTTGTTCATCATGATTTTTAAATCAATATAATCACACCACAAGGTCCTTGTTCCTTGTTAATGTTTTGCATTTGTTTGAGTTGACTTGACTTGATTCTTATAAAGACTTGTCACTTTTTGTAACAAACACCTTAACCATGTGATTATTTGATTATTCCTAAGGATGAATAAGTAATTTTCTTTTCATCATTGCATTGGTTATTGTTTGTTGTGCTATTTTATATCAATTTTGCTCTTTCACTTGCACACCTTTAATATCCAATATCTCCTACATTCAATTCACTCTTCTTGTAATTGCCTAAGCTTGCTTGTCTTTAATTGATGCTCATCTCTTAGTTGCAACCTAGGCCATTTAGTTGAAGAACTCATGCTTATTTTTTGAGTGTGTGGATTCCTTTTTATCCAGCCGTTGTATGTATTCTAATCGCGAGCATAATTGGAATACACACATGGCTCATCTTTTTATTAAACCACACCACTATACAAACTTCCACAATTAAATCCTTATTTGTTTTGTTTTTGCTCCTAGAATACAATGTATTTGCTCCCTCCCTTACCTTTTTGTGCCACTTGCCATATGATTCTTAATTATACTTTATTCATTCTTTTTGAGGATGAGACATGAAGGCAAGGAGCCGGGAGAGGAGAAGGACACCGAGGATGAACATACCGAGCATACATTGGACTTGGCAATTTCCACACAACCCAAGCCCCCGTATCCACCAACCGAAGGTGGAGCTCTTGAGAGACATTCTCCCCGGATTTTGTTTGTGTACGGAGGTCCATGCAACCTTAAGTGTGGGGGAGGATTCATCTTTTTTGTGCCATAAAATTTCTTTTTCGAACACTTTGCACTTTACTTTTGTTGCATTGTATTTTCTTCTAGTATATATATACTTCTTAGCTTATCTGTAGTTATTGCATTTTGCTTTTGCATGGTATATTATTCATAGATGGAAGTTGTGATTGGATGATGTGAATAGCATAATGCCTAGTCAATTTTGTCCTAATTGTTCATGTTAATTTTTCACAGTATTGAAAATTAGGAAAAGAACTAGGAAATTTTGAAAAATTTGCATCCATCACAACATACATACATATAGGAAATAATTTTTGGTGAAGAACAACAAATTTTTCAAGAATTTTGTTTCAAGGGCATTCTATTGAATTGATTGAGAAAATTATTTTCAAACTTGCTTGAATGATTTCTTTATGGAACATAGAAGAGTAAAGAGCAAATACCTTGTGAGTTTTTTAGCTATATTGAGTGGTTACACATTTTAACTGCTAATTTTGTTCATTGTGTGTTATATCTCTTCTATGATTGTGATCTTGGTTTTTCTTGATTCTTTATTTCCAATATTTGATGTTGTGATTGCATTTAGCACAATTGAGGCCATATTTGAACTAAACTCACTCACCCATATAGCCTTACCCTTACATCTACCTTTGTTAACCCCTTTGAGCTTTTTAATCCCCTTTGTTTAAATTATAACCACATCAAAAGCCTAAGCATAAAACCATGGAATGACCTTGAATTGCATCTTTGATTAGCTTAGGTTGAGGAGTGTGTGTCGTTTAAGTGTGGGGGAAATTTTGGGAAACATTGGTAGAGAAAAAAATGTTGTTGTGGGTATTCATTGAAAATTTGGGAAAAATAGGTGCACATTCATGTATCAATTTGCTTTAACCATATGCATTTGTCATAGAAAAAGAAAAAAATGAAATGAAAGAAAAATATACTAATAAGATGGGACAAAAGTTATCCCAAAGAAAAAGAAAAAAAAAGAATAAGAAATGCATATGTGTTTTGAATAGAAACTAAGGCATGAATGTGTGTGAAAAGAAGTAATGGGTGGCTAGAATGCATTTTTGTGGATTGATTGATATAGGTTGAGTTGGATACTTGAGCTAATCAAAGATTCAATCCTTTAGTCTACTTAACCATATACTCATCCTACCCTTACCCCAACCCCATTACAACCTTCTAAAAGACCTCATGATACTTGCATCCATGCATCCATGGTTGTTGATTGTTAGATAAAAAGTAATTCCTTGAAAGCATGACTAGAGGAGATTTGAGTGAATTAACCATAAACACTGAGCATTGAGAGAGTATACACACCTAGTGAGGGTTCAATTGCTCAATTCTATGTCTCCACACTTCTTATCATGCATTCTTGCAAGTTACTTCTTTTTGATGAGTTGAATCAATTCTTTAGATTTTTGATTGTATTGGATTATATAGATAGTTGCATTCAATAAGTTGTTCCGCTTTGATTATTCTCCTTGTTTGGTTTAGCATGAGGACATGCTATTGTTTAAGTGTGGGGGAATTGATGAGTCCATATTTTTCGATATATTTTAGCTTGATTTGGATGGATTTCATCACGTGAACTCACACTTAAGCACTCAAATAGCATACTTTTGTGTTATCTCCCTAATTTGGACTTATTTGTGCTTAAATTGGTGATTTTAATTCCACTTTCATGCCATTCAATGCCTTGATATGTTTTGTGAGTGATTTCAGGTCATTTTGGCAAGATTGGCTAAGCAAAAGTGGAAGAAAGCATGTAGAAGGGAGAACACATGAAAAAACAAGAAAAAGTACACACCCACAAGTGTGCGTGCGCACAAGTACCTATGCGTACGCACAGGAGCCAAAACAGCAAAGTGTGCGTACACACAGACCCAACACGTGATTTCATTAGTGAAACACGTGCTGTGCGATTTTGGGGCCTTTGGCCCAGTTTTGGAAGCTCCAATGCTGAATGGAAAGTGTTATATCAAGGGGGATTGAAGCCATATGATAGCGTTAGAGTAGAAGGTCATATTTTACATTTTTTAGCATAGTAATTAGGAGTAAGAGTAGTGTAGAGTAGAGAGCTCTCCTAGGGTTTATGTAGTTTTCCTGTAGCATTTTATAGCAAGCTTAATTTTAGATTTTGATCGTATTTAATTGTAAGTACTCTTAACTTCATCTTTAATTAAATCACTTTTACTTTCATTTCCTTTGGTTTGTTACTTTGTTCATATTGGAAATTTTGAGTTTCTTGAAGTTTTGATTAATGAATTTAATGTTTCATGCTTCCTTTATGTTTGATTGCTTGTTTATGTTTGGTCTTGTTGATAGTTGGTTATAGTTTTTCATTTTACTTTGCAATTTTCCATGCTTAACTTTTATGCACACAAGGTGTTTGTGAAAATGTCAATTATGGATTTTGAGTAGATTTTCACACCATGGCTTAGGATTTAAGTTCCTAGGATACTAGAGTCATAATGTCCGACATTTAGTGGTAATTCTTGGGTAGTTAGTTAACTCTTGTTTCCATTGACGCTAGCTTTTTATCAACTAGTTTGGTATGTTAGCTAGGACTTATGGATTAAGGTCAATTATGCTTGCTTGACTTACTTCTCAATGGTTGGGGTTAACTAGGCGAGATTGACTCATCATAATTATCATAGTTGTGGTTATGACGATGATAGGATGCCCTGGACTCTTATTCCCAAGTCAAGGCTCTTTTTGCATTTATAGCATTTTCACTAGTTTTGATCTTGCTACTTTTTTTAATTGCATTAATTACAATTTTGATCATCTTTTTGTTCCTTTATTTCTTAAATTCCTTTAATCTTTTGTTCTTTGATTCAAAAACCCTTTTTGATCTCACAACTAAAAGAGTGACACTTCGATTGCATCCTAGGAAGAACGACCCAAGGTTGAATTACTCTTGAACTCAATTTATATGTTTTAAATTGAAAATATCAGACTTTGATTGAGAGGATTGTTGTTGGTCTAGGCTATACTTGCAACGAACATATTCTATTTTGAGAAATTCTAGACTAGCAATAATATTCATATCACCATGCTATTTCATTGACTAAATGTGTGATAAGTTAATAAAATCCCCCAAATTAAGCACAAGATAAACTACAAAATTGGGGTTTACCAGCGGACAGCCAAAGGTTCTCCAAAGTGGCTTCTACTGGCCCACACTCTTCAAGGATTCTAGAGAGTTTCTCCGTAACTGTGACAGTTGTCAGAGAGCTAGTAATCTCCCTCATGGTCACGATATGCCTCAACAGGGAATCCTAGATATTGAGTTATTTGATGTATGGGGTATAGACTTCATGGGACCCTTCCTGCCTTCATACTCAAATACCTACATCCTTGTAGCAGTAGATTATGTGTCTAAATATGTTGAAGCAATATCATCACCCACTAATGACACTAGAGTAGTGATGAATCTCCTCCAAAAGAACATCTTCAGAAAATTTGGTGTCCCTAGGACACTAATTAGTGATGGAGGTACTCATTTCTGCAACAGACAGTTGGATTCTGTCTTTAGCCGTTATGGTATTCACCATAAAGTAGCAACATCGTATCATCCCTAAACAAATGGGCAAGGTGAAGTTTCAAATAGAGAACAAAAGCGAATCCTAGAGAGTACTGATGAGCGGATAATTTATACGCTTTTTGGCATTGTTTTTACATAGTTCTCAGTATAATTTAGTTATTTTTTAGTATATTTTTATTAGTTTTTAATTAAAATTCACATTTTTGGAATTTACTATGAGTTTGTGTGTTTTACTGTGATTTCAGGTATTTTCTGGCTGAAATAGAGGGACTTGAGCAAAAATCAGATTCAGAGGTTGAAGAAGAACTGCAGATGCTGTTGGATTCTGACCTCCCTGCACTCAAAGTGGATTTTCGGGAGCTACAGAACTCCAAATGGCTCGCTCTCAAATGCGTTGAAAAGTAGACATCCAGAGCTTTCCAGAAATATATAATAGTCCATACTTTGATTAAGGATAGATGATGTAAACTGGTGTTGAACGCTAGTTCCATGCTCCATTCTAGAGTCAAACGCCAGAAACAGGTTGCAAAATGGAGTTAAACGCCAGAAACAGGTTACAAACTGGCGTTCAACTCCAAGAGAAGCCTCTACACGTGTAAAGCTCAATGCTCAGCCCAAGCACACACCAGGTGGGCCCCAAAAGTGGATTTCTGCATCAATTACTCATTCTGTAAACCCTAGTAACTAGTTTAGCATAAATAGGACTTTTTACTATTGTATTTACATCTTTGGATCATCTTTGATTAGTTTTATGCTATCTTAGACTTTTGTGAGGGCTGGCCATTCGGCCATGCCTGAACCTTCATCACTTATGTATTTTCAACGGTAGAGTTTCTAGACACCAAAGATTAAGGTGTGGAGCTCTGCTGTTCCTCAAAGATTAATGCAAAGTACTACTATTTTTCTATTCAATTCAACTTATTCCGCTTCTAAGATATTCATTCGCACTTCAATATGGTGGATGTGATGATCGTGACAGTCATCATCATTCTCAACTTATGAACGCGTGCCTGACAACCACTTCCGTTCTACCTTAGATTGAATGGATATCTCTTGGATATCTAATACAGGGGACCGAGTCCGAGTTATTAGTGTCTTCGTGGTATAAGTTAGAACCCATGGACGGCCATTCTTGAGAATCCAGAAAGTCTAAACCTTGTCTGTGGTATTCCGAGTAGGATTCAGGGATTGAATGACTGTGACGAGCTTCAAACTCGCGAGTGCTGGGCGTAGTGACAGACGCAAAAGGATAGTAAATCCTATTCCAGTATGATCGAGAACCGACAGATGATTAGCCATGCAGTGACAGCGCATTGGACCATTTTCACTGAGAGGACAGGTGGCCATTGACAACGGTGATGCCTAACATACAGCTTGCCATGGAAAGGAGTAGGAAAGATTGGGTGAAGACAGTAGGAAAGCAGAGGTTCAGAAGGACGAAAGCATCTCTATACGCTTATCTGGATCAATTGAGATTTCCTCACCATGACCTTTGAAAAGGCTCTGTGACCTTGGGTCAGGGATAAACCTCATGCCACTCTCTGTAATGGAGAAACTGGGAATCTTTGAGGTGCAAGCTGCCAGAATCTCATTAGAGATGGCAGACAACTAAAGAAAACAGGCTTATGGACAAGTAGAGGACGTGTTAGTAAAGGTTGAAGGCTTTTACATCCCTGTTGATTTCATAATCCTAGACACTGGGAAGGATGAGGATGAATCCATCATCCTTGGAAGACCCTTCCTAGCCACAGCAAGAGCTGTGATTGATGTGGACAAAGGAGAGTTGGTCCTTCAACTGAATGAGGACTACCTTGTGTTTAAAACTCAAGGATCTCCTTCTGTAACCATGGAGAGGAAGCATGAAAAACTTCTCTCACTGCAGAGTCAACCAAAGCCCGCATAGTCAAACTCTAAGTTTGGTGTTGGGAGGCCACAACTAAACTCTAAGTTTGGTGTTGAACCCCCACAACCAAACTTTAAGTTTGGTGTTGGGAGGTCCCAACCTTGCTCTGATTATCTGTGAGGCTCCATGAGAGCTCACCGTCAAGCTATTGACATTAAAGAAGCGCTTGTTGGGAGGCAACCCAATGTTATTCAATCATTTTTATTTATTTTCTATTGTTATTTTATGTTTTCTTTAGGTTGATGATCATGTGGAGTCACAAAAACTATTGAAAAATCAAAAACAGAATGAAAAATAGCATTGAAAACAGAACACCCTGGAGGAAGGGCTTACTGGCGTTTAAACGCCAGTAAGGAGCATCTGGCTGGCGTTTAATGCCAGAACAGAGCATGAAACTAGCGTTAAACACCAGAAACAAGCAGCAGTCTGGCGTTTAAACGCCAGGATTTCACCCAGAGGAAAACTGGCGTTAAACGCCAGAAACAAGCATCAGACTGGCGTTTAACGCCAGAAACATGTATCATACTGGCGTTCAATGCCAGAAACATGCTATAGACTGGCGTTGAACGCCCAAAACAAGCAAAGAAGTGGCGTTTAACGCTAGAAACATGCTACAGTCTGGCGTTAAATGCCAGGATTGCATATATAGGGCGTTTTACACGTCTAAAAGGTGAAGGGATGAGAAATCCTCAAACACCTCAGGATCTATGGACCCCACAGGATCCCTACCACTTCTTCTCTCATCTTCACACCTTTTTATAACATTCTTCCTCAATTAACCTCCACCAATCACCTCCATTACTCCTCCAAAACCATCATACAACCCACCTACACCCACCCACTTAAATTCAAACCATCACTCCTTCCTTTTAACACATCATAACCACCTAAAACCCCCTTGACCAAACCATTCACACACCTCCATCTCCTCTATTTTCTTCTTCTTCTACTCACTTATTTCTTCTTTTGCTCGAAGACGAGCAAACATTTTAAGTTTGGTGTGGAAAAAGCATTGCTTTTTTGTTTTTCCATAACCACTAATGCCTCAAGGGATGCACTTCCCTCCACAAAACTATTGGGAGCAAATCAACACCTCCCTAGGAGAGTTAAATTTCAACATGGGACAACTAAGGGTGGAGCACCAAGAGCACTCCATCATCCTCCATGAAATTAGAGAAGATTAAAGAGCTATGAGGGAGGAGCAACAAAGACAAGGAAGAGACATAGAGGAGCTCAAGAGCATCATTGGTTCTTCAAGAAGAGGAAGACACCACCCTCACTAAGGTGGACTCATTCCTTAATCTCCTTGTCTATTTATTTTACTGTTTTTCGGTTTTTGAGCCTTATGTGTTATTTATGTTTGTGCCTTTACTACATGATCATTAGTGTCTAAGTGTCTATGCCTTAAAGTTATGAATATGAATCAATCACCTCTCTTGAATGAAAAATGTTTTAATTACAAAAGAACAAGAAGTACATGGTTTCGAACTCATCCTTGAAACTAGTTTAATTAATTTGATGTGGTGACAATACTTTTTATTTTCTGAATGAATGCTTGAACAGTGCATATGTCTTTTGAAGTTGATGTTTATGAATGTTAAATATGTTGGCTTTTGAAGAATAAGGAAAAAGGAGACATGTTATTTGATAATCTGAAAAATCATAAAAATGATTCTTGAAGCAAGAAAAAGCAGTGAATACAAAAGCTTGCAGAAAAAAAATGCAAAAAAAAAGAAAATAGAAAAAGAAAAAGCAAGCAGAAAAAGCCAAAAGCTCTTAAAACCAAAAGGCAAGAGCAAAAAGCCAATAGCCCTTAAAACCAAAAGGCAAGGGTAACAAAAAGGAACCAAGGCTTTGAGCATCAGTGGATAGGAGGGCCTAAAGGAATAAAATCATGGCCTAAGCGGCTAAACCAAGCTGTCCCTAACCATGTGCTTGTGGCGTGAAGGTGTCAAGTGAAAACTTGAGACTGAGCGGTTAAAATCGAGGTCCAAAGCAAAAAGAAGAGTGTGCTTAAGAACCCTGGACGCCTCTAATTGGGGACTTTAGCAAAGCTGAGTCACAATCTGAAAAAGGTTCACCCAGTTATGTGTCTGTGGCATTTATGTATCCGGTGGTAATAATGGAAAACAAAGTGCTTAGGGCCACGGCCAAGACTCATAAAGTAGCTGTGTTCAAGAATCAACATACTGAACTAGGAGAATCAATAACACTATCTGAACTCTGAGTTCCTATAGATGCCAATCATTCTGAACTTCAATGGATAAATTGAGATGCCAAAACTATTCAAGAGGCAAAAAGCTACAAGTCCCGCTTATCTGATTGGAGCTAATTTTCATTGATATTTTGGAATTCATAGTATATTCTCTTCTTTTTATCCCATTTGATTTTCATTTGCTTGGGGACAAGCAACAATTTAAGTTTGGTGTTGTGATGAGCGGATAATTTATACGCTTTTTGGCATTGTTTTTACATAGTTTTCAGTATAATTTAGTTAGTTTTTAGTATATTTTTATTAGTTTTTAATTAAAATTCACATTTCTGGACTTTACTATGACTTTGTGTGTTTTTCTGTGATTTTAGATATTTTCTGGCCGAAATTGAGGGACTTGAGCAAAAATCAGATTCAGAGGTTGAAGAAGGACTGCAGATGCTGTTGGATTCTGACCTCCATGCACTCAAAGTGGATTTTCTGGAGCTACAGAACTCCAAATGGTGCACTTTCAATTGCGTTGGAAAGTAGATATCCAGGGCTTTCCAGAAATATATAATAGTCCATACTTTGATTAAGGATAGACGACGTAAACTGGCGTTGAACGCCAGTTCCATGTTGCATTCTGGAGTCAAACGCCAGAAACAGGTTGCAAAGTGAATTTAAACGCCAGAAACAAGTTACAAACTGGTGTTCAACTCCAAGAGAAGCCTCTACACGTATAAAGCTCTATGCTCAGTCCAAGCACACACCAAGTGGGCCCCAGAAGTGTATTTCTGCATCAATTACTCATTCTGTAAATCCTAGTAACTAGTTTAGCATAAATAGGACTTTTTACTATTGTATTTACATCTTTGGATCATCTTTGATTAGTTTTATGCTATCTTAGACTTTTGTGAGGGCTGGCCATTCGGCCATGCCTGAACCTTCATCACTTATGTATTTTCAACGGTAGAGTTTCTACACACCAAAGATTAAGGTGTGGAGCTCTGCTGTTCCTCAAAGGTACAGCTTGCCATGGAAAGGAGTAGGAAGGATTGGATGAAGACAGCAGGAAAGCAGAGGTTCAGAGGGACGAAAGCATCTCTATACGCTTATTTGAAATTCTTACCAATGAATTACATAAGTACCACTATCCTATTTTATATTTTATTTATCTTTTACTTATCAATTCATAAAATCAGTTGAATCCGCCTGACTGAGATTTACAAAGTGACCATAGCTTGCTTCAAGCCGACAATCTCCATGGGATCGACCCTTACTCACGTAAGGTTTATTACTTGGACGACCCAGTGCACTTGCTGGTTAGTTGTACGAAGTTGTGAAACAGAATTAAGAACATGAACAAGCGTATTGAGTTTTTAGTGCCGTTACCAAGGAAGGAATGATCACGATTTTGCACACCAAGTACAGTAAGCGCCTCTAGAAAGGATTGGGCTAAAATGCTTGATGATGCTCTGTGGGCATACAGAACAGCTTTCAAAACCCCCATTGGAACCTTACCATATCAGTTGGTATATGGGAAATCCTGTCATCTGCTAGTGGAACTAGAACACAAGGCCTATTGGGCTACTAGATTCCTTAACCTTGATGATGTATTTGACAACGCAAAGATCTATAAGGAAAAGGAAAAAAGGTGGCATGACAGAAAGATATCTTGCAGAGTTTTTGAACCAGGATAGAAGCTCCTGCTCTTCAACTCAAGACTCAAACTATTCCCTCGGGAACTCAAATCCCGTTAGACGGGACCGTTTGTGATTACTGGTGTATCACCTTACGGGCACATAGAACTTCAAGGTAAAGAAAACAGGTTCACTGTCAACGGACAGAGGGTTAAGCATTACCTTGAAGGAGATATAGAGCCAGGAGGCTCAACACTGGTACTAAGTTAAGTACAGTGAAGTCTAGCTAAAGACATTAAAGAAGTTCTTGTTGGGAGGCAACCCAATGATTATTTGTATATTATTTTTAATCTTTAATCGTTTATTTTCTAATTATTTTTGTTTTAATTAGTTTTTCTTTATAATTTGTTTTTAATTAGGTTGATTTTAATGTTAGTCATCATTAATAGTGCTTAAAAAGGGACAAAATGCTGCAAAACAGCAAACAGAATACCCTTGGGAAAGGATCTTTCTGGCGTTAAACACCAGAAAAGAGTGAGAATTGGGCGTTCAAATGCCCATGGAGGCAGCAAGCCTGGCATTGAACACCAGCCAGGGAGCTGGCTGGGCGATCAACGCCCAATGGGGAATACAAGCCTAGCGTTTAAATGCAAGTCAGGGAACCTGGCTACGCGTTCAAACGCCCAGAAAGAAGGACAGTGTAGCGTTGAACGCCATAATGGGTGTCATTCTGGGCGTTCAACGCCCAGCACGCAGAGGCAGCAGCGTTAAACGCCAGAATGCAGCCATTCTGGGCATTTAAATGCCAACAAGACTGCATGGAAGGTAATTTCCAAAATCTTATCTTTTCTTAATTCAATCTATCTTTTTTTAAATTCAATTTTTAATTTCTTTGATTTTTAAATTAAATATTTTCCATTTATTTCCATTT
>NC_029787.2:68656788-68667521 GCF_000816755.2 Arachis ipaensis
AAATCTTTTCAGATCTTTTTCAAAATCTCATATCTTTTTCAACTAGTTTTCAAATCCTTTCAAATCTTTTATCTTATCTTTTATATCTTTTATATTTTTTTGAAACCTCTTTAGTTTTCTTTAAAAATTAATTTCGAAAATTCCTCCCCCCTCCTTATATATATGTGTCTGTGGCCCCTCTCCCTCACTCACCACCTCTCATTCGAATTTACTTCTTCTCTTCTCCTCTCCTTCACTTTTTCTTCTTCTTCCTATTCTTTCATAAAAAATTAAAATCTCATGGCTCCAAGAAGTGGCAAGACTGCTCCAAGAAACAAGAAAGAAGATAACCCAACAGTTTTTTTCAAACCTGTTCGATTCCTTACCAAGCAATGTGAAGAACGTTATCACAAGATAATGAGTAAAAGGCCAGTAATCCCTGAGGTGGGATTCAAATTAGGAGAAGAATAATACCCAGAGATTCAAAAGAAAATTTGATAGAAAGGCTGGGAGATTCTAACTAATCCTGAGATCACTGTTGGATATAGTATGATCCATGAATTCTATGCAATTTTATGGATGACAGATAAGCAAAAGAAAGATGGAACAACATTCCATACTTTTCACACTATAGTCAGGGGGAAGATCATCTACTTTCATCTGGATAGGATGAGAGAGATCTTTAAATTACCCTTACAGAGGGATGACCCTGAATCCTATAATAGAAGGGTGGTAGCCAACCCAAAGCTGGATCAAGTCCTAGAGGACATATGCCTGTCTGGAACTCAATGGATTGAGGATACAAAAGGCAAACCAAACCAGCTGAAAAGGATGAACCTCAAGCCAATTGCTAGAGGATGGCTAGATTGTGATGTTAGAGAATGTGGTAGAAGTCCACCAAATAATTCCCCGTGAGATATACAAATTGGCAAACAGGATGTCTACTAATGCCATGCTGGCTTATCTAAATCTCATCTTTCGCCTATGCCAAGAGGCTAAGATTCTGATCCATGTGGATAATTTTATTCCAGTGGAAAGCCCAATCACCAAGCAGGTGATTGAAAGCTCCAAGATACCAGAGGGTCATTCCAAAAGGAAGGCACCTGAGCCTCCCCAAGAGATCCTTCCAATTAAGTATTGGGATCAGCTAAAGGTGTCTGTGATGCACTTGCAAACCACCTTGGATCAACTCAGAGAAGAGCAGAAAGATCAGACTAGCATGATTTGCAAACTGATCAAAGAGCAAGAGAAGTAGGGGCGTGAGATGGAGGAGTTGAAGCGCTAGAAGCTCTCCCCTGAAGAGCCCCACACCCCTCAAAGCTGAAGGTCATTGAGTTTCAATGCTGTGATTATTCCAATTCTTGTTTCACGTATTTCCATCCTAATTTAGAGTTGCATGATCACTAGTAGCATTTAAGTCTTTGTTTTTATTTTATGTCTTTTAATTTTCAGAATTACATAAGCATTAGTAGTAATTAATTTTTATTTTTCAATTAGGTATAAAATATTCCTCTTATCATCATTAAACATGAATAAAATAATGATTTTCTTAGAAGAATTAAAGATGAATAAATTTTCGAGTTCTACAATAAAGAATAATCAATTATTTTGATGTGGTGGCATTGCTTTAATTTTTGAATGTATGGATAATCAATGCATATCTGAAGTTGAAATTAAGGATGCTGGCTCTTGAAAGAATGATGAAAAAGGAAAAGTATTATTGGTGATCTGAAAAATTCAAAAATTGATTCTTGAAGCAAGAAAAAGTAGCAAAAAGAAAAAGAGAAAGCATGTTGCAAAAAAAAATTTATAGGCATGCGAAAAGAAAAGAAAAAGAGCCAGTAACCCTTTAAACCAAAATGCAAGGGTAAAAGGATCTAAGGCTTTGAGTGTCAATGGTTAAGAGGGCCTACAAGGAATAAAATCCTGGCCTAAGCGGCTCAACCAAATTGTCCGTAACCATGTGCTTGTGGTGTTAAGGTGTCAAGTGAAAAGCTTGAGACTAAGCAGTCAAAGTCATGGTCCAAAGCAAAAAGAGTGTGCTTAAGAACTCTGGACACCTCTATCTAGGGATTCTAGCAATGCTGAATCACAATCCTAAGGGTTAAAGTGTCTGTGGCATTTATGTATCCGGTGGTAATACTGGAAAACAAAGTGCTTAGGGTCACGGCCAAGACTCTGAAAGCTATGTTCAAGAATAAAATAGAACTGAACTAGGAGAATCAATAATATCATCTAGATTCTAAGTTCCTAAAGAGACCAACCATTCTGAGTTTCAATGGATAGTGAGATGCCAAAACTATTCAGAAACAAAAAGTTACTAAGTCTTGCTCATTTAATTGAAACTGAGATTTATTGGAAACTCTGAGATTTATTGTATCTTAGTCTTCTTTTTATCCTACTTTGTTTTTAGTTGCTTGGGGACAAGCAACAGTTTAAGTTTGGTGTTGTGCTGAGCGGATATTTTATACGCTTTTTGGCATCATTTTCATATACTTTTTAGCATGTTTTGTTTAATTTTTATTAAGTTTTCATATGGTTTAGTGTAAAATTCACATTTTTGGATTCTACTATGAGTTTGTGTATTTTTGTGTAGTTTCAGGTATTTTCTGGCTAAAATTGAGGAGTTGGAGCGAAAGTCTGATTCAGAGGCAGAGAAAGCACTGCAGATGCTATCCGGATCTGACCTCCTTGCCCTCAGAAGAGCTTTTCTGAAGCTACAGAGGTCCAAATGGAGAGTTCTTAACGGCTATGGAAAGATGACTTCCAGAGTGTTCCAGCAATGTATAATAGTTTATACATTGCTTCAGAATTGAAGGCCCAAAACTGGCATTCAACGCTAGCCTCCTACCCTAGTCCAAGCATCCAGCCCCAAAGGAGGAGTGATGAATCCACATTTCATGGTATTTATTTGCTCTATTTGGGTGGATTTCATTAAATTTTCTTGCACTTATCCATTGAAATAGCATAGTTTCATAAATTCTTCCTAAATTGTGTTTGAAAGTAAAAACATGCTTTTTAGGCCTTTTAATTGCTAAATTTTATTCACCTTAATCCCATTTGATATCTTGATGTGTTTTTTGAGTAATTTCAAGCTTATATGACAAGTATGGATTGAAGAAGTGAGAAAGGAAAGCATACAAAGTGGAAGAATTCAAGAAATGAAGGATTTGGAAAGCTGCCAATCCTGACCTCTTGGTACTAAATTGATCATAACTTGAGCTACAGAAGTCTAAATGAGACGGTTTCAGCGGCATTGGAAAGCTAATGTCCGGGGCTTTAAATTGATATATAATTTGCTATAATGGACATAAGTTAAGTGTGTGTACGCACACAATTTGTGTGTATGCACAAGTTGGGATTCAGCATGTGTGCTTACCCACACACCTATGCGTACGCACAAGTCCTGTTACGTGACCTCATTAATTGCAACTCCCAGGCAGCGATTTCTGGGCCCCCAAAACCCAATGCAACTCATTTCTGAAGTTATTTCAACCCCAATTCAAGTGGAAGCAAGGCGGACAATTAGGTTTAGCTTTTCTATGCTTTTCTCTTAGTTTCTAGAGAGAGAAGCTCCCCCCTCTCTCTAGAATTAGGGTTCTTTATCTTCTTGTTTTCATTTACTTTTCCTTGTCATTTATTGTTATTGCACCTTTATCTTCTTCATCTCTTTTGTTATTTTCTTTATTTTGTCATTTTCATGTTATGAACACTCTTTGTTAATTTTAATTTCAATTAATGCAATTTATGTTTTCATGTCATATTATTGCTTTATTGAGTTGCTATCATTACTTTCCATGTTTGGTAGTTGTAGCATTTATTATTTCTTGTCATTTTATCATGCTTTCTTTTCATGCACACCAAGTGTTTGATAAAATGCTTGGCTTAGTTTTCACTTAGTTTTTCTCCACTCTTGGCATGGAATTGATGACTATGGTGGTACTTGAGGCATTGATGTCCATTCTTATTTGATACATTAGAGTAGTTCATTGATTTGGTCTCCATTGACTCTATGTGACCCTTAGTGTTGACATAGGACTTATGGATTGAAATCAACTATGCCTATTTGACTTATATTCGATGTAAGGTTGACTAAGTAGGATTAACTCTTCGTAATCATCATGTGTTTGTGATCAATGGCTAGGATAGGTAACCTTAGTTCTCAATTACTTGTCAAGAGGTTTCTTGCATTTTAATTTTCCTTGCTTTGACTTTTAATTGTTTTCCTTTTAATTCCTTGCATGCTTGTTTCAATTCTTGCTATTTACATTTCTTTCTCTCTTGCTTTCATTCCCAATTCCCCATGCTATCCCATAGCCAATAATATGACACTCAATTACAACTCCTAGGGAGAACGACCCGATGTTTAATTACTCTCAGTTATTTTGTGTTGGATTTAATATTTGATCTTGAGAATTCATTGTTGGTTTGGACTATGCTACCAACGAATTGATTCTTGTTTTGATTGATTCTAAATCGGCAATAATTCTCATTATCAAATTTGGCGCCGTTGCCGAGGAGTTGCAATGGTGTGATGTTATTGGTTATTGTAAATATGTTAATATGTAAATAGCCTGCTTTTTTATTATCTTTGGTTTTTGTTAATGGTTAGGATTAGGATCCTGGAGGACATTGGACATTCTAGCATTGGTGGGGAAGTTAAACACAAGCCACCATAGCAAAGGCTCTCTAAAATTGTCTAACTTAAAGACATTAAATAAAAGTGCTTGGTAACATTTTTCTAACTCTCCCTTTCTGTGAGCACTTGTTTGTTTAATTTTTGCTTCTTTTAGTTACCTTAGCTTGGTAGAAATTTTGTTTTGATTTTATAGTTTTAGGGTAGAATATGTTTTGGGGTTGAAAATGCTATTTTGGATGTCATGTTTGGTGCCTTAGAGCACTAAAATTTTTTGAGAAAAATAGAGCATGTGCGTGTGCACACACCTGTGCGTACGCATACTACTCCAATTTTTGCATATGTGCGCGTGCACCCTTTCGTGCGTGCGTACACCAGCTTATGCCTCTTCTGTTGGGAGCATTCGCACTCCTTATGCGTCCGCAACCTCCCTCATTTTGCCTCTGTGCGTACGCACAAAAGGCATGAAAGTTGGCCATTTTGACGTTTCATATTTCAAAAAAAAAAAACCCACCTGTGCGTGCGCATAGCTCTGTGCGCACGCACAACCTTTGGAATCCCCTCTGCTCGCAGCATACGCACCCCTTGTGCGTGGGGACACTCCCTCTTTTCCCTTCTGTGCGTCCGCACATGCTTCTGTGCGTGCGCACAGACCCTTATGCCCCTTCTGTTCGCAGCGCCCGCACATTGTTGTGCACGCGTACAAGCGCATTTTCCACCTAGTGTGTGTACGTACACGTATTTGTGCGTACGCACGCCCCTGTTTTCTCACCACTATACTTCTTTTTCTTCTCTTTTCTCTACTTCTTCTCTTCTTTTCTCTTCTCCTCTCTTCTTTCCCTTCTTCAACCACCATTCACCACCCACCATGCTTACCTTTGGTTAGTTAGTTAGTTTGTTAGTTAGTAAGTTATTTGCTTTGTTAGTTAGTTTAATTCTCAGTTTTTGTGCTAAGTGTTGGATGATTGAGTTGATTTATTGATTTTGTTGAGAAATCGCTACTGAATCATTGATATTGTTATTGTTATTAATTGTTGGATGTTTTCATTGAGGTCATACATTGTTACTTGCTATTGAGTTTTGAATGTTGAATTTGGTGCACACCAAGTACTCATAATATTACCTTTGAAAATGCTTGTTAGATTTCTAAATTGCATGTTTGATCACCATGTAATTTGATTTCATTATCTAAGTTAGGCAATTTGTTCTTAGTTGACGCAATTTTTGTTGGGTGATGCTTGTTATGATTGATTTTTCTTTAAGTCACCTATTTGATGCATCAACATTGAGAATTGTGGAATTGGATCATAAGCTTGCCTAATGACACTTTTTGAGCTTTTTAAGCTTTGTGGACTATGCTTGCCATGTTTTCCACTTCATGTTAATTAGGTGTTGCTTCATCATCCAATTCACAATTTCTTAATTCTTGCTTGAATACTTGTATACTACTTTATTGCTTGTTCGTTTATCTTAACCTACAAGTTTTCTTTTTAAAGTATTTCAAGCACACTATACTGAGTGAAGTGCATGCTTCTTTTGTCTAATTGTGACATAGCTTTCCATGCTAGTGTGTGTGTGTTATAAACTGTGCAACTTAGAATACACACACTTATTCCCTTCATGTCACAAACTTATTCACTCACTCATTTTAGTGATTATTGCCTCATTCCAACAATCCATGCTTCCTTGTTTTTCCATTTACTTGTCTTACGGTGTTATTTCTATTTTTCATGAATGATTCATCGCAAGCAACAAAGGGAGCAGGAGAAAGAGCACGCAACAGCTGATTGATCCACCAGCTGAAGGTGGCAATCCAAAGTCACTATACCCCCCGTTGCTCACCTTTAGTTGCACCGTGGACGGTGCAAAAGCTTAAGTGTGGGGAGGTCATCACCGATCAACAACCTTGGGTGACATACACTAATCCTAACACTTTCATCTTCTTTTTTTTTAAATCTTATTGGCATTTTCTCTTCTTAGTTTGTATATATCTTAAACTTGAATTACATTCTCTCTTAGTTTATTGCATGTCTTTACATACATATAATAAGCTTAGTTAATTTAACGAAATTTTCCAAGAAAAACATTCTTGATAGGGCATTGACATCCTAATTGATTTGAGTTGGAACTTTTTGATTAAGACATGCTTGAAATATATTGTGGAACATGTTTTTGAGTATGAACACATAAGCATGTGAGTTTTGAGCCTAATTGTGTGGTTACATCATGTAACCACTATTTTTATTTTTGTGTGTGCTATCCTCTTTTTATGATTGCAATATTTGATTTGTTTGATTCTTTATGTCCATTGTTTGAAGTATACATGCATTTATATGATTGAGGCCATCTTTTCATTAAGCCCATCTGTCTCAAATAGGCTACCCTTTTATCTTCCTTTGTTAACTAACTTTGAGCCTATTTCAATCTCTTTTTGTTTTTAAAAGTTAGCACATCACTACCCTTAAGTAAAAAAGTAATAAATATTCCTTATTTGGATCTTTGATTAGCTTAGGATAGTGAGAGTGTGCATCATATAAGTGTGGGGAAGTTTGGGAGCTTTGGTTGAGATAAAAGTGGATTTTTGTGTTGTTGATTGAAAATCTTGGGAATTGGGTACATACTCATGTATTAAACACTTAAACCATATGCATCTACACTCTTGTATATATGTTCAAAAAAAAGAAGAAAAAAAAGGAAGAGAAAAGAAAATAATAAAAAGGGGACAAAATGCCCCAAAGTTTGAGAAATAAAAATGCATATGAGTTGTGATTAAGAAGAAAATGCATGAGTGTGTGAGAAAAGTGAGAAATGGGTAGTTAGGCTTGTTTTGAGTTGTATAGGTTGTTATGTAGGTTAGGTGAGAGCTTAGGCTAATCAAAAATGCAAATTTAAAGCTCACTTAACCATATATAACCTTACCTTTATCCTAGCCCCATTACAACCATGGAAAAGCCCTCATAATATTTGTATGCATACATTGAATAAGTGTTGATTGTTAGATGAAAGACAAATCTTGAAAAGCTTGATTAAAAGAGAAATGAGTGAATTGACCCTATACACTTGAGTGGCTAGAGCAGATACACATCCGGTGAGGGTTCAAATGCTCAATTACATGTGTCCACTTATTATTATTGTTTATCTTGCAAGTTGTTAATGCTTTTCAATAACTCTAATCAATTACGGATTTGACTTGGTTGAGATTGCTTTAGCCCTTATGATCATATATGCTTTCTTGGAAATTGATTTATTTTGACTAAGTAGTTGCATTCATGTGCATAGATTGCATATAGGTAGTTTACTTGCTTTGAAAAAATGTAATACCCCTTGTTTCCTTCTTGAGTATAACATGAGGACATGCTATTGTTTAAGTGTGGGGATGTGATGAATCCACATTTTATGGTGTTTATTTGCTCTATTTGGGTGGATTTCATCAACGTTTCTTGCACTTATCCATTGAAATAGCATAGTTTCATAAATTCTTCCAAATTATGTTTGAAAGTAACAACATGCTTTTTAGGCATTTTAATTGCTAAATTTTATTCACTTTAATCCCATTTGATGCCTTGATATGTTTGTTGAGTAATTTCAAGTTTATAGGGCAAGTATGGATTGAAGAAGTGAGAAAGGAAAGCATACAAAGTGGAAGAATTCAAGAAATGAAGGATTTGGAAAGCTGTCAATCCTGACCTCTCGGTACTAAATTTATCATAACTTGAGCTACAGAGGTCCAAATGAAGCGGTTCTAGGGGCATTGGAAAGCTAACATCCAGGGGTTCGAATTGATAAATAATTTGCTATAGTGGACATAAGCTTAAGTGTGTGTACCCACACAATTTATGCGGATGCACAAGTCGGGATTCAACATGTGTGTGTACGCACACACCTGTGCGTACGCACAAGTCCTGTTATGTGACTTCATTAATTGTAACTTGCTGGCAGCAATTTCTGAGCCCCCAAAACCCAATCCATGTTTTTCTCTTAGTTTCTAGAGAGAGAAGCTCCCCACTCTCTCTAGAATTAGGGTTCTTTAGTTTAATTTCTTGTAATTTATACTTTTAATTCTTGTTTTCATTTGCTTTTCCTTGTCATTTATTGTTATTGCACCTTTATCATCTTCATCTCTTTTGTAATTTCCTTTATTTTGTCATTTTCATGTTATGAACACTCTTTGTTAATTTTAATTTCAATTAATGCAATTTATGTTTTCATGTCATATTATTGCTTTATTGAGTTGCTATCTTTACTTTCCTTATTTGGTAGTTGTAGCATTTATTATTTCTTATCATTTTATCATGCTTTCTTTTCATGAACACCAAGTGTTTGATAAAATATTTGGCTTAGTTTTCACTTAGTTTTTTTCTGGCTTGGAATTGATGACTATGGTGGTCCTTGAGGTATTGATGTCCATTCTTGTTTGATACATTAGAGTAGTTAGTTGATTTGGTCTCCATTGACTTTATGTGACCCTTAGTGTTGACATAGGACTTATGGATTGAAATCAACTATGCATGTTTGACTTATCTTCGATGTAAGGTTGACTAAGTAGGATTAACTCTTCGTAATCATCATGTGTTTGTGATCAATGGCTAGAATAGGTAACCTTAGTTCTCAATTACTTGTCAAGAGGTTTCTTGCATTTTAATTTTCCTTGCTTTGACTTTTAATTGTTTTCCTTTTTATTCCTTGCCTGCTTGTTTCAATTCTTGCTATTTACATTTCTTGCTCTCTTGCTTTCATTCCCAATTCCCCATGCGCTCCCATAGCCAATAATATGACACTCAATTGTAACTCCTAGGGAGAACGACCCGAGGTTTAATTACTCTCGGTTATTTTGTATTGGATTTAATATTTGATCTTGAGAATTCATTGTTGGTTTGAACTATGCTACCAACGAATTGATTCTTGTTTTGATTGATTCTAAACCAGCAATAATTCTCATTATCAAGGAGACCAGCGTCCAAACGCCCAAAGAGGACCCCCTAGCCAGCGTTCAATGCCTAGAGGCCTCAGAGCACATGGATCTCATCAAAGCTCAGCCCAAACACTCACTAAGTGGTCCCCAGAAGTGAATTTTAGCACTAAAAATATTGTTTTACCCTTCTTATGTAATCCTTAGTCATTAGTTTAGTATTTAAGGGATATTTTACATAATCTATAGAACTCTATGCCATATTTTCATGTATCATTGTGTTTTCTATCAGTATGAGTTTTTAAATCTCCCAGGTTGAAGGGAGGAGCCCTGATGAGTATTATGAATTAATAAAAGTATTACTGTTTCTCTTTGACACACAAGCGCCAAGGGTGTATTGGTAAAGATTCTCCTTAAGAAAACCGCGTTGTAAGTATAGCTCTACCAACAACAATCCTCGGGGGTCAAATTTAGAAGAGGGATTTGGTTGTCACAAGTTCAACCCCAATAGAAATAACCGAAGTATTCAAACCTCGGATCATCTCACAAGGAATGGGCAATCATGTGCTTCGACATTGGTTAGAAATCCGGGGTTGTGAGTTATAAGCATGAAGATAAATGGGAATCTTAACAAACAAGTAATCTTAAAATGCAACAATTAATTCAATCAACTAAGCAAAACATAAGCACCTTAAATGAATAAACAACATTCCACTTAATTCTATTGTAACCCAAACAAGAAACTACAACTAAAGCAATTGGTTGAGAAAGTTGATTTTCAAGTATGAATAATAAAGGTAACTCTTGGCTAGGCTCAGGAATTGGGATCACCATCCTTGTCTAACAACTATACCTTGACAATTATAAGGAACCAAGCTCATTAAGTCTACTCTCAAAGTCTTAAGTATGTGATATCTACCCCTAGACTTGAAGTACGTCAAATGGCCCTGATCACATCAACCCATAAGTCCCAACCTACCTACTAATTAGATTAGTAGTGGGTTGGCGTCAATGAGTATCAAATTGACCACCTAGGGCTCCCAAACCATCAAATCCATTAGACCCAATGACTCAAGTTTACCCAATTCCCTTGACCTAGGCCAAGAGTGAAAAAGAACTACTCCATAATCAAAGTAAACAATTCATCAAACACTTGGTAAGCACTAACAAAAGACATGTTCAAAATAGCAATTAAATTGAGTTCTACAA
>NC_029787.2:68668696-68734038 GCF_000816755.2 Arachis ipaensis
GGGGTTGTGAGTTATAAGCATGAAAATAAATGGGAATCTTAACAAACAAGTAGTCTTCAAATGCAACAATTAATTCAATCAACTAAGCAAAACATAAGCACTTTCAATGAATAAACAACATTCCACTTAATTCTATTGTAACCCAAACAAGAAACTACAACTAAAGCAATTGGTTGAGAAAGTTGATTTCAAGTATGAATAATAAAGGTAACTCTTGGCTAGGTTCAGGAATTGGGATCACCATCCTTGTCTAACAACTATACCTTGACAATTATAAGGAACCAAGCTCATTAAGTCTACTCTCAAAGTCTTAAGTACGTGATATCTACCCCTAGACTTGAAGTACGTCAAATGGCCCTGATCACATCAACCCATAAGTCCCAACCTACCTACCATAGTAGCTAGAATCTCGATTTAACTCTTAAAATCTTCCGATATTACGATTTTAAATGAGTTTATCGATTTTACAAAATTTATACTAAGTCTGACGATTTTACGATTTAAATCTTGTTAAAATTTTACGTTTTACGTTTTTTATTTACTTTTCCGATTTCATGTAAAATCTCGATTTTCTCTACCTTGCTACCTACTAATTAGATTAGTAGTGGGTTGGTGTCAATGAGTATTAAATTGACCACCTAGGGCTCCCAAATCATCAAATCCATTAGACCCAATGACTCAAGTTTATCCAATTCCCTTGACCTAGGCCAAGAGTGAAAAAGAACTACTCCATAATCAAAGTAAACAATTTATCAAACACTTGGTAAGCCCTAACAAAAGACATGTTCAAAATAGCAATTAAATTGAGTTCTACAAATACCCACTAACAATTATCAACATGTAATCATCCAGACAACAAAGCTAAGCATAGAAATCATCAATGTAACATCAACAAGTCAAGATTCACAACATTCATGAAATGGGTATAAAATGATAATTGACAAGAATTCATAAACTATCACAAGATATAAGCAAAATTGTAACAAGAAATTCAAATTGAACAATTAAAACTAGTAATTAACAAGATCCAAGTTGCAAATCAACAAGGGAAGATCAAATTAAAACTAGATCTAGAGAGGAACAAGGGTTTCTCCCTCTAGAATAACCAAAGAACCAAAAACTAGCAAAAAATTATGTCCTAGTGTAAAATGAGTGATCTCCCTCTTTCCCCTAGCATCCTTGGGTCTTTTTCCATGCAGAAACAGCTTGAAATTGGGCCTAATGAGCCTCAGAAATCGCCAGGCACGATTTCCCTTAATGAGGTCACGTGAAGCCTTCCACGCGTGCGCGCCATGCGTGCGCGTGTGCGTCAATAAGAATCTCCTGATTCACGCGGATGCGTCCATCCTTGCGCGCCGCTTCCAGCCAATCCCATCCACGCGTGCGCGTGGAGTGCGCGAGCGCACCGATGCTACTTTTCCCAAGATCTTAATTCTTCATGTTCCTCCCTTTTGTACATGCTTTCTCCCTCTCTTCTAAGTCATTTCTACCCTATAATTCCTGAAATTACTCAACAAATACATCACGGCATCGCATGGCAATAGAAGAGGATTAAAATATGGCAATTTTAAGGCAAAATAAGCATGTTTTACATCATAGAGCAATATTGGGTTTGCTGAACGAACGCTTGTGAAAGCCGGGAACAAGCATTGAGCATCGAACCCTCACCGGAAGTGTATCTGCTCTATTCGCTCAAGTGTCTAGGGTTCGTCACTCAATCTCCTCCTAATCATGCTTTCCAAGATTTGTCTTTCATCTAACAATCAACAATTACTTAATGCATGCTTACAAGTATCATGAGGTCTTATTCATGGGTTGTAACGGGGCTAGGGTGAAGGTAAGGATGTATATGGTCAAGTGGGTTTAAAATTTGAGTTGTTGATCAACCTAGGATCCACTAGACACATAGAACAACCTATACAACTACAATATATTCCTAGCTACCCTTGAATTTTACCCTTTTTTGTATACTCATGCATTCTTTTCAATTCACACCCATATGCATTGTTTTTATTACTCTATCTCCTGGTGTCTTTGTCCCTTTCATTGCTTTCTTTCTTCTCTTTTTTTTTTTTAAGCATCCTCCTTTCTTGGGGTTTCTTTGTAAACCCAAGCGTCAATGCATACAATTTAATCATCTGCCACATGAGCATGTTCCCATAATCCTAGAATTTTTCAATTGCACTACAATTATATACCTACATATCTACCCGAATTTCCCAAGTATACCCTCCTAATTGAATGTCACACATCCTAACTTACCTAAGCCAATCAAGGATTCAAATTCAGGGACATTCATGGTTTTTCACTTAGGGTTGTTGATGTGCTCTATTTAAGAACAAAAGGGTTTATCAAAAGCTCAAAATTGGTTAGCAATGGTAGATATAAGGGTTAAGGCTATTTGGGAAAAGTGACTATTGAATTGATGACCTCAATCATGTAAATGTATTCATACACAAAGCAATGAACATATAGAATCAGACAAAGCAAGGATCACACTCATAGAGAGAGAGATATGCACACAAGAATGGAAATAATGGTTAAAAGATGTAACCATGCAATAGGCTCAAAACTTTCATGCTTGTGTCCTTAGCTCAATTACTATGTTCCAAAATACATTCTTAAAGCAAGTTTACTGCAAAAATTTTCAGAATTTTTGGTAGGTCACCCAGAACACAGTTTCTTGGAAAGAAAGTTATTGTTTTGACCAAGTAACTCTATAGAAACTAACTATCATGCAAAGAGTATTTACAAGCAAGACTAACTACTCATGCAATATATAAAAAGAAAAATAAATCCATGGGTATTGAGGGGAAGAGAACGTTACCCATGGAGATCGGTCGGACGATCTCCCCACACTTTAGAAATTAGCACGGTCCTCCGTGCTACGAATGATACGCAAGGGACGGTCGGGACCGGAGCCTTCACTATCCCCTTCATTAGAGCTCCCATCACTCGGGTTTGAGTTGGATGTGAAAATTTTGGGTTCCTCCATGCTAGGGGTAACAAAACCCAGAAGCGTCTTGATGTAAGTATATCGGCGGTGGTTGCGCCGCTCATATCTATCAAGCTTCCGATGAAGATCTTCTATCCTTTGATGTGTGGATCTCAGTGGTGGTGATGATGAGCTAGAAGGAAAAAGAAGTGGCGGGGCCATGTCGAGGCTTGGTTTGTTCATGGGAAGGTGTAGGTATTTTCCGCTTGGGACCACATCGCCCTTAGCCGGAAACATAATATTCTTATCCTTGGCTTCCCAAGAAACACCCGCAGCAGCAACTAAGTCAGACACCAATGCTGGAAATGGCAAATCACCCCAGTCGTGAACTTGACTCATCGCTTGTTTGACAAGAGGCGGAATGTTCACCGGCTTCTCCGTGAGAACACACCAAACAAGCAAGGCAAGGTCCACCGTGATGGACGACTTGTGGGTGCTAGGCAGCACATAGTGGGATAGGATTTGGGCCCAAGCTCTAGCTTCCACAGTGAGGAAGCGAGCGTCAATGCTCTTGGGCCTCATTCGGAGTCGACCATGGATCCAAAATCCTTCTGGTTCAACAATGACTCAGAGAATCGAGTCCCAGTTGAATCCATACTTCTCACACTGACGTAAGACTTCTTGGTAGCCATCCATGTCACTTGGCACTGGTAGGACATTAAGCACTTGCTGAATAGCCTCTTCTGAAACTGAGACTTGCTTCCGGCGCATGTACACTGATTGAAGAGAGGGAAGATGGTAGTTGGTATAAAGTTCTTCCACCCAAGAGAGGTTGATTTCTCTTGGTTTTCACAAAAGAAACTCCCATCCTCGCTGTTCAATGCGGGGCAAAATATAAGGAGCAACCTTGTCCGGCGGAGCGAGTAGATGCTCGGGGTGATAGTTCCTTACCGCTATGGAGGGGAACATAAGTTCACAGAAGCGGTTAGGGAACCTTGAAGAATCTTTCGCCAGTTTGCTCTTGTCATTCGCATCAATAGGAGCGGGTGTCTTTCCTTTCTTAGATGGGGGTTTGGCTCCTATTGAAGAACGCGCCTTAGAATTTGATTTTTGGGGTGCCTCTTTGCGGCCGGTTTCCTTGGAGCTATCTCCTTGCCTTTCTTGGTGGCCATCCTAAAAAGGGAGAGAAAGAAGGAAAACATTAAACCTAAGAATCAATTTGACAAAAGACATGCAAGTGAATTGTAATGCCCGTGATAGATGTAAAAGCAAGGGTCATAACACTTGGCATGGGATGCAGAAGTGTAGTGCTACCAGAAAGAGTGGTTGTCACTGGTGAGTGGCCGGAGACAATGGTGGTGGATTGTGGAAGAAGAAGAAGAAGAGAAGGAAAATGATGGATTGAGAAGAGAAAGAAACTAAAGGAGAGAAGGGATTGAGAGAAAGGAAAACAGGGCAAGGCGCGAAGGCCTTAAATTGACTCGCGCAACCGGCGCGCACGCGTGATTAGCGGATAATTTATACGCTTTTTGGCACTATTTTTAGTATGTTTTCAATGTAATTTAGTTAGTTTTTATTATATTTCTATTAGTTTTTAAATAAAAATCACAATTCTGGACTTTACTATGAGTTTCTGTATTTTTCTGTAATTTCAGGTATTTTCTGGCTGAAATTGAGGGAGCTGAGCAAAAATCTGATTCAGGCTGAAAAAGGACTGCTGATGCTGTAGGATTCTGACCTCCCTGCACTCGAAATGGATTTTCTGGAGCTACAGAACTCCAAATGGCGCGCTCTCAATTGCGTTGAAAGTAGACATCCAAGGCTTTCCAGAAATATATAATAGTTCATACTTTGCTCAAGGATAGACGATGTAAACTAGCGTTCAACGCCAGTTCCATGTTGCAGTCTGGCGTCAAACGTCAGAAACAGGTTACAAATGGGAGTTGAACGCCAGAAACAGGTTACAACCTGGCGTTCAACTCCAGAAACAGCCTAGGCACGTGAGAAGCTTAAGTCTCAGCCCAGCACACACCAAGTGGGCCCCAGAAGTGGATTTCTGCACCATCTATCATAGTTTAGTCATTTTCTGTAAACCTAGGTTACTGGTTTAGTATTTAAACAACTTTTAGAGGTCGATTTCACACCTCATGACATTTTAGATCTGAACTTTGTACTCTTTAACGGCATGAGTCTCTGAACTCCATTGTTGGGGGTGAGGAGCTCTGCTGTGTTTCGATGAATTAATGTAACTATTTCTGTTTTCTATTCAAACACGCTTGTTTCTATCTAAGATGTTTATCCGCACTTCAATATGATGGATGTGATGATCCGTGACACTCATCGTCATCCTCAACCTATGAATGCGTGCCTGACAACCACCTCCGTTCTACTTAGTAGGATCAAAAGTGATTGTGTACACTGACCATGCAGCTCTTAAATATCTACTCACAAAGCAGGATTCAAAACCCAGGCTCATAAGATGGGTGTTGCTTCTACAAGAGTTTGATATAGAAATAAGAGACAGAAAAGGGACAGAGAACCAAGTGGCTGATCATCTGTCCCGAATAGAGCCAATAGAAGGGGCGTCCCCCCCTCTTTTGAGATCTCTGAAAACTTTCCGGATGAGCATTTATTCGCCATTCAGGAAATACCATGGTTTGCAGACATTGCAAACTATAAAGCGGCAAGGTTCATACCCAAGGAGTACAGCAGGCAACAAAAGAAAAAATTAATTACTGATGCAAAGTACTACTTGTGGGATGAACCCTATCTCTTTAAGAGCTGTGCAGACAGAATAATCCATAGGTGTGTGCCTAGAGAAGAAGCACAGAAGATCTTATGGCATTGCCATGGATCACAATATGGAGGCCATTTCGGAGGTGAGCGAACAGCCACCAAGGTCCTCCAATGTGGCTTCTACTGGCCTACCCTTTATAGAGATTTCCGAGAGTTTGTACGTAACTGTGACAGCTGCCAAAGAGCTGGTAATCTGCCTCATCGTTACGCCATGCCTCAACAAGGGATCTTGGAGATTGAGTTGTTTGATGTATGGGGGATTGACTTCATGGGACCTTTGCCACCATCATACTCAAACACTTATATTCTGATGGCAGTCGATTATGTATCAAAATGGGTAGAGGCCATTGCCACACCCACTAATGATACTAAGACAGTGCTGAAGTTCCTCCAGAAACATATCTTCAGTAGGTTTGGTGTCCCTAGAGTACTAATCAGTGATGGGGGCACTCACTTCTGCAACAAACAGCTTTACTCTGCCATAGTCTGGTATGGGATTAGCCACAAGGTGGCCACTCCATATCACCCATAGACAAATGGGCAAGCTGAAGTCTCTAATAGAGAACTAAAGAGAATCCTGGAACAGACTGTAAGTGCCCGTAGAAAGGATTGGGCAAGAAACTTGGATGATGCTCTGTGGGCTTACAGAACAGCATTCAAGACTCCTATAGGGACCTCTCCATACCAGCTTTTGTATGGTAAGGCCTGTCATCTGCCCGTGGAACTGGAACATAAGGCCTACTGGGCAACCAGATTCTTGAACTTTGATGCCAAATTAGCCGGAGAAAAAAGATTACTCTAGCTAAATGAGCTAGAGGAATTAAGACTCACTACTTTCGAAAATGCCAAGCTTTATAAGGAGAAATAAAAGAGGTGGCATGACAGAAAGCTGTCATCAAGAATCTTTGAACCAGGACAAAAGGTTCTGTTGTTTAGCTCTAGGCTCAGGCTATTCCTTGGGAAACTGAAATCCCGGTGGAGGGGACCATATGTGATTACAAGTGTATCACCATATGGTTATGTGGAGCTTCAAGACATTGATTCTGATAAGAAGTTCATTGTTAATGAACAGAGAATCAAACACTATCTTGAAGGCAATGTTGAGTAAGAGTGCTCAAGGGTGAGGCTAGATTAAAAAAAAAACTCCGCAAGGTCCAGCTAAAGACAATAAAGAAGCGCTTGCTGGGAGGCAACCCAGCCATTGGGAAAACTTTTTCTGTTATTTTGCCCTATTCTTGATTTTATTTGTTTATATAAAGTTTACTGTTAATAAGGTAAAGAGTCAATTGCAGAGATTCACAGAGTTACAGAAGGATTCAGCACACAAAACAGAGAAAAAGAGCTCACTGGCTAAAAAACGCCAGTAAGAGGCACAACTGGGCATTAAACGCCCAAAAGGAGCATCTACTGGGCGTTTAACGCCAGTAATGATAGCCATCTGGGCATTAAACGCCAGAAAGAAGCAGCTTCTGGGCGTTTAACGCCAGATTGACAGCATCCTGGGCATTCAGAAAAACACCCAGTGACAAAGGGGTTTCGGGCGTTTAACGCCAGCTAGAAGCAACAGCTGGGCGTTAAACGCCCTGACCAAGCACTAACTGGGCGTTAAACGCCCAAAACATGCAGCAGTTGGGCGTTTAACGCCAGGAATGTGGGGAGTAGGCAATTTTGTTTTCAATTCAAATTTTTTTCCATTTTTTATGTTTCAATTCATAATTTCTTGCACAAACATGTCACAAACCCTAATTTCTAAAAACCCTAATTTCAAAAAAATCAAATGTATCTTAATTAATAAATCCTTTCTCAAATCCTTTTCAAAATAAAGCTATCTCTTTTCACTCCAAAATCTTTTCAAATCATCAATATCTTTTTCAAATCTTCACATCATCTTTTTCAAAATTCAGATTTATCTTTTTCAAATATCTTTCATATCTTTAAATCATATCTTTTTCCTATTATACTTATCTTTTACAAATCATATCTTCTATCATATCTCCTTCTAAATTTTCGAACCCACCCACCCTTTTTCCCTTTAAATCCTCATTCGGCCTCCTCCTCTCCTCCACAAGTTGTGCTTGGCTCTCCCTCTTTCCCTCTCCTTTCTTTTCTTTTGCTTGAGGACAAGCAAACCTCTAAGTTTGGTGTGTTTATCCATGATCACTAAGCCAATATCCACTAAGACCATGGCTCCTAAGGAAAAACAAACCCACTCAAGAGGCAAGAAGATGAATATCTGGTGATGAATATCGGTGATCCCAGAAGTTAAATTCGATCTGAAAGAAGATGAATATCCGGAGATCCAAGAGCAAATTCGAAACAGGAGCTGGGAAGTCCTAGCTAATCCTGAAACAAAGGTGGGAAGAAACATGGTTCAGAAATTCTATGCTAATCTATGGCAGACGGACAGGCAGAGAATTGCTGGAACCGCATTCTATGACTATAGAACTCTGGTCAGAGGGAAGGTTGTTCACGCCCACCCTGACAAAATAAGGGAAATCTTCAAGTTGCCTCAACTGCAAGATGACCCAGATTCCTTCAATAGCAGAATGATGAGATCGAACCTGGGATTGGACAAAATCTTAGAGGACATATGCCTCTTTGGAGCCAAGTGGACAACCAACACAAAGGGTGCCCCGAACCAACTCAAGAGAGGAGATCTCAAACCAATTGCCAGAGGCTGGCTGGACTACATTGGGCGCTCTATACTGCCCACCAGCAACCGCTCTGAGGTCACCATCAGAAGAGCAGTGATGATTCATTGCATTATTCTAGGAAAAGAAGTGGAAGTTCATCAGCTGATTGCTTGTGAGCTCTACAAAATTGCAAACAAGAACTCCAAAGATGCCAAATTGGCTTATCCAAGCTTAGTCTCTCTGCTATGTAAAGATGCTGGAATAAAAATGGGAGTAGATAAGTATATCTCAGTTGAACAACCAATCACCAAAAAGTCTATGGAAGGACTACAAGTGCAGGACAACCCCATCAAGAGAAAAGTAGAGGAGCTCCTCCCAGAAATCCCTCAAATTGAATACTGGGAGTGCCTAGAAGCATCTGTCACCAAGTTGCAAGAAGCTGTGGATCAACTGAAGGAAGAACAGCAAAATCAAAACAGCATGCTATGCAAACTGCTTAAAGAACAAGAAGAGCAGGGGCGTGACATAAAGGAACTGAAGCGCCAGAAGCTGTCTCTTGAAGGGCCAAGCACTCCACAGGCTAAAGAGGCATCTACCTCCCAAAATAAAGGTTGTTGAGTCCTAACTCTGAGATAACCGTTTATCTATGTTAAAAGTATATGAGTATTAGAGTTAGAGTCATTTATTTTTATGTCTTTAATTTCCTGTCTTTTATTATTAAGTGTCTTCTTTTATGCCTAATTTATATTATTTTTATTAAATAATAAATGAAAATTAGAGTCTATGCCTTAAAGTCTTGAATATCCTATGAATCCATCACCGTTCTTAAATAAAAAATGTTTTAATTACAAAAGAACAAGAAGTACATGGTTTCAAATTCATCCTTGAAACTAGTTTAATTATTTTGATGTGGTGATAATACTTTTTGTTTTCTGAATCAATGCTTGAACAGTGCATATGTCTTTTGAAGTTGATGTTCATGAATGTTAAATATGTTGGCTCTTGAAGAATAAGGAAAAAGGAGACATGTTATTTGATGATCTGAAAAATCATAAAAATGATTCTTGAAGCAAGAAAAAGCAGTGAATACAAAAGCTTGCAAAAAAAAAAGAGAGAAGAAAAAGCAAGCAGAAAAAGCCAAAAGCTCTTTAAACCAAAAGGCAAGAGCAAAAAGCCAATAGCCCTTAAAACCAAAAGGCAAGGGTAAATAAAAAGGATCCAAGGCTTTGAGCATTAGTGGATAGGAGGGCCTAAAGGAATAAAATCCTGGCCTAAGCGGCTAAACCAAGCTGTCCCTAACCATGTGTTGTGGCGTGAAGGTGTCAAGTGAAAACTTGAGACTGAGCGGTTAAAGTCAAGGTCCAAAGAAAAAGAAGAGTGTGCTTAAGAACCCTGGACACCTCTAATTGGGGACTTTAGCAAAGCTGAGTCACAATCTGAAAGGGTTCACCTAGTTATGTGTCTGTGGCATTTATGTATCCGGTGGTAATACTGGAAAACAAAGTGCTCAGGACCACGGCCAAGACTCATAAAGTAGCTGTGTTCAAGAATCAACATACTGAACTAGGAGAATCAATAACACTATCTGAATTCTGAGTTCCTATAGATGCCAATCATTCTGAACCTCAATGGATAAAGCGAGACGCCAAAACTATTCAAGAGGCAAAAAGCTACAAGTCCCGCTCATCTGATTGGAGCTAAGTTTCATTGATATTTTGGAATTTATAGTATATTATCTTCTTTTCATCCTATTTGAATTTCAGTTGCTTGGGGACAAGCAACAATTTAAGTTTGGTGTTGTGGTGAGCGGATAATTTATACGCTTTTTGGCACTGTTTTTAGTATGTTTTCAATGTAATTTAGTTAGTTTTTATTATATTTCTATTAGTTTTTAAATAAAAATCACAATTCTGGACTTTACTATGAGTTTGTGTATTTTTCTATAATTTCAGGTATTTTCTGGCTGAAATTGAGGGAGCTGAGCAAAAATCTGATTCAGGCTGAAAAAGGACTGCTGATGCTGTTGGATTCTGACCTCCCTGCACTCAAAATGGATTTTCTAGAGCTACAGAACTCCAAATGGCGCGATCTCAATTGCATTGAAAAGTAGACATCCAGGGCTTTTCAGAAATATATAATAGTTCATACTTTGCTCAAGGATAGATGATGTAAACTGGCGTTCAACGCCAGTTCCATGTTGCAGTCTGGCGTCAAACGCCAGAAACAGGTTACAAATGGGAGTTGAACGCCAGAAACAGGTTACGACCTGGCGTTCAACTCCAGAAACAGCCTAGGCACGTGAGAAGCTTAAGTCTCAGCCCCAGCACACACCAAGTGGGCCCGAAAAGTGGATTTCTGCACCATCTATCATAGTTTAGTCATTTTCTGTAAACCTAGGTTACTAGTTTATTATTTAAACAACTTTTAGAGGTCTATTTCGCACCTCATGACATTTTAGATCTGAACTTTGTACTCTTTGACGGCATGAGTCTCTGAACTCTATTGTTGGGGTTGAGGAGCTCTGCTGTGTTTCGATGAATTAATGCAACTATTTCTATTTTTTATTCAAATACGCTTGTTTCTATCTAAGATGTTTATTCGCACTTCAATATGATGGATGTGATGATCCGTGACACTCATCGTCATCCTCAACCTATGAACGCGTGCCTGACAACCACCTCCGTTCTACCTTCGTGGTATAAGCTAGAATCCATTGGCAGAATTCATGAGAATCCGGAAAGTCTAAATCTTGTCTGTGGTATTCCGAGTAGGATTCAGGGATTGAATGACTGTGACGAGCTTCAAACTCACAAGGGCTGGGCATAGTGACAGACTTAAAAGGATCAATGGATCCTATTCCAGCATGAGTGGGAATCGACAGATGATTAGCCGTGCGGTGACAGCGCACCTGGACCTTTTTCACTGAGAGGACGGATAGTAGCCATTGACAACGGTGATCCACCAACACACAGCTTGCCATAGGAGGAACCTTGCGTGCGTGAAGAAGAAGACAGGGAGAAAGTAGAGATTCAGAAGACAAAGCATCTCCAAAACACCAACATATTCTCCATTACTGCAGAACAAGTATTTAATCCATGCTCTTTTACTTTTCGCAATTCAAACTGATAAATATAATTGACCTCCTGACTAAGATTTACAAGATAACCATAGATTGCTTCAAACCAACAATCTCTGTGGGATTCGACCCTTACTCACGTAAGGTATTACTTAGACGACCCAGTGCACTTGCTGGTTAGTGGTACGAGTTGTGAAAAGTGTGATTCACAATTCGTGCACCATTACGCAAGGTGGGCTAGCGCGTCGGTGAAAGTGCTAGCAGATGGCGCGGGCGCGTCAGTGGCACGCGCGGGCAAGAGAGGTTGTGCCTCAGGCACAAAAGTGGCACAAAGTTAGCACAAGTCTCTGGTTTTTTGTACCAGACTGAGTCAGAGAGGTAGGCGAGTGGGCGCGCACCCTGCGCGGACTCGTGCTTGAGGTGTTTCGCCACTAGCGCGGACACGCACTACGCGCGGACGCGTGGGTTTTGGCACAAGGTTGGCCCAATTATGGCATAACTCTCTGGTTTTTGTACCAGAGAAGTCATATTCGCCATTGGCGCGCACGCGCACTGTGCGCTAGCGCGTCGATGGTTAAATTGCCAGAGTGCGCGCAGGCGGCATGTACGCGGACGCGTGAGTGCCTGGCGCGAGTTGGGCACAAAGTGGGCATAACTCTCGGGTATTTGGCCCAAGAGTGGGGATTTGCTACCGGCGCGCGCGCGTACTATGCGCTGGCGTGTCGGTGCCCTTTTTCAAAGAACAAATTTTTGTTTTCTTCACTTTTGCACACCCTATCTACAAGAACATTCTTCCTACCCAATAAAATCAGCAAAACTAACATTCCTATGCACTCAATCAATCATCAAAAGATCCTAAAATTCACAAGAAACTAAAAATACTAAGAAGATGGTATAAACAAGGAAGATCTTACCATGGTGGGGTGCCTCCCACCAAGCACTTTTCTTTAACGTCCTTAAGTTGGACGGTCCTTTTCTTAAGCTTCCTCTCTTCTTGGTGCATCCTTCAATATGTACACCTCTAGCTCTCTTGGAGGCTTCCAACCAAGATACTTCTTCACTCTATGTCCATTCACCTTAAAAGTCGCTTCACCTTTGGGATCAAACAATTCCACCACTCTGTAGGGCTTCATCTCCTTCACCTTGAAAGGTCCTTCCCATCTAGAGCGGAGCTTGCCAGGCATAAATCGGAGCCTTGAGTTGTAGAGGAGGACTTCATCTCCATCTTGAAAGTCCTTCTTCCGAATGTGATGGTCATGGAATGCTTTAGTCTTTTCCTTGTAGATTCGGGCATTCTCATATGACTCATTCCTCAAGCATTCCAGCTCCTCTAATTGTAGCTTCCTAGCTTCACCTGCCTTGGCTAGATCCATGTTGCACTGCTTTCCAATTAGATGAGCGGGGCTAGTGGCTTTTTGCTTCTGAACAGTTTTGGCATCTCACTTTATCCTTTGAAGTTCTGAATGATTGACATCTATAGGAACTCAGAATTCTGATAGTGTTATTGATTCTCCTAGTTCAGTATGTTGATTCTTGAACACAGCTACTTTATGAGTCTTGGCCGTGACCCTAAGCATTTTGTTTTCCAGTATTACTATCGGATACATAAATGCCACAGACACATAACTGGGTGAACGTTTTCAGATTGTGACTAAGCTTTGCTAGAGTCCCCAGTTAGAGGTGCGCAGAGCTCTTAAGCACACTCTTTTTGCTTTGGACCACGACTTTAACCGCTCAGACTCAAGCTTTTCAGTTGACACCTTCACGCCACAAGCACATGGTTAGGGACAGCTTGATTTAGCCGCTTAGGCCAGGATTTTATTCCTTTGGGCCCTCCTATCCATTAATGCTCAAAGCCTTGGATCCTTTTTACCCTTGCCTTTTGGTTTAAAGGGCTATTGGCTTTTTCTGCTTGCTTTTTATTTTTCTTTCTTTTTTTTCTTAAAATTTTTTTCGGCCTTTTTTTTTCGCAAGCCTTTGTTGTTCACTACTTTTTCTTACTTCAAGAATCAATTTTATGACTTTTCAGATTGTCAATAACATTTCTCTTTTTCATTATTCTTTCAAGAGCCAACAATTTTAACAGTCATAAACAACAATGTCAAAAATATGCACTGTTCAAGCATTCATTCAAGAAACAAAAAGTATTGCCACCACATCAAAATAATTAGATTATTTTAAAGATATAATTCGAAATTCATGTACTTCTGTTTCTTTTTCAGAAAACATTTTTCATTTAAGAAAGGTGGAGGATTTATAGGATATTCATAGCTTTAAGACATAGACTCTAAACTTTATTGATCATGAAATAAAAATAAAACATAAAATAAACATAAAAGCAGACAAATAATAATAAACGAAAGGAAATTAAAGACATAAAAATAAATGACTCTAATACTAATGCTTACGTGACTCTTAAAATAGGTTTCTAATAATAAGAGTTATCACATAGTTAGGACTCAACAACCTTGATTTTGAGGGATAGGTGCTCCTTCAATATGTGGGACGCCTGGCTCTTCAAGGATCAGCTTCTGGCGCTTTAGTTCCTGTAACTCACGCCTTTGCTTTTCTTGTTCTCTGAGCAGTTTGCAGAGCATGCTGTTCTGATTCTGCTGCACTTCTTTGAGTTGATCCATAGATTCTTGCAGCTTGTTGAAAGATGCTTCTAAGCGGGCCCAATAGTCAAATTGAGGAATTTCTGGAAGGAGCTCATGAGCCCTCCTCTTGATGAGGTTGTCCTGAACTTGAGGTCCATCCATTACCCTTTTGGTGATTGGGTGTTCAACTGAGATATACTCATCCATGCCTATCTGTACTCCTGCGTCCTTACATAACAGATTGATCAAGCTTGGGTAAGCCAATTTGGCCTCAGTGGATTCCTTGTTTGCAAATAAGTAAATTTCACAAGGAATTAATTGATGAACCTCCACTTCTTTTCCCAGCATAATAAGTGGATCATCACTGCTCTTTTGACAGTGACTTCAGAGCGGTTGCTGGTGGGAAGTATAGATCGCCCAATGAAATCCAGCCAGCCCCTAGCAACTGGCTTGAGGTCTCCTCTCTTCAGTTGGTTTGGGACACCTTTTGAATTGGTTATCCACTTGGTTCCAGGGAGGCATATGTCCTCTAGAACTTGATCCAACTTTTTATCTTTAGCCATTCTCCTATTAAAGGATTCTAGATCATCCTGTAGTTGAGGAAGTTTGAGGACTTCTCTCACTTTGTCAAGATGGAAGTAGATAATCTTCCCTCTGACCATGGTTCAAAAAGTATGGAAGGCAGTTCCCTCTATTATTTGCTTATCTGTCAGCCACAGATTTGCACAAAATTCCTGGATCATGTTTCTTCCCACATTCATCTCAGGATTAGCTAGAATTTCCCAGCCTCTGTTTCGAATCTGCTCTTGGATCTCCGGATATTCGTCTTCTTTCAGATCGAACTTGACTTCTGGGATCACTGATCTTCTGCACATAATTTTGAAGTAATGATCTGCATGTTCTTTGGTGCAAAACCTCTCATGCATCCATTGTGGTTTTGGATTGTTTTCTTTCTTTCCTCTTGTAGTGGTTTGTTTTCCTTTAGGGGCCATGATCTTGGTCAGTGATCACGAAAAATCACACCAAACTTAGAGGTTTGCTTGTCCTCAAGCAAAAGTAAAGAAAGAAGATGAATAGATGGAGAGAAGGATTCGAATGATGGAGGAAGGGGGATGGCCGAATGTATAAATAGAGGGGAGGGAGGGAATGGTTTCAAAATTATAGGAAAAGATACGATTGAAAGATATGATTGGTAAAAGATAAACATGATATGAAAAAGATGAGATTCTTTTCAAAAATTTAAAAGATAGGAAAAAGATATGAGGAAATTAAATCTGAATTTTTGTTTAAGCTTCTAGAAAATAAAAGATAATATGAATTTAAAAAATTTTGAGGTGAATGAATATTTGAAAAAGAAGAAAAGAATTGGAGAAGAATAAAAAAGATTTTATGAGATTATTAATTTTTGAGAATGGAACTTGAAAAATGAATGTTTGTGCTAATTTGATGCAGAAAATTTTGAATTAAAACATGAAAATTTGAAAAAAATTGAATAGAAAATGAAATTACCTCTCCCCTAGCTGTTCTGGCGTTTAACGCCCATCTGGTGGCCATTTTGGGCGTTTAACGCCCAACCAGGGTACCTGGCTGGCGTTAAACGCCAGAAATCCTTCTTCACTGGGAATTTTTTTGAACGCCCAGAATGCTGCCAATTCTGGCGTTAAACACCTAGGATGCTGCCTATTCTGGCGTTTAACACCCAGAATGATACCTTTACTGGCGTTAAATGCCCAGAATGGTAGCCATTCTGGCGTTTAACGCCCAGATTGCCTCTTTACTGGTGTTTTGACGCCAGTAAGCCCCTTTTCTCTGTGATTTCTCTGCTTTATGTCGTGAACCTCCATTTTCCTGACTTATTCACTAAAAATATATTAATTAACAAGGAAAACAAAATTAAAAAGACTTATCTAACTGTTACAAACATCTAATTGTTGATAATGGCTGGGTTGCCTCCCAGCAAGCGCTTCTTTACCGTCTTTAGCTAGACTTTACTGAGCTTTTAACTTAGTCTCAGCTTTGACCATTCTTGCTCAACATTGCCTTCAAGATAATGTTTGATTCTTTGTCCAGTAACAATGAACTTTTTGTCTAAATCAATATCTTGAAGCTCTACATAGCCATATGGTGACACACTTGTAATCACATATGGGCCCCTCCACCGGGATTTCAATTTCCCGGTGAACAATCTGAGTCTAGAGTTAAACAGCAGGACCTTCTGTCTTGTCTTAAAGACTCTAGATGACAGCCTTTTGTCATGCCATATTTTTGCTTTCTCCTTATAAATTTTGGCGTTTTTAAAAGCATTGAGTCTAATTTCTTCCAGCTCATTCAACTGGAGTAATCTCCTTTCTCCAGCCAACTTAGTATCAAGGTTTAGGAACCTGGTTGCCCAGTAGGCCTTGTGTTCCAATTCCACTGGCAGATGACTGGCTTTTCCATAAATAAGCTGGTATGGAGAGGTCCCTATAGGAGTCTTGAATGCTGTTCTGTATGCCCACAAAGCATCATCCAGACCTCTTGCCCAATCCTTTCTACGGGCATTTATAGTCCGCTCCAAGATTTGCTTTAGTTCTCTATTTAAGACTTCAGCCTGCCCATTTGTCTGTGGATGATATGGAGTTGCCACTTTATGGTTAATTCCATATCGGACCAGAGCAGAGTCAAGCTGTTTATTGCAGAAATGAGTGCCTCCATCGCTGATCAGTATCCTAGGGACACCGAACCTGCTGAAGATATGCTTTTGGAGAAACTTCATCACTGTCTTAGTATCATTAGTGGGTGTTGCAATTGCCTCTACCTATTTAGATACATAGTCTACTGCCACCAGAATATAAGTGTTTGAGTATGATGGTGGGAAAGGCCCCATGAAGTCAATACCCCATACATCAAACAACTCAATCTCTAAGATCCCTTGTTGAGGCATGGCATAACCGTGAGGCAGATTACCAGCTCTCTCGCAACTGTCACAGTTACGTACAAACTCTTGGGAGTCTCTATAGAGAGTAGGCCAGTAGAAGCCACACTGGAGAATCTTGGTGGCTGTTCGCTCACCTCCGAAATGTCCTCCATATTGTGATCCATGGCAATGCCATAGGATCTTCTGTGCCTCTTCTCTAGGCACACATCTATGGATCATTCTGTCTGCGCACCTCTTAAAGAGGTATGGTTCATCCCACAAGTAGTATTTTGCATCAGAAATCAATTTTTTCATTTGTACCTTGCTGTACTCTTTGGGTATGAATCTCACAGCTTTATAGTTTGCAATGTCTGTAAACCATGGTACTTCCTGAATGGCAAATAGTTGCTCATCCGAAAAGGTTTCAGAGATCTCAGTAGGAGGGAGAGACGCTCCTGCTATGGGTTCTATCCGGGACAGGTGATCTGCTACTTGGTTCTCTGTCCCTTATCTATCTCTTATTTCTATATCAAACTCTTGCAGAAGCAACACCCATCTTATGAGTCTGGGTTTTAAATCCTTCTTTGTGAGGAGATATTTCAGAGCAGCATGATCAATGTACACAATCACTTTTGATTCTACTAAATAAGATCTAAACTTGTCAATGGCATAAACCATTGCAAATAACTCCTTTTCTATGGTTGTGTAATTTTTCTGTGCATCATTTAAAATACGGCTAGCATAATAAATGACATGCAAAAGCTTGTTATGCCTCTGTCCCAACACTACACCAATGGCATGGTCACTGGCATCACACATTAGTTCGAATGGTAATGTCCAGTCTGGTGCAGAAATAACTGGTGCTGTGACCAGCTTAGCTTTCAGAGTTTCAAATGCCTGCAGACACTCCGTGTCAAAGACAAATGGCGTGTTAGCAGCTAGCAGATTTCTTAGAGGTTTTGCAATTTTTGAAAAATCCTTTATAAATCTCCTATAGAATCCTGCATGCCCCAGAAAGCTTTTGATTGCTTTAACATTGGCAAGTGGTGGTAATTTTTCAATTACCTCTACCTTAGCTTGATCCACCTCTATTCCCTTATTTGAAATTTTGTGCCCAAGGACAATTCCTTCAGTCACCATAAAGTGACATTTTTCCCAGTTTAAAACCAGGTTAGTCTTTTGGCACCTTTTTAGAACAAGTACTAGATGGTCAAGACAGGAGCTGAATAAGTCTCCAAATACTGAGAAGTCATCCATGAAGACTTCCAGAAATTTCTCTACCATATCAGAGAAGATAAAGAGCATGCACCTCTAAAAGGTTGCAGGTGCATTGCACAGACCAAATGGCATCCTTCTGTAGGTAAATACTCCAGAAGGACATGTGAATGTTGTTTTCTCTTGGTCCTGAGGATCTTCTGCAATTTAGTTGTAACCTGAATAGCCATCCAAAAAACAGTAGTATTCATGACCTGCTAGTCTCTCTAGCATCTGGTCTATGAATGGTAAAGGAAAATGATCCTTCCTGGTGGTTGTATTGTGCTTTCTGTAGTCAATACACATACGCCACCTTGTAACTGTTCTTGTAGAAACCAGTTCATTCTTTTCATTATGAACCACTATCATGCCTCCCTTCTTGGGGACAACTTGGACAGGGCTCACCCAGGGGCTATCAGAAATAGGATAAATAATCCCAGCCTCCAGTAACTTAGTGACCTCTTTCTGCACCACCTTCTTCATGGCTGGATTTAGCCGCCTCTGTGGTTGAACCACTGGCTTAGCATCATCCTCTAATAGGATCTTGTGCATGCATCTTACTGGGCTAATGCCCTTAAGATCACTTATGGACCACCCAAGAGCTGTCTTGTGTGTCCTTAGCACCTGAATTAGTGCTTTCTCTTCCTGTGGATTTAAAGCAGAGCTTATGATTACTGGAAAAGTGTTACTTTCTCCCAGAAATACATATTTCAGCGATGGTAGTAGTGGTTTGAGCTTGGGTTTAGGAGGCTTATCCTCTTTCTGAGGAGTTTTTAGAGGTTCTTCTATTCTCTCTGGTTCCTCCAGATCAGGCTGAACGTCTTTAAAAATGTCCTCTAGCTCTGATTCGAGACTCTTAGTCATATTGACCTCTTCCACCAAGGAGTCAATAAGATCAGCACTCAGGCAGTCTTTTGGTGTGTCTAGATGCTGCATAGCTTTGACAGCATTCAACTTAAACTTATCATTATTGACTCACAGGGTTATCTCCCCTTTTTCGACTTCAATGAGGGTTCGTCCAGTTGCTAGGAAAGGTCTTCCTAGAATGAGAGTTGTACTATTGTGCTCCTCCTTTTCCAGCACTATAAAGTCAGTAGGAAAGGCAAATGGCCCAACCTTGACAATCATGTCCTCAATTATGCCTGATGGAATTTTAATGGAGCCATCAGCAAGTTGGAGGTATATCTGGGTTGGTTTAACTTCATCAGTCAATCCAAGCTTTTTGATGGTAGATGCAGGTATTAGGTTGATACTTGCCCCAAGATCACATAGAGCTGTCTTGGTACAAGCACCCTCTGATGTGCATGGTATCATAAAGCTTCCGGGATCTTTAAGCTTCTCTGGTAAGCTTTTCAGAATAACTGCACTGCATTCTTCAGTGAGAAAAACTTTTTCAGTTTTTCTCCAATCCTTCTTATGACTTAAGATCTCTTTCATGAACTTAGCATAAGAGGGTATTTGCTCAAGTGCCTCTGCAAACGGAATCTTTATTTTAAGAGTCCTGAAATAGTCTGCAAAGCGGGCAAATTGTTTATCTTGTTCTGCTTGGCGGAGTTTCTGAGGATAAGGCATCTTGGCTTTGTATTCCTCAACCTTAGTTGCTGCAGGTTTATTTCCTATAGAAGTAGTTGGAGAAGCCTACTTAAGGGGGTTGTTATCAGCACTTGCAGGTGTCTGATCCTCTATTGGCATTGAACGCCAGGATTTGGTGCTTTTTGGGTGTTTAATGCCAGGTTGTCACCCTTTTCTGGCGTTTGAACGCCAGAATTGGCTATCCTTTGGGCGTTTAATGCCATTTCTTCATCCTTTTCTAGCGTTTGAATGCCAGAATCATTCCTCTCTGGGCTCTTACTGTCGTCTGAGGGATTTTGAGCAGTGGCTTGGTTATTTTCTGTTAGTCGTTCCTTTCTTGGCTTCCTACTGCTTTGAATTGAGACATTCACTCTCTTCCCACTCCTTAATTGAACAGTTTGCCATTCTTCTGTTATTTGTTTAGATAGCTGCTGTCTTGTCTGATTCAAGTCTTTTTCCATATTCTCATTAGCATCTTTGGTTTCTTGCAGCATTTCTTTAAATTCTGCTAACTGTTTTGTTATACTAAGCAATTGCTGATTGAGTTCAGCAACTTGTTCTTGAGGACTAAGTTCAGTGGATACTGCTTTAGCCTCTTCTTTCATGGAGGACTCACTACTTAAATACAGATGTTAATTTCTAGCAACTGTATCAATGAGCTCTTGAGCCTCTTCAATTGTCTTTCTCATATGTAAAGATCCACCAGCTGAGTGGTCTAGAGATATTTGGGCTTTTTCTGTAAGCCCATAGTAAAAGATGTTTAATGGTGTACGAAATTGTGATCTCTAGCAACGGCGCCAAAAATTCAGTACGCACGTTCATAATCTTAAATTCTTTTTCACAACTCCGATACAACTAACCAGCAAGTGCACTGGGTCGTCCAAGTAATAAACCTTACGTGAGTAAGGGTCGATCCCACGGAGATTGTCGGCTTGAAGTAAGCTATGGTCGTCTTGCAAATCTCAGTCACGCAGATTCAAATGGTTATGGAATTTTGATAATTAAAATATAAATAACAGAAAATAAGATAGAGATAGTTATGTAATTCATTGGTGAGAATTTCAGATAAGCGTATGAAGATGCTTTGTTCCTTCTGAACCTCTGCTTTCCTACTGCCTTCATCCAATCATTCACACTCCTTTCCATGGCAAGCTGTATGTTGGGCATCACTGTTGTCAATGGCTACTTCCCGTCCTTTCAGTGAAAATGGTCCAAATGCGCTGTCACCGCACGGCTAATCATCTGTCGGTTCTCGATCATGTTGGAATAGGATCCAGTGATCCTTTTGCGTCTGTCACTACGCCCAACACTTGCGAGTTTGAAGCTCGTCACAGTCATCCCTTCCCAGATCCTACTCGGAATACCACAGACAAGGTTTAGACTTTCCAGATCTCAAGAATGGCCACTAATAATTCTAGCTTATACCACGAAGACTCCGATCATTCGGAATGGAGGCTAAGAGATAAACGCTCAATCCAAGGTAGAACGGAAGTGGTTGTCAGGCACGCGTTCATAGGTTGAGAATAGTGATGAGTGTCACGGATCATCATATTCATCATGGTTGAAGTGCAAGAGAATATCTTAGAACAGGAATAAGCTTGAATTGAATAAGAAAACAATAGTACTTCGCATTAATTCATGAGGAACAGCAGAGCTCCACACCTTAATCTATGGTATGTAGAAACTCTACCGTTGAAAATACATAAGTGATGAAGGTTCAGGCATGGCCGAATGGCCAGCCCCCTAAACGTGATCTCTGAACATCAAATTATTCAAAGACTAACCAGAGATCTAAAATAAATCACTAAAAGTGGTTTTTATACTAAACTCGTAGCTAGGGTTATATAAGACAAGAAAATGATGTAGAAATCCACTTCCGGACACACTTGGTGTGTGCTTGGGCTGAGCATTGAGCTTTCATGTGTAGAGACTCTTTTTTGGAGTTAAACACCAGGTTGTAGCCTGTTTCTGGCGTTTAACTCCAAAATAGGGCAGGAAGTTAGCATTTGAACGCCAGTTTGCGTCGTCAAAACGCAGGCAAAGTATGAACTATTATATATTGCTGGAAAGTCCGGGATGTCTACTTTCCAACGCAATTGAGAGCGCGCCAGTTGGGTTTCTGTAGCTCTAGAAAATCCATTTCGAGTGTAGGGAGGTCAGAATCCAACAACATCTGCAGTCCTTCTTCATCCTCTGAATAAGATTTTTGCTCAAGTCACTCAATTTCAGCCAGAAATTACCTGAAATTCCAGAAAAACACACAAACTCATAGTAAAATCCAGAAATGTGGTTTTCATTTAAAAACTAATAAAAATATACTAAAAACTAACTAAATTATACTAAAAATTATGTAAAAACAATGCCAAAAAGCGTATAAATTATCCGCTCATCATCTAACTGCACCCATTCTAAAAACATTTCAGAGGGGCATTTCCTTAGCATCCCTCTGTACCTCTCCCAGGCATTATAAAGGGATTCATTATCCTCTTGTTTAAAGCCTTGGATGTCCAGCCTTAGCTGTGTCATCCGTTTTGGAGGGAAATATTGATTTAGAAATTTGTCTGATAACTATTTCTATGTTCTTATGCTTGCTGTGGGTTGGTTGTTTAACCACTTTTTAGCTTGATCTTTTACAGCAAATGGAAATAGTAATAATCTGTAGACATCCTGATCTACTTTTTTATCATGTACTGTGTCAGCAATTTGTAAGAACTGTGCCAAAAACTCAGTAGGTTCTTCCTGTAGAAGACCGGAATACTAGCAACTTTGCTGCACCATGATAATGAGCTGAAGATTTAGCTCAAAACTGCTTGCTCTGATGGGAGGTATAAAGATATTACTCCCGTATGCAGCAGTAATGGGGATAGCATATGACCCCAAAGTCCTTCTGGACTGTTCATTTCTACTTAGGTCCATGATGGAGAAAGGGAGATGATGTGGATTGCAAATAAAGTATATTTTTGTTTTTATTTAATTTAATTAAGGATAAACCGAATAAAAAGGAAATAAGATAAAATAAAATAATTGGAAAATAGAATATAAGTTTCAAAAATTAAAATAAAATAAAATAAAATAAAATAAAATAAAATAAAAATTCGAATACTAAAGTGGCTAATTAATTAAAAAGATTTGAAAAATTTTGGATATGATTTTCGAAAATTGGAGAGAGAGAAAGTGGTTAGGGAGTTTTGAAAAAGATATGTCTTAAAATTAAAGATACATGTAAAAATAAATAAATAAAAGTAAAGATTTGAAAAAGATATGATTTTTGAAAAAAATTTGAATTTTGAAATTTTAAAACTAAGATAAGATAAAATAAAAAATTTTAAAATAAAAATCTGAATTTTTAAAAGTAATTTTCGAAAATTCAATTTAAAATAAAGAGAAAAACAATAAAATGAAACCAAACTTAGAATTTTTAGAACAAAACAAAGAAAACAAACAAGAAAACTTTGAATGTCAAGATGAACACCAAGAACACTTTGAATGTCAAGATGAACACCAAGAACAAATTTTGGAAATTTTTAAGAAAATAAAAACACAAAGGACACTAAACTTAAAAATTTTTATACTTTGGACACTAATAATTCGAAAATGCACCAGAAAAATAAGAAAAGACACAAAACAAGAAAAACTGAATATCAAACAAGGAAAATAAACAAGAACAACTTGAAGATTAGGAAAGAACTAAGAACATATAATTCAAAAAATTGAAAGAAAAATAAAATCATGCAATTGATACCAAACTTAAAATATGAACTAAATTCAAATAGAAGACTAAATTATGAAGTTATTGGTTTAAAAAAAATTTTCGAAAATAATTTAGAAAAATAAAATAAGGATTTTAAAATTTGTAACCAAAAACAATAATAGAAGACTTAATTTTAGTGACTCTAAACCAAAAAGATAAATTTTTCCTAATCCAAGCAACAAAATAAACCGTCAGTTGTCCAAACTCGAACAATCTCTGGCAACGGCGCCAAAAACTTGGTGCACGAAATTGTGATTACACTTTTCACAACTCCATACAACTAACCAGCAAGTGCACTGGGTCGTCCAAGTAATACCTTACGTGAGTAAAGGTCGATCCCACGGAGATTGTTGGCTTGAAGCAAGCTATGGTTATTTTGTAAATCTGAGTCAGGAGATTAATGATAAGAATGATTGTGTTTATGAAAAATAAATAACATGAAATAAATAGTACTTGTGATTCAGTAATGAGAAACAGGCTGAGGTTCCAGAAATGCTCTGTCGTCTGAATCTCTACTTTCCTACTGTCTTCTTCTCTAAACATGCACGGCTTCCTTCCATGGCAGGCTGTATGATCCTCTCAGATGAAAAATACCAGGCGTTGTCACCGCACGGCTAATCATCTGTCGGTTCTTGCTAGTGTCGGAATAGGACCATTATCCTTTTGCACACTGTCACTGCGCCCAACATTTGCAAGTTTGAAGCTCGTCACAGTCATCACCTTCCAGATCCTACTCTGAATACCACAGACAAGGTTTAGACTTTCTGGATCTCAGGAATGCTGTCAAGAGATACGCACTCAAGCTGTCGCCCAATGACTACGTTGAGCTCAGATAGAACGGGAGTGGTTGTCAGGCATGCGTTCATAGATTTCAGAATAATGATGAGTGTCACGGATCATCATCTTCTCCAGATTGAAGTACGAATGAGTATCTTAGAATAGAATCAAGTGTGATTGAGTAGAAAACAGTAATAATTGCATTAATCCATTGAAACACAGCAGAGCTCCTCACCCCCACCTATGGGGTTTAGAGACTCATGTCGTTAGAAATACAATATGAAGTGTAAAAAATGCCATAAGTCCTAAATGAATCTCTAAAAGTAGTTTTTATACTAAACTAGCAACCTAGGGTTACAGAAAATGAGTAACTAAGTGCAGATAGTACAGAAATCCACTTCCGGGACCCACTTGGTGTGTGCCTGGGCTGAGCTTTCAAGCTTTCACGTTCATATGCCCAAAGTTGGCATTAAACACCACCCTGGGTGCCAGAATGGGCGTTTAACACCGAAAAAGGTGCCAGTTCTGGTGTTTTATGCCAGAAAGTTTTAGGCTGATTTTGAACGCCAGTTTGGGCCATTAATTCTCGGGAAAAGTATATTGCTGGAAAGCCCAGGATGTCTACCTTCCAACGCAATTGAGATCACGCAAATTGGGCTTCTGTAGCTCGAGAAAATCCATTTCGAGTGAAGGAGGGTCAGAATCCAACAGCATCTGTAGTCCTTTTTCAGCCTCTGAATCAGATTTTTGCTCAGGTCCCTGAATTTTAGCCAGAAAATACCTGAAATCACAGAAAAACACACAAACTCATAGTAAAGTCTAAAAATGTGATTTTTGAATAAAAACTAATAAAAATATAATAAAAACTAATTAAAACATGCTAAAAACTATATAAAAACAATGCCAAAAAGGGTATAAATTATCCTCTCATCAAGGATCTTGTTTCAGTAATGAAACTGTGAGTGGTCTTAGTGAGATCAGAAACTTTAGTGGCTAAGTCAGAGAGGCTCTGCTTAGAAGTCTCCATTTGTTGCTGAAAAGGTGGGAATGGTCTGTTATTGAACCTATTCTGGTTCCTTCCACCTTGATTATTGTTGAAGCCTTGTTGAGGCTTCTATTGATCCCTCCATGAGAAGTTGGGATGATTCTTCCATGATGAGTTGTAGGTGTTTCCAAAAGGCTCATTATTGGGATTTCCCAAATAGTTAACCTCATCCATCATGGGTTGATCTGGTTCAGAGGCATCTCCTTCATAGGAGGCTTCTTGAGTGCTGCCAGCTGCAGCTTGCAATCTAGTCAAATGCTGAGAGATCATGTTGACCTATTGGGTTAGGATCTTGTTTTGAGCTAATATTACTTAATAATGTTGATTTGTGATACTGTCAAGACTAAAGGAGTGGATCCAGAAATTTACAAGCTTATGCTTTTCCCCTTGTTGTTAGGGACAGAGCTAGGTTATGGCTGGATTCTCAGCCTAAGAAAAGTCTAGACTCTTGGGAAAAGGTGGTCAATGCATTTTTGACCAAGTTCTTTCCACCTCAGAAGCTGAGCAAGCTTAGGGTTGAAGTTCAAACCTTCAGACAGAAAAATGGTGAATCTCTTTATGAAGCATGGGAGAGGTACAAGCAACTGATTAGAAGGTACCCTCATAACATGATTTCAGATTGGACCATGCTAAATATCTTCTATGATGGCCTTTCTGAATTATCCAAGATGGAATTGGACCATTATGCTAGTGGATCATTCCAGTTAAAGAAAACAGCTGAAGAGACACAGGAACTCATTGACATGGTTGCAAACAACCAATTCATGTACACTTCTGAGAGGAACCCTGTGAATAATGGGGTAGCTCAGAAGAGAGGAGTCCATAAACTTAAAAGCGCAAAATCGTCGGCTAAGAATTTCTTCTCAGTTAGAGGAAATAACTTTGTTGCAAGTATAGTTCCCAGCCCACAAGTAATGCTCAATCAAAGTTTAAATATGTTGGTTATCACAAGTACAAACCCCAATGAAAATTAACTGAAGTATTTGAACATTGGGTCATCTCACAAGGAATTACAATGAAGTGATCAATTATTGGCTATGAAGGAACAAGGGGGGTTTGATTTGGTGAAAGGGCAAGAAAAGAAATGGCAAGAAAATAAAGCAAGTAACTAAAGAAAGCAAATAATAAAAAGAGACATTCATGGCAAGGATTGAGAACCTAAGCTTTCTATCTTAGTCACTAATCATAACAATAATTAACAAGAATTTATCCTATTTCGTCATCCCTAACAATAGAAGAAGGTACAATGCTATCTTCACACTAGAGAAAGTCAAATAAGACTAGCTAATCTCAATCCAAAAGTCCTAATCAACTTACTAATTGAATTAGCAAAAGATTAGCGTTAATGGAAACAATATTAGCTAACAACTCTAGATCACCAACATGAGTTGGGTATTCATGACTCAAGATCACCTAATGTCTCCTTCCAAGCCAAGAATGCTCAAAAATCTACTCTAACATCCAACCAAGCATTTTGTCAAACACTTGGAAGGCATAAAAAGAAAGCATAATAAATTGCAAGGAAGAATAAAATATAACAACTACCAATTGCAAGGAATTAACAATAACTACTCAAATCAACAACAAAAGAACAACAAACATCAATTGTATTAAAAGAAACCAAATCCAACTCATTTCTGAGGGTAGTTATCGGCTCCGATTGCAGTATGATCTGTGTCCGGTATAGCCGGGCTGGTTTTGATTTGAGACTCATGGTATGGAACCCACTGCTGCGAGTCACGCAGCATCTGGACGATCCGGCCGACACCCTATGGAAACAAGCCGTTATTGGATATGCATTTAGATGCACTACAATGTTTTTAATTCCGCAGAGGGATGCTGGAAACACGAGTACATAAACGATCAGCGTCTCACTCACCTCGATGCGAGCTCATTGTTCCACCTAGGTAAGGCCTTGTGGGTCAGCTGGGGTGGACATGATGCCACATTTGCAACACATGTGGTCGTTCTGAATGCAGGCAACTTTCTTCTGAGAAAGATTAGGATAAACCGTAGGTTAATTCAGCACGTGCAGGCAATACGTGTGCTCGATGGCATCCCATACCTGGTCGGATATGAACGATCCCCGCTCGGACTATCAACCATATAGTGCAAGATTGACTTCGACTCGATGTGCGTCGTTCCATTCATGAAGCTATGAATTGTTAGTTAGTTTGGTGTTCCATGGAATCCTTTGATGATCACAGTACGCAAAAATATGCATAGACTGGAAACAGGTGCTAACGGTGTGTCTGTGACAGAGATTTCGTTAGATCAGATTAATTTAGTTAGCCGACACAGATTTACCGCATTCAAAGGTGAGTGGCCGAGTGACATGTCCCTTCAGCGTGCTTTAATTGTGGGGGTGGGTTTTCTAGTTCCCTAATGGAGCGGCCGCTTGTGTGAGACGATCACATATATGGCAAGTAGGCTGTCACGTCGTAAATCCATCGAGAGTACTTATGGACTAAATGTAATCGTTGTTTGTATTCCGGGTATGTTTAAATTTTGCTTTTCGCATGGATTGATGTGTATTGTGGTTTATAATTAGTAGAATGTATACGGAAAATCAAAATTAGGTAATTAGATTGAAAACATATAGCCAATGCAAACAAATGCACGCTACAATAAAGGCTAAGATGCACTAATTTCGAACACCCATGAGTTAATGAATTAACAATGTATTTTAACCCAAAATAAAAAGGCTCAACTGGCGACTTTGAGCAGAAAAAAAACCAACAAAATGATCATAGATATTAGCGTGATCATCGCTACTCCACGCCTCGTCGTCGTCGCGACACTCGCAAGCATGTTGTCTTCTATGGTCATATTTGCTTGAACGGCAAACTCGAGTTTTGACATCGTATCATGCACACACTGTTACAAATGACGCACTTCGTCTACGAGTTCCTGTGTTCTCTTTTTTAACTCCATGTTCTCACTTCTTATGCCGTCACTGGTTTCCAGCAACTTGCGAATGACATCGGAATAACGTGCCAGGGGCTCTGGATTGTACCACTAAAAGAATGAGAATCTCGTGCTGCCATACCCAGAACATCCATAAAAATTTCTGCCTGGATAATCACATTTTCAAGCAGTTCTAATGGGCGACCTCATGCCACAGTGACAGCGAGGTGTCGGTGTATTGACGGAGGACGAGCTTATGGAAGAGTATCCCTGCATTGTGTGTTCAATAGTTCACAGGGAGAGTGAAAGATTGGCTTTTGAAATAGCAACACGAAACGAACGTTCATATTCACGTCTTTGTTAATGGCTTCATGTCTTCACAGCCCAACGGTCTTCTTCTTGACTGACACCGGTGACGTTAATCTGGCACGAACCGGTCGACTAAAGCTTGGAGGGCGGAGGCATCTTCTCCACTGAGTTGTTAGTTGACGCTTCAAACCATTATCATTAAATATGTGCCCCATTATATCCATAAAATGTTAACTGTCGACATAAAAATAATAAAAACTTTATGCAATTTGATATATGTATTATATGTTATTGATTTTTATTATTTTAGATTATTAATTTTTACGCGTCATTATGTAGATCATATAATTATAATATTTTTTATTCTACTGGTTTTATTTGTATTTTTGTCCTTTTGCATATTTTGTTTTTGTTTTTTCCCTGCCACACAATTAAAACATATTTGAGTATCGTATCGCCGTGTACAGACATGACTGTTCTCGTATAATGGCAGGCCACCTTTTGCTATGTTAGGAAACCCTTTGCAAAGGCTTGAACATTGGACGGCACCCAAGGTTGCCTAACCGGTGCAATTCTTAACGCATGTGATGCATCCTGCCTCGATGGATACGATCGTCTTCATACTCCAAGAAAGGTGTTCGCAGTTCCAACTTTTTGACCGGGCAATAACTAGCCGATGTGACCCTCTTCACACTACAAGCCTTGACGGAAACACAATCAACCACATACACAACTAACGCGGACCAACCCATCGGACGGCGACGAGCGATACTGCAACTAATAATGGCCGATCATGGAACGCCCGCTGCATCCAACAACATCAATGGTGAGATGGCTTAGGTACGGTTGTGGTGCAATGGCTAGGTTTCCATATTTTTTTTAATTATGCTTATGCTGCTCCCGGTTCTACTGAGTTAGTAGTTTACCACAATGTACTAACAAAAGCCTAATGCCAGGAGGATCAGAGAACACCGGGCCCAAATGCCAACACTTCGAACGACGCTTTGCTGGAAATAATGAGAGAGGTGCTTGAGAACACAAAGGTTAGTGACACCCGTGTCAATGTCCACTCTAACTATTTTGGTATATCGAACCATCTGACAAATCTGTTCTGATTTTCCATGAAAGAGCACGTAATGCCGAATGGAGAGGGTCGAAGCGGAAATGGTCACGATTCGATTGTTGGTGGGCGGTCTCAGAGAGCCTCTCACCCAGGCGCAAAAAGGACCTGCGCAGAAGGTCAACGCAACGTTTGATGGAAACTGGATAGAGAAACAAAGGCTGTCGGTCGCCGACAGGGCATTCATGCACAACCCGTTGTCACGCGCCTCCAATTCCAACCGTAGACAGATGATGCTTCTAGGAACGATAAGGAAGGGACTACACCCATTGTCGTAAAAAAACAGCGCCGGAGACGTCAACATGTCTGTTTTCGATGACGATGACGATCAGAAATGGGCCGTGCATCCAAAGATCTGTAGGTCAAACACGCAGAGCGTTAAACATATGCGAAGGGGTACGAAGGCCACATGCTTCTTCAGCCGATTCAAGGAAAAGGTATACAGGGGTAACCAAGTGACTGTATCGCCTCAACGGAGCAACAATGCTAACAACTTGATGGGACACAATGAACTGTAGGCAACACATAACAGTAAAAGCAGTTTTCCCTTTAATGCAGTGACATCATCCGACGAGAGCTCATCGAAGCCAGAAAAGCAGCCACAGACAGACATCCGACACCTATAAGCAAATTGCATGACGTCCCCGTCAACGGATTGCCCATCTCTTAGCACGAGCTGGACATCTGTAAGTACGTCTAAGACCATGATGCCAACCCCACGTGAGTATTCTATCTGAAAATCAACAACTGAATCTGCCGTGTGGCGGGGATAAATACCGGAAGGCCCCAGTTGAATTGGGCTCACAGGTATAACATCTTCCATTTGTTGACCACAGAGAGATCGTTGTACGCGTCGGGTCGCATCATGCAACTCGTTCTGACATGGAATTCCCGGTAGATGGCTGGCAACCACCCTAAAGGCACGTAGCAATCCATCGTATCCTCTTCGAATTATTAGATTTTTTCGTTGACCCGTGTTTAATCTTTCCATGCGATGTCTGAGATTTTTGTCATCCGATGATTTGCAGATAATGGAGTTTATCACGCTCATGGTTGCATCGGAGGCAGAAACCAATGGAGATCACCGTCGAGCGGTGTGATGCTTGCAACCGAAGTTTGCGGTACGGCCAAATTCTAATTCTGTAGCTAACTTGAATGCATAACTATGATTTAACGTTCTCTATTTTAACACGAACCGTGAACCGTTGACATGCATGGTGACTTGTTTGATCCGCTGACTACTCCTTGAGTAACTAGGCCGATGTCAAAGACAGCATCCACCCTAAGATTTTGGCGCAGCGATACGGCAATGATCACATGCACCCGACGGAAGACCTACACCTTGTAAGTTACCGACCGATAAAATTATTGTACGCAAGATCTGAACCTGGGTAGACTGAATTATGACTATCTTATCGTATCAGGCTTTTCTATCAATCACAAGTCTATATGCCAATATTGGAAGAAGATTGTGACAAGCACTGGTTTTTGGCTGCGGTGGACCTGTCGGAGAAGCAAGTTTTCAAGTTTGACACGAATGCAACTAAAGAATCAAATGCAAGAAGGAGACGTGTCATACAATGCATGGTAAGCGACGTACATAGGTTAATTCAGCATCCTATCCGAATACGCTAATCTTTTTATCTTGCCGAATTTGTGGCAGCTGACTGCGCTCGATTGAATCATTGCAACTGATGCGTATAAAGAGTTGCTCTCTAAGAGCGCTACCGAGTTTGACAGTTTGGACATCATGACTGCACCGGGGGTGCCAAAAAATAGTAGCAGTACAGACTCCAGCATTTGGGTCATGCAATGGATGTCAATGGGATGGCGGTTCACGTATGCGGTGTTGCCAATTGTAAGTTAACACATGCATACAAGTAAAATGCTATTGCAATGTGTGTTTCTAATCTACGCCGCATTGACCCTTTACAGCTTGACAAAGAGAAGATCCGAATCAAAATGGCTATTGCACTGTTAACGGGAAGATACAACAAGGAAAGGGTTGCATTGCTTGCAAAGGCAGCAGATTCGGTTAAGACATGGGAACCGTCTCTAAGCTACGTGTGAAGTGGCCCAATACAACGTTTTTTGTCATGTACTGTATTTTTTTGTTGGATGCAATGGTATAAGTTATGTCATGTGAAATTGTTGGGCCAGATCAATGGACGGACAGTCTTTGTGGGCTAATTATATCATGGGCCATATATCATATTAATGTTATTATATCCTTATGTTATTTAATGTTATTTTCCAAAAAAAACATATAAAAAACATAAATATACAAAAAAGTGTAATTATAAACAATTTACCTGCTATCATCGACTACATCAATCCGTCCATCCATCACCGAGGCTGACAATATGAAGAGAAATTTCACTGAGTCAGATGATAGAAGATATGGTAAGATTATTTATAAAATTTAAATTTTGAATTAGTTGGTTTTTTATCATTTTTTTAGGAAATTGATAATTGTACTTGGAAATTGCACTAACATTAATGCCCAGTCTAATCAGATTTTAAGGGTTATTAAAAAAAAATCAAAATGCTAGAGGTTTAAACAAATTAACGCGCATATGTTTCGAAGAAGGCAACCCATTGTAGAAGACTCCTAAGCATCCAGCAGTAAGAACCATCAACCATTTAACAAATCACAGGCGAAGTATCACAATGCCATCGCTGGCAGATTTCCACTTCTTCAAATTCATAATTCCCAACATGAAAAATCAAATTGTAAGTTTTCATTTTTGGTTTAATCCTATAACCCCAAGACCTGCATGCAAGGCCACATCATTATCGCTTTCTTAATGGTACAGAAAATGCCACCGGCCTTCTCCAACCTTATCTGGGAGACCATGAGCAACCCGACTGAGATAAGCACCATAAAAGGTTAGTCGTGGAGCATCTTGTGGGGTGTCGAGGAAGAGCATCCGCATCCGGAGGGTGGCGAGACTTTTACGAGCACTACCATCTTCGAATCGGATCCATGCTGCTATTATCGTTTCACCAACCAAAGTTTTTCTATGTGGCCATCCATAGCAGCAGTTTTTGCGAGGTCAAATATGGAAGGTAACAAGAATATTCATGGCTTTTCTGTATGCGATATGCACTCAGGTAAACTGTGTATTTTCTGCTGTTTTCCATTGTAACAGATATTTGCAAGTTGAAAGTCTTCCAGTAAAACCCGGACATGGCAACCACCTAGTCCAATTCTTCGTGATAATCTCGGTGAACGACCTTGATACACTGGTATAGACGCCAATTTCAATTCGTATACTACTAGCATTGGTCAATCCATGTATGACAGCGCATTTTTTTAACACCCTCACCGTTCGCTACAGATGCTCCCGCGATGGTTCTCGCAGGATTATGGTAGGTCCCTATCGCGACCCCTGACGCTAACCATTCCTACAGGACATCATTGTCGCGTGGGTTAGAATATAGAACCTAATGGAAGGATCGTGCTTCGAGGAGGATGGGCCACTGTCAGGGAACACTACGGCCTAAGGGATGAGTGGCTGGTGCTGTTCCGTTATCATAACATTCAAAACACAATGTATGTCATGTTCTTCAACGGGCATACAATGGAAATCAACTACATGGCCCACGACGGACCAGGGACGGACTGCACTTGTATAATCTATCCGACGGCTCCCAGGACATTGAACATAGCCGATGGGTTCATATCGACCAATCCATTCTTTGTCATGCCAATTGTCGACAACATATTAACATCTCGTATGCTCGTAAGTGTTATCTCAGTCCACATATGTGTCCTTACCGAATTACATTACATTGGACTATATTTGGTAATTCTATACCATAAATGTTTAATTTTAACGGCAACTATTTCTGGTGCTATTATTCTAATCAATCATTTCATTGAACTCGATAAAAAATATGTTTTCGTTTCCAGCCGAATGTCCCACCTCTGCCGGGAGTGTACGAGGATAGCGCAATTTCGATTTCCAATGAGAGGGACGCGTAGACCGTTTAGTATAGGCACTATCCTGGGAGGACGAACGGATATTTTTGGAACAGGCTGGTCTATCCTAGAAACTGCATGCCAACTAAGACACGGCCATGTGTGTGTCTTCGATCGGCTGGCGCCGCAAGACTACCGCATGCATATATATTGAGAACTCCTGCATCCCCCACCCCCCGCCACCATCCAAGTACACCCGATCCATGTTGTTTTCTAGCCTCCGTTTGTAAAGTACAATATTGCATTTCAATATATCTATATCTATACTCTATTTTATTTTGAAGCATACAATTCAAAAGAACACAAAGAACCAGTCTGATGCCACTGCGTCAAGCCATAACTGGGCTAAATGTTATATACTAAATATCCACATAAATGTTACATATAAAATATCCACTAAACATACATACAAAATATCCACTTAACATAGAATCGTTATAAAGATGCCCCTAACTACTATGTCTGATTCAACAAAAGGGTTGACAACGAACGATATTTAATACATTAGGTTTGACAGTGAATTTACAGCTCTTCGCATGATACCACTTCACACTTCCACTTCTGGAATCAGTCGTTGGTTCCTCTTTATGGTTTTAATGAAAATATACGATTAAAATCAGTTAATTCTAGAGCACAACCACATACCAACGAAAGCCAACATAGCAAAAACTTTTTTTACGTCGACAACATACAGAGATCCTCAAGTATATGTAGTTTAACAAAATCAACTTTGTAATTAAGACAGTGGTTCTATACCAAGATGAAACGCAGAAAATATTCGATGTGAGGCTACCGCCTACCGGAGAATGTGAAAAGGTTCGACCAACCTACCGTTGCAACACACGGTGGTGACGACTATAGCCCCTTTTGCTCAATCGGCGAGAGACATGATTGGCCCGGACGTGTTGGTCCCAGCGAAGTTGCTGTTAACAAACCCAACCTGCGTGTCACTATCAGAGCATCGGAACGAAGGAATCTCTGCAGTCGCATACAGATCCCCGGATAGGTTATCATAGAGTTGACACCAATGTAAAAACCAAATGATTAGAACCATTTATCAAGGCATAAATGTTAACTAGATCATCTTTAAAATGACTAACCCACCATGTCAATGTCCATTGAATCCGTGTCATCCGCAACTGCGCTGGATGACTCTATTGTGCGGCAGTCCAAACACGTCGTCCTATTATGTCCCACCTCCCGGCACAAACGACATCGCTGGGTTTTCTTTCCACCGTTAGCACCGTTATCCTTTGTATTGCGCCTGGGTGGATTCTGTGTCGGGGCTCTGCCACCCTTAGTGGGTGGCCCCTCTGGTGGAAAACTGGTGTCCGCTGCATCTTCGTTCTCGAAGTGCTTCAGTATCAGCATGGCAATGTCTCTTGCAAACTGAAACTTTTCAGTGCTGTGACATGAAGTTTTGCACACTTTTCGGTACCAATCCATCAGGCACTAGTATTGCGTTAGTTGTACAGAATCCCAAATCACGCTCATCGACTGCACCACCATAACTTTTGCATCCCTGGTCCATCTCGGCCATATCAGAAACCTTGGGATCTCATCAACATTGTTAAGAACAAGCACCGCAATTGTATGTTCGCAGGGGACCCTGAAAACATTCCATTCTTTCACGTGGATTGGACCTTGCTCATTTCAAACGTTACAACAACACGCCAATCCTTCCCCAGAGTGCCGTATCGAGAGACGGTATGGATAAAATACGAACTATTGTCTTTAGAATCAACCACCCTCATTGCACAGGCCCTGTCAATAATGGGAACAAACAAATAGAATATTACCCGAGTGTAGTTTTCAGCTACATTCTGCCCTAATTGTTTTAGGTTGGTGGTTATAACAGGGTCAACCTTTGCACACTCGAAATCAGCCTCTACTTCCTTTGCACGCACGAACATCAAACATCGATGGAAATGATATAAAAGTGTGACTATATCGAAACTTAACATACCGTGATATCACAGCGTGCAAGCTCTCGCACCTTGAGGTTGTGCGAAATCCAGCAAAGAACTTTCCTCGTATGTATGCTGTGGCCCAACTATGCCTTCTCTCGTACATGTCTTGTACCCATCTTTTATCGGCGAAGCCAAATTTCTCCACCATCTCAAACCACTTTCTCTGGAATGTTCTGACCTCGTAGTCGCCAAGCTAAAAACATAAAAAAACTTAAATAAAACATAATGAAAACTATATGAAAATGATGCCAAAAAGCATATAAAATATCTGCTCATCAGAGAAATGATAGGATCTCTCATGTATCTTACATCCTCTAGACCGGATATTGTTCAAAGTGTGGGAGTATGATCTAGATTCCAATCTCACCCAAAAGAATCACATATTTCAGCCATTAAGAGAATCATTAGATACATTAAAGGCACATGTTATCTTGGCTTATGGTATCCAAAATCTAATGAGTGTTTTGTAATAGGGTATTGTGATGCAGATTATGCAGGAGACCGAGTGGATAGAAGAAGCACTTCCCGAATATGTTGCGTCCTTGGAAGTTCACTAAACATGTGGTCAAGCAAGCCACTATTGCACTATCCACGGTTGAAGCTGAATATATATCTGCGGCCACTTGTTGCTCACAATTAATTTGGTTAAAAACTCAATTAGAGGATTACAAACTGAATATTGATAGTATAACATTGTTTTGTGACAATATGAGTGCAATAAACATGTCAAAAAATCTTGTGTTGCACTCTAGAACTAAGCACATTGAAGTAAGATATTATTTTATTCGAGAACATGTGCAAAAGGGTACTATTGATATTCAATTTGTAAAATCAGAAGAACAACTGGCTGACATCTTTACTAAACCACTGTGTGAAGACAGATTCTGTTTGCTGAGAACCAATCTAGGGATGATAGATTTAAATTCTGTTGAATGAATGCTCTGTTTTCATGTCTCTATGTGTGTTTGTCTCGTAGGCAGCAGGGAGACAAATCTGGGCAAGTGATGAATAATTCATAAAAGGGGAAAACAAAGAAATCTGGTACTTTGGACCTAAGCCAGTTCAACCACCCCTGGGCCTACTTTATGATATGTGCTCATTATTTTTTAGTTTCAAATATTTTTTTATTTTATTTTAAAAAAGAGGCTTTCACATCATATCTTTTAAAAGTCTTGTCAAAATCAACTTCTTCCCTCTTTTCATGGAAGAGTCTTTTTAGTTATCATGATTCAATTTTAAATTCCTTTATTAAAAACCGTTTCATTAAATGCTATTGCTTTAAAAGATATTTCCTCCACTATGCATTTATGATAGTTTTCACCTTACCTCTCTTTACTTTCCTTTCTCTTCGCCAATCCCTTCATCTTCTCTGCTTCTATTTCTTCCCGTTCAAGATGAAAAAGAAACTTTCCACAAGAAGAAGTAACCGGACACCAATCCCTCCCAAAAATCCTCCATCTTCCAAATAGCCTCAAACTCATACTCACATTCACATACACTCACACTCCTCCTTTTCACCCACATCATAGTCCTCTAAGTCTATAGCACGTAAGGTGATTCATCCTAAAGGTTCAACACCACGCAAAGAAGCAGTATCATCTCAAAGGAAGGGATCAAAGGGTAATGAGCCCATGAATGAAGAAGATTACTCTCCATTTCCACCTTCTCGTCGTTTTCCACCTCCACGGTGCTCCACTCCACATCCCTCTGGATGCTCTGCCCCCTCTCAACATGCTAGGTGCTCTTCTCTTCATAATACCCAAGAGCCTCCAAATCTCGACTCCCTAAACTTCAAGAACAAGTTTGGTAAAAATCATTCTCACTATGATCCCTTTCGCTTCATATCTTGTGCAGCCTATGATTTTTACTCTCATGTTTTGGTAAATCGAAAGTTGTGTGCTTCCTTTGTTATTGGTCTTGAAGCACTTGCTGAAAAAGGAATTGATTTTCAATACTATTTTCATGATTTAAAATGGTCCCCCATTTTCAAAATAAAAAAACCAGTTTATCCTAGTACGTGAGTTTTATGCAAACATGATCTTTCATGAGGGTGAACTTCATTCCTATGTTAAAATTACTCATTTTTCTCTGAGCAATGAAACAATCTGTGCTGCCCCTGGGTTATGAAGATGTGGAGGTCAGGGCCTTTATGACTGGGAAATGGGATAACCAGGTTGGAGAAGTTAGGCATCTTTGAGGTGCAGGCTGCAAACATCTCATTAGAAATGGCAGACAAGACAATAAAGAATCCATATGGCTTAGTAGAAGATGTCCTGGTAAAGGTTGAAGACCACTACATCCCTGTAAACTTCATAGTCTTGGACGTAGGAGAGGATGAGGATGAATCTATCATCCTTGGAAGACCTTTCCTAGCCACTGCAAAAGCCATGATTAATGTGGCAAAGGGAGAAATAGTTTTCCAACTAGGAGAGGACTATATTTTGTTCAAGATATCCAATCCCAAATCTCCCCTTGATAAGAAAGAGACAGTGGTTCAATACTTAATGTTCCAACCTTCTCTTTTTGTGCAGAGCTTTATAGAGACCCAGACATCAATTTCAAGTTTGTTGTTTGGCAGCCATCAATAAGCTCTAAGTGCAAAGGTAGTCGGAAGAAAGTACCTAAAGACTGGAAGGACAAGAAAGTCTCAACTGAAGGCCTCTCACCTGGCATGAGAGTTGTCTTCACCAAGAAACCAGTCATACCACATACAGTGAGTCATGTCCTGTCTCTAGAGTATGTGGAGCTCATCCATGAGAGGACAGGAAGAAAGTTCACTATAAGAGGCAAATCTCTGACACCATACTCACCTCCGTAAAGAGCTAACTGTCAAGCTAATGACGTTAAAGAAGCGCTTGTTGGGAGGCAATCCAACCTTAATTAATAATTTTCTTTCGTTTTGTTTTTCTTTAAAGTTTTGTTTTTAGGTTCATCATCATATGCAGCAGTCAAAACAGAGACAGAAATGTCAAAATAGTTAAAACAGAACACTCTGGATGGAGTGTTATTGATAGTTGAACGCAAGCCAGGAAGCTCTGGCTGGGCGTCTGATAGCAAGGATTGTTGTCGGTTTAGAATTTCTCTTAATAGAAACAGAACTTCGTTGTAAGCATAGTTCCAAACCAACTAATAACTCTAGATCAAATTTTAAAGAATTTGGTTATCACAAAGTTCAACCCAGTAAAAGTAAACCGAAGTATTCAAACCTCGGGTCGTCTCACAAGGAATGGGCAAACATGTGCATCAACATTGGTTAGAATTTTGGGGTTGGGAGTCATGATCAAGAAATTAAACTACTAGACTTAACAAGCAAGAAATCTTAAAGTGCAAGAAACTAATTCAAGTAACTAAAGTAAGGTATGAGCAATTTCAAACTAACAAGAGAACATCCGATATAATTCTACTCTAAAACTAAGCAAGTAACTATAACTAGAATTAATGCAATTGAAATTTTTGGTTTTCAAATATGAATAATAAAAGGAACTCTTTGCTAGGCATAGGAATTAGGGTCACCATCCTTGTCTAATAACCATATCTTGACAATTGTGAGGAACCAAGCTCATTAAGTTTACTTCTATACTTGAAGTATATCAAATGGCTTGATCAACATCAATCCATAAGCCCTAACCTAGCTACTAATTAACTTAATAGTAGGCTAGTATCAATGGTTATCAAATTGACCACTAAGGGTTCTCAAATCACCAAATCCATTAGACCCAATGACTCAAGTTTGCCCAATTCCCTTAGCCTAGACCAAGAGTAAAGAAAACTACTCCATAATCAAGGGAAACATTTCATCAAACACATGGTATGCATTAATAAAAGACATATTCAAATTGCAAGTAAATTGGAAATTAAAGATACGCACTAACAATTATCAATGGAAAACTACTTAAACAACACTATTAATCGTAGAAAACATCAATGTATCATTAATAATTCAAGATCCACAAAGTTCATAAGATGAGTAAAAAATGAGAAATAACAAGGAAATATAAATCTAACACAAGATCTCAACAAAATTATACTAGAGAATTCAAATTAAGTAATCAAAATTAGAAATTAACAAAACCCAATTCAAAATTCAACAAGGGAAGATCTAATCAAACTAGATCTAGAGAGGAATAAGGGTTTCTCTCTCTAGAAGAAGAAGAACAAAAAACTAGCCAAAATTATGTCTAAGTGTGTAATGAATGATCCCCCCTTTCCCCCTAGAGTTCCTGGGTCTTTTCCATGTAGAATCAGCTTGAATTTGGGCCTGCTCATCCTCAAAAATCGCCAGCCATGATTTCTTTAATGAGGTCACGTGCTGCTCGTCATGCGTACGCGTCATGTACGCGTACGCGTCGCCTGAGTTTCGCGATCCACGCGTACGCGTCGGTGGGGAATTCGCCAATCCACGTGGATGCGTCACTCTTCGCGTGCCATGCCCATCTCCTTGCACTCACGCATGCGCATGGGGTATGCGTGCACATCGCAGCTGATTCTTCAAAGCCCAATTCTTCATGTTCCTTCCACCTTTACATGCTTCCTTTCTCTGTTCTAAGTCATTCTTGCTCTACAAACTCTGAAATCACTCAACAAACATATCACGGCATCAAATGGTAATAGAAGAGGATCAAAATATGGCATTTTTAAGGCAAAAAAAGCATGTTTTCATCATGAAGCAAAATTAGGAAGAGAACATAAAACCATGCAATTTCTGTGAATAAGTGTGGAAAATATTGACAAAACCTCCCAAATTCTACACAATATAAACCATAAAATTGGAGTTTATCAAACCTCCCCACACTTAAACCAAGCATGTCCTCATGCTAAAAATAAAAAGACCAAAGACATGGGAGAAAATCATGAAGTGCAAATTACCTAAATAAATGCATGCAACTAATGTAAATGTATCAATCTACTTGGTCAAGGGTAAATCTATCCTCCAAGAACACAAATGAGCATATAGGGCTAAGGTGACATGTAGTCCATGAATCCTACCAATTCGAACATCAAAATGAAGTGCATATAACTTGCGAGACGAACGCTTGTGAAAGCTGGAAACAAGGAGTTGAGCATCGAACCCTCACCGGAAGTGTATCCGCTCTATTTGCTCAAGTGTATAGGGTTCGTCACTCAATCCTCCCCTAATCATGCTTTACAAGATTTATCTTTCATCTAACAATCAACAATTACTCAATTCATGCATACAAGTATCATGAGGACTTATTCATAGGTTATAATGGGGCTAGGGTAAAGGTAGGGTTGTATATGATCAAGTGAGCTTGGAATTTGAATCCTTGATTAACCTAAGATCTCACCAAACACATAAAATAACCTGTATAATTCTAATACAATACTTAGCTACCCATGATTCTCACTGTTTCACATACTCATGCATTCTTTTTAATTCACATTCCATATGCATTGTTATTGTTACTTTACTTTGGGGCAAGTGTCAATGCATATATATGGTCAATCATTCAATACATGAGTATGTTCCCAATTCCCAAAATTTTCAATTACAAATACAAAGACATACCTTTACGTCTACCCAAGTTTCCAAGTACACCCTCCCATTTGAATGATACACACCCTCACTCGCCTAAGCTAATCAAGGGTCCAAATCCAGGGACGTTCATTATTTTTCACTTAGGGGTGTTAATGTGCTCAATTTAAGAACAAAAGGGATTAAATAGGCTCAAATTTTGCTGACAATGGTTGATGAAAGGTAGGCTATTTGGGTAAGTGAGCTAAATGAAATGATGGCCTCAATCATATAAACGCATGTATACATGGAATAATGGATATAAAGAATCAAACAAATCAAAGATCACAATGATAGAAGGAGAATGATGCACACAAGAATGAAAATAAGTGGTTATAAGATGTAACCACACCATAAGGCTCAAAATTCACATGCTTGTGTTCTTAGCTCAAAAGCCATGTTCCAAAATACATTCTTCAAGCAAGTTTATTGCAAAATTTTTTTTCAAAATTGGTAGGGTGCCCTGAAAACACAATTTCTTGGAAAAGTATGAAAATTAGAAGTCCTATCCTAGTTGGAAAAGTTTTTCAAAATTGGTAGGGTGCCCAAGGAATTGCAGGGAGGTATGTTACTATTAGTTATGGAAAAGTATCTTTTTGGGTTTTTGAAATAAGGAACAAGGAAATAAAATGGCAAGAAATTAAATTAACAACTAAGAAAACTCTTGGAAAGGTATGAAAATTAGAAGTTCTATCCTAGTTATCCTTATCAATTGTGATGAGAATTGTCCATTGCTCCCACTTAGTTAACCTCTAACTATGAAGGAAAGTCAAGTGGATAAATCAATTTGATTCATCAAGTCCTAGTCAACTCCTAAGGAAAGACTAGCTTTAGAGGGATCCAAATCAACTAGAAACTTTCAATTATCAATCAACAAGGGAGTTTGATAACTCAAGAGTCTCTAATTACTCAACCAAAACCAAGAGGAGAAAAATTTACTCTAAAATCCAACCAAGCATTTTATCAAACACTTGGAAGGCACAACATAAAAGCATAGAAAAGCAATAAGAGATAATAAAATCCAAACAACCAATTGTAAGCATCAATAACACAAATAGAAGAAAGCAATCATAAATATGAAATACCTCAAATTGTATTAAATAGAAAGTCAAAAATCTAACATGAGAATTCATAAACTAAAGTGGATAAATAAATAAATCACCAAGAGAAGATAAACTAGAGTAGTAGAATAATTAAAAGTAAAAGAGAAACTAAATTGAAATAAAGTAGAAATATGAAATTGAAAATAACTAAAAGGAAACCTAATACCTAGAGAGAGGAGAGCCTCTCTCTCTAGAAAACTACATGTAAACCTAAAAATTATGTGAATGAAAGTTGTATCAATGAATGAATGTGATTTCCCCCACTCTGCAGCCTCTAATCTGTGTTTTTTGGGCTTGGAACTGGGCCAAAAGGAGCCCAGAAATTGCCCCCGGTGTCTTCTGCAATTTCTACACGTGGCGCATGTCACGCGTATGCATCAGTTACGCGTACGCGTCGATGGTCTTTTTTGCGTCGCATCAGTCACGCGTACGCGTCGATGGTCTTTTTTGCGTGTCACACGTATGCGTCAGGTACACGCATGCATCACCTAACAGCATGGCAACTATGACAAATTGCATATCATTTCGAATCCTCAGATGTTAGCTTTCCAACACAACTGAAACCGCCTCATTTGGACCTCTGTAGCTCAAGTTATGATCGATTTAGTATGAAGAGGTCAGGCTTGACAGCTTAGCAATTCCTTCAATTTCTTGTATTCCTTCGACTTTTGCATGCATCCTTTCCATCCTCTAAGCCATTCCTGCCCTATAAATCCTGAAATCATTTAACATACATATCACGGTATCGAATGGTAATAAGAGAGGATTAATAATTAGAAATTTTATGGCCAAAGAAGCATGTTTTCAATCAAAGCACAGAATTAGGAAGGAAAATGTAAAACATGCGAATTCTATGAATAAGTGTGAAAATAGTGGATAAAATCAACTAAATAAGCACAAGATAAACCCTAAAAATGGTGTTTATCATTGACACTCTGAATGACATATTGGCTCAGAACAAGATCTTGACCCAACAGGTCAATATGATCTCTTAGCATTTGATTGGAATGCAAGCTGCAGCTGGCAGCACTCAAGACACCTCCTATGAAGGAGATGTCTATGATCCTGATCAACCCATGATGGAGAAGGTGAATTACATGGGAGAACCCTATGAAAACACCTACAACCCTTCATGGAAGAATCATTCTAACCTCTCATGGAAGGATCAACAGAAGCCTCAGCAAGGCTTCAATAACAATCAAGGTGGAAGAACCCAGAATAGGTTCAACAACAGACCACCATTACCATCTTCTCAGCAGAGCCTTTCTAACTTAGCAACCATGATCTCTGAACTCTCTAAGACCACTCACAATTTCGTAATAGAAACGAGGTCCTCCATTAGAAATCTAGAGGTACAAGTTGGTTAGTGAGCAAGAGGATCCCTGACACTCCTCCTAACACTCTTCACAGTAACACTAAAGTGAACCCAAGGGATGACTATAAGGCCATCACAGTGGACATTGAAGCCGAATCTGAAAGAGGTCATTTGGCGTTGAACGCCAGTAAGGAACTCCTTATTGGGCGTTCAACGCCCAAAGAAGCCCTATTACTGGCAATGAATGCTAGTAAGGCGGTCCTTACTGCGCGTTCAACACTCACAATAAAGGCAACTAAGGCTCACGAGGTGACTGGAGAAGTTCCTTTGAATGCCTTGTTGCAAATCATGGATCATGAGGATCATTCCTCCTCTGATGAGGAAGAGAAAACTAGGGAAGAGCAAGTTGTTTGGTACCTGGGAGTCCTCATGAGGCTGAATGCCAAGTTGTTTGGCACAGAACCATTGGAAGAAGAACCTCCAGTGCTAACCAAGGAACTCAATGCCTTGGTTCAGCAAAAGTTACCTCAGAAGAAATGGATCCCGGACGCTTCCTAATCCCTTGCACCATAGGCATCATTACCTTTGAGAAGGCTTTGTGTGACCTAGGGTCAAGATAAACCTCATGCCACTCTCTATAATGGAGAAGCTGGGAATCTTTGAGGTACAAGTGATAAACCATTATTTTATGGTTTACATTGTGTTTAATTGTGTGGTTTGATCAAATCTTTACCCACTTATTCATTAAATAAGCATGCATTTATAATTCCTTCCTAAAAATACTTTATGGTTGAAAATTTGCTTCCTAGAGACTTTTAATTTTGTATTTTAATTCTCCTTTATTCCATTCGATGCCGTGATCTGTGTGTTAAGTGTTTCAGGCTTTATAGGGCATGAATGACTTGGAAATTTGAAAGGAAGCTTGCAAAAATGGAAGGAACACAAGAAATTAAGGAGATGACCAGCGAGAAGTGACGCGAGCGCATGGCTCACGCGACTGCGCGAATTGGAAACTGCACCAGTGATGCGAAGGCGTGGACGATGCGCATGCATGGCAAGGCAAAATGCTGGATGACGCGAACGCCTGGATGACGCGATCACGTGACATGCGCGATCTGCAGAATCTGCAAAATTCGCTGGGGGCGATTTTGGGCCCTGTTTTGACCCAATTTTCGGCCCAGAAAAGCAGATTAGAGCCACGGGAACATGCAGAGACCAGAGAACAACATTCATTCCGCATAATTTTAGTTTTAGATCTGATTTTACCTCTCCTCTAGGTTTTCTCTCTACACATTCATAGTTCTTAGGATTTTTATTTTATTGCTTTTTGGATTGGGATATTGAGAAGAGTTATTATCTCCGTCAGAACTTCATCATTCTAGTTTGTTTCCTTACTTGTCTCTTGCTCTTCCATGTCCTTTATTTATTCAAAATTATTATTGGATTATTTTTAGAATATATTAATACAAGAACTACTTTTATTTTTAATTGATCTTTTTGATTATTATTTATCATGTCTTTCTTTACTTCCCTTTCTTATGTTATGAAGTTTACATTCATAATGAGCGAGTAGTTCCATAACTTGATTGGGAGTTGATTGAAAGGAGGACCTTAAGTTGGAATGCTCAAGAGAAAAATTGTAATTGGGTTTATTGTTGGATTGTCCTCTAGTCACTAACACTAATCCTTTCCAAGGGGAAGGATTGGAACTTGTGAATAGAAATAACTTTCTAACTTGCTTGACTTTCCTCTACCTAGTAAGGGATAACTAAGCAGAACAACCCTCAATTATCAATTAATCTTGAGAGTACTCTAACAAGAATAGGGCTTCCAACTAATCTACTCCCAATCAAGGTTTTTATTTAAAATTACATAAATTTTCCAATTTAATTTCCTATTTATCAACTCAACCCATTTTAGAAAACATCTGATTAATAAAATAGGACACCTTTCTGCAACTCGTTGGGAGACGACCTGGGATTCATACTCCCAGTATTTTAAATTTTAATTTTGTGACAATCCTTCTAAATTGATAAGTGGATTTTTGGTTGGTTAAGAACTGTACTTGCAACGTATCTCTTATAACAATCTCTTAACTCGCCAATTTCCGCCACGTCAATTTTTGGCGCCATTGCCGGGGAGTTGAAATAGAGTGCTAAGTTATTGATTGAATTTTATTTATTTGCATTTTATTTTATTTTGCTACTATGAGCTTCATGTTTCTTTCGTTAAATGACGCGTTCACTTCCTGATCCAAGCTTGCCAGTATTTGATCCTGAGATTGAAAGAACTATCTCACGAGGCAAGCTCAGCGTCGGTTAGTCCTCTCTAAGGGCGAATCTGAAACGTCACTTGAGGAAGAAACAAGCTCCCTTTCTGCTGATTCGGTTGATTTACGTGCAGGTGACATGGCAGCACCTAGAAGAATTACTATCCAGGAGGCTGGAGCCCCTGATTTCACAATGCAACCGTTTCAAGCGCATCACCCAGCAGTGGCTACAGACTTTGAAATAAAGACTGGACTGCTCAATAAAGACTGGACTGCTCTAACTCAGAGTATATGTGAAATGACCAACTTAATGAAGCAGATGCAGTTGAATCAACAACAAGCTCAGCAAGCTCAACCTTCTCCACCACAGCAAAGCCAACAGTTAGTCCCACAGAGAGTGTGCAGAATCTGTGCTGATTATAGCCATTATATTGATGAATGTCCGCAGCTCCAGCAAGAAGACAACACTGTGGCAGCCACTCATAACTTCTATGACCGTCCTAATCAAGGATACAATCAAAGTGGTGGCTACAACCATGGATGGCAGGACAATTCGAACCAAGGTTGGAGAGATAACTCTAACCAGGGTAGGAGGGACAACAATAACAGAGGAAGCAGAGACAATCAGGGAAATCAGAGGTGGAATAATAACAACAAGAGGCAACAGAACCAGAACCAGCCTTACAGAGCACCTCACCTGAGGCAATTCCAAGGATCACAACACAACCAGCAGTAGACCTCTCAGATCACTTGTCCTTCTTCATCTTCTAATGATGAGTTACTACAATCTATTGATCGGAGACAACAGGCCATGGAAAACAACCTTACTTCTACTCTAAATGGTCTGAACTCTACCTTGCAAGCTCTTGTCTCACAGATTGGATCAATGAATAACTCCAATAGCCAACCTTTGAGCTCCAGTAGAATCCCCTCTCAACCATTACCCAATCCAAAGGGTGGCATTAATGCCATCACCTTAAGGTCCGGAACCACATTGCAAGAGAGGAATCAGGAAGAGTCAAACCCACCAGAACACGCTTCAGCTGAAGAAGTAGTGGAAATAGAAGATGTTGAGGAGGAAGAGGACATACAGGACATGGCTGAAGAAGAAGAAGCTCAATCATAGGAAGAAGCACCAAAGGGCGCAGACACTGTAGAAAATTCCATTCCTATTCCTTTTCCACAACTTGCAAGGAAGCCAAGGAAGCAGTTGCAACCTGATCCCAAAATGGTAGAAATATTCAAAAAGGTTGAGGTAACTGTTCCCCTTTTTAATGTTATTCAACAGGTACCTAAATACGCAAAGTTTCTAAAAGATTTATGTATACATAAAGACAAAATTAATGAATTAGAAAATATTCCTTTAGGTAGTTCCATATCTGCTTTAATGGAAGGTATACTTGAAAAGTATAGTGATCCAGGTCCATGTATGGTTAATTGTACTATTGGTGGTGTGGTATTTTCTGACAGCATGTGTGATTTAGGAGCATGTGTGAGTATAATGCCTTTGTCTATATATGATATTTTGAGGCTCCTTCCCTTAAAAAGGTCGGCAGCTCATTTTGTGTTAGCAGATAAAAGCATTATTACAGTGGTTGGAGTTGCTGAAGATGTATTAGTGGGTATTAAGGGGCTCACATTTCCCATTGATTTTTATATCCTGGAGATGCCCCAAAATGACTCAGAGAAGCCATCATTAATCCTACTCGAAAGACCATTCCTGAAGACCTCGAAGTTCAAATTGGATGCTTTTTCAGGAACATACTCTTTTGAAATAGATGGCCGAGCAGTAAGCTTCAATCTGAATGGAGTTATGAAGCACCCTTCAGAAGATCATTCTATCCTCCAGTGTGACATCATAGATGAAACCGTGGCTGAAGTTCACCAGGAGGAGTTCGAAGAGAAGTACATAGGACAAGGTTCGAGTGTGGGGACACTTTCTGAGAACAATGAAAGTACTTTACCATTGTCACCAACTCCAGACAATCCAGAGCCTGGCCATAAGCAGAAGTTAGAATTAAAACCCCTCCCTCCACACTTCAAATATGCTTACCTTGAGGACAAGCAGAAGTTTCCAGTTATCATTGCACGGGAACTCACTTCTCGACAAGAAGAGCAGTTACTTAGTGTGCTGAGGAGGCACAAGAAGGCAATTGGGTGGAGTTTGGCAGACATAGTAGGCATTAACCCTCAAGTCTGTGAGCACAGAATATTTTTAGAAGAGGGAGCTAGGCCTGTTCGTCAACCCCAGAGAAGACTGAATCCCACTATCTTGGAGGTTTTCAAAAAGGAAGTGACCAAACTACTTGAGGTGGATATCATCTATCCCATCTCAGACAGAGAATAGGTAAGCCCAGTACAAGTGGTGCCTAAGAAGTCTGGAGTCACTACAGTGAAGAATGAGCATGGAGAGCTCATAGCAACCAGAGTCCAGAACGCTTGGAGGGTCTGCATTGATTACAGGTGCCTAAACCAGACCACTCGTAAGGATCACTATCCTCTTCTATTCATTGATCAAATGCTGGATCGCCTGTCAGGTAAATCACATTATTGCTTTTTAGATGGTTACACAGGCTATTTCCAGATTCATATAGCTCCTGAAGATCAGGAAAAGACTACTTTTACATGTCCTTTTGGGACTTCTGCTTACAAGAGAATGTCCTTTGGCTTGTGCAATGCACCAGCTACTTTCCAAAGGTGCATGATGAGTCTTTTCTCTGATCTTATTGAGGACTGTATGGAGGTTTTTATGGATGATTTTAGCGTTTATGGTGATTCTTTTGGCCTTTGGTTAGATAGTTTATCTAGAGTATTAGATAGATGTGTCAGTATAAACCTTGTATTAAATTTTGAAAAATGTCACTTTATGGTTAAACAAGGGATTGTACTCGGACATGTTGTGTCTAATACTGGCATTTCTGTAGATGCAACAAAAGTGGATGTTATTTCTAGTTTACCTTACCCCTCCTCTGTGAGGGAAGTCCATTCGTTCCTTGGCCATGCAGGTTTTTACCGGAGATTCGTTAAGGACTTTAGTAAGGTAGCACTTCCCTTATCCAGATTACTGCAGAAAGATATTGAGTTCGAGTTCAGAGAGGATTGCAAACAAGCATTTGATAAGCTGAAGACTGCCCTGACTCAAGCTCCAATTGTGAGAGGACCTGACTGGAGCCAGCCATTCAAAATCATGTGCGATGCTTCCAACCATGTAGTAGGAGCATCACTGGCTCAGCGTGAAGGTAAGGACTCCTTTGTAATTTCTTATGCATCTAAGACTTTAGACGCCGCTCAGTCTAATTACACTACTACTGAGAAAGAGCTTCTTGCTATTGTTTTTGCTCTGGATAAATTCCGAGCCTATTTACTTGGTACTAAAGTAGTAGTGTATTCAGACCACGCAGCTCTAAAGTATTTATTAGCTAAAAAGGAATCCAAACCAAGGCTTATACGTTGGATACTTGATAAACCCATATTTCATGAGTTATTTTGTGCTTAGTTTGAGTGATTTATTCAATCCTTCACCCACTTAATCATATTAATTGCATGGTTTTACTTTCCCTTCCTTATTATGTGATGTATGTGAAAAACATGTTTCCTAAGCTTTAAAATTAATTATTTTAATTACCTTTACTTCCATTCGATGCCGTGATTAGTGTGTTGAGTAGTTTCAGATCTTCTAAAGGCATAATGACTTAAAGGATGGAAAAGGAAACGTACAAAAATGGAAGAAAAGTGCGAAACAGAGTTTTGAAGAAACTGGCATCCACGCGATCGCATGGACGACGCGATCGCGTGCCAGGAGCAAAAAAGCAGCGACGCAGCCGCATGACTGACGCGGCCGCGCGACTTGAGCATAGCGCATTCGATGCGGACGCGTGATCGACGCGACCGCGCGACAAGGAAAACTCCAGATGACGCGACTGCATGACCCACGCGGATGCGTGACAGAGGCCACGTATCAGAATTTACAAAATACGCTCCCAGCAATTTCTGAAGCCCTTTTGGCCCATATCCAGGTGCAGAACACACAGACTAGAGGCTATAAAAGTGGGGGAATGCATCCATTCAACGAGAGCTCGCATTTTTACTACTTTCCATGATTTAGATTTAGTTTGAGAGAGGTTCTCTCCTCTCTCTCTTAGGATTAGGATTTAGGACTTCTCTTAGTTTTTAAGAGTGACTCTCGATCCAGATTTTATGTTTCTTGTTTTAAGCTTCCCTTTTCACTTTTATTTAATTATTCCAGCACTTGAGTTGATTATTTACTTTTATAATTTAATTTATGAATTATTCCATGTTACAGATTGTTATTTGAATTAATGATATTTGAGGTATTTCAGCCATTGATTGCTTTCTCTTTAATTTGTGTTACCATTGTTTCCAATCTGAAGATATTTTATTGCAGCAATTTACTTTTTCCCTTTTTGGTCTTGGTTAAGAAATCAGTAACTCAACAGTTATCAAACTCAACATAATTGATAATCGTTATCTTGCTAATTGAACTGAACTTCAATAATCCTAACTTTTTCTTAGGAAATAAATAGGATTCGAAGGTCAAACTAATTAGTCCCTTGACTTTCCTTTGCTCTAGCAAAGGTTAACTAAGTGGAATTTAGATTCAACTTTCATTATTGTTGAGAGAGATAACCAAGTTGGACTTCCAATTTCTCTTACCTCGCCAGAAGTTTGCTTTACAGTATTTATTTATTTTAATTGCCATCTACTTTACTTGTCATTTAAATCACTTGCCTCTCACCTTCTAAACCCCGATTACAACCTTTATAGCCAATAATGAGAACATACTTCCTTGCAGTTCCTTGAGAAGACGACCCGAGGTTTGAATACTCGGTTAACAATTTTTAAGGGGTTTGTTACTTGTGACACCCAAAAACGTTTGTATGAAAGGACTTTTGAAGGTTTAGAAACTATAATTGCAACGAGGATTTATCCGCAAATTTCTAGACTACGCAAAAGTTTCTCTCATCAAAATGGCGCCGTTGCCAGGGAACTGCTAACGTGTACCTTATTATTGGTTATTGTAAATATTTTTCTTTTGCTTGTTTATTTATTTTTATTTTTCCTTTTTATCTTTATTTGCTACCATGAACTCTCACCCCTCTCGCTTTGAGTTTGGTTCTAACTTTGTTGAAGGAAATAGTAGTTACAGTAGGAATGTGCATCAAGGTCAGACCAATCAAGGATGGATGGAGCCAAGAGGATCTAATCAACCCTTTAGGCAGCAACACCCTCCGAGATATCCTGGACAAAGACCATTCTACCGTGCATACCCAGCTGAAAAATGTGGTGGACAACCTTGTAACTACCAACAGCCCCACCCCGTGCCTATAGACCATCCTTTCAACATAACCTCGAACCACCATACTCACAAGCTTCTCTTCACCATTCGCCACCATATGATCCTTCCTTACCCCAGTACCAATCCAATCACTCCCAATCACCACCACTTTCCTATGTATCATGCGCAAGTCCGGCAACCCGAGAAGCAAAGGTTCGCCTAAAGGAAACAGTAAATAAACTTCAAACAACCATTCGACAACTGGAGCAAACAATAATTCAATGGGTTTCTAGGCGCTCAAATACACAAGAATCAGCCACAGCCCCATGTGAACAGTCTAACGAAAAGCGTAGCATGAAGGAGATACCAGAAACTCCAGTGGACAAGACAGAGAATGAATTCGTACTAGAACAAGTAGAAGAAGCTGTCATTGTTCAAGAAGAAGAGTTGGTTGAAGATTTAGGAGATGTTGAACCTCCATGGGAATCTAGAACTGAGGAGAACTCCGTCAAGGACGTTACAGTTGATGCTAAGGAGGATAGTGCACAATCCTCAAGGCAAGTTGTTTATGAGGAATCAGACAGAATAACCCAGGACACAAATTCCCTTGATGATGATAGTCACAAGTCAAATTCTCTTAGTAATGAATTTGCATCTGCAAGTGAATTCTCTGAGATCGAAGAATCTTCCCCAAGTGAATACGAAGACGATGCGGAGGTAGATTTCTCTCAACCTCCAATCTATGACTCAAGTGAAGAGGAAGACATAGAAGACTTTGACCAGGACAAAGATACAACTGTAGAACCTTGCAAGGAAGTGGAGGAATTCACAGAAGAGCACAAGGGAGTAGAACTTACAGAACCACCGGAAACACCTATCCCAAGGCCATTACCACCTAATACAAGATTCAAGTGGGTACAATCCTTAACCTATAACTTTACTTATTCACTTGAATATGGTTTGCTTGAAACAGATGGCCAGCTTAGAGCTCTTTGCGGCTTTAAGAGTAAGAGGGAAATGGCTTGTACTCAGAGCTGGTGCACAAGGTCCAATAAGGTTCCACGCTTCACCTCGAAGTACATGGATTGGTATCATGCTCAATTGCATGGATCACGGAGAACGTTTGGTCACCATGGTGAGATTCTACTTTTTAAACCGCCCGGATGGAAACATATAGATCAAGACGGGGGGGATCTAATAGCAAAGCGTGGGATCCTGGAATCTATTCTGACATTCGTCACCCCGGGAGCCTGAAAATTTGTCTGAAGCTGCTTAGAAGCTTTACATGCCTAGTATGGGACCCTGGAGGCTATTGGCATTCCAAGCACTGGTGGAAATTTCTGGATGAATTTAAACACAAGTCACCATAACAGGAAGCCCCTCCAATGTCCAACTTAAGGACTTTAACTAAATGTGCTAGGTGGGAGACAACCCACCATGGTATGATCGTTCCTTTTGCAATTTTAATTTTATTTAGTTTTGTTTGTTTTTGAATTTTATTTTTATTGAACCTGGAATCATGCATAGCATTCACATTAAGCATTGCATTCTGCATACTGCATTCTGCATTCTATAAAAAAAAAAAAACGCCATGCGACGCGACCGCATCAGCGACGCGTCCGCGTCGCAAGGAGAGGGGAGAAAATAAAAACGAACAGAGAGTCACACTGGAGCATGGCTGGAGGCGTGCCAATGGCACAAATCACCCCACGCGACCGCGTCATATGGGAATAATGGGCTCCCACGCGACCGCGTGCCTCACGCGGCCGCGTGACTAGGATTTCGACGTAAAAAGGTGTATGGCCGAAAGTTGAGCTGGAATTGGGCGGGACTCGTGCTGGAAGCCCAAGCCCTCCCACGCGAACGCGTGCCCCACGCGTCCGCGTCAGATTGGAAATAAGGCCACTCACGCGATCGCATGCCTCACGCGATCGCGTCACCCAATATTTGGCAACTAATGATTTTGAACAGAGATTTGTGCGAGTGCGAGGCTACGCTCGCGCCAGTAGCATGAATTGTGTCACGTGACCGCGTGACCGACGCGACCGCGTCAATCAGTTTAAGTGCAAGCCGCGCGACCGCGTCGCTTGCGCCGCACAGCTTATCCTAATTTGCCAAATATCTTATCTTTTCTCCCCCAATCCTAATTTTTCCTCCCTCCTTTCTTACTTACTTCTTCTTCCCTTCTTTCCCTTCTCATTCTTCTTATCTTTTATTTTATTTTATTTTATTTATTTACATATTTTCATTCATTGCATTTTAAATTTGTGCATATTTTTATTTTCTTTTCTGAATTTTTTATTTTTCTATTGGTGTTAAAAAATTTTTATTCAACTGTTGCATCTTTTCTTGAATTTATTTTGGTAACTTGTTTTACACTGTGGGATGATATTAATTATCTGCCAATGCCAATCTTTTATGATACTTGCACTCCATTTGCATTGACATGAGCTTGTATTGATACTTCCATTACCCACACTCCTCCCCATTGTTGTACATTTTGTACCATTGGCATGCCATGGCTTCTATTGTTTTCTCACTTGCATGTTGTAGCTACCATGTAATTGAGACCCTTATTATTTGGCATTAACCCACCCATACTACATTTATTTTCCTATCTTTATTTCTGGGTTACTCTTCTTCCATTTTTCTTTCAGGATGGCCACCCGAAAGAGAATCGGAAGACGTTTACATGGGGAGACAAGCAAGTCAATCTGCACAATCTATAGAGAAAAGCATCAGTTGAAGCCACCCGTCCACTTGCACATCTTAGCATGCAACGAGAACGGTGCAATCTTTAAGTGTGGGGAAGATACCGATCTCCATGGGTTAGTACCTTTCTGTTTCAACACCAATGTTTAAATTTTCTTTGTTAAATTAGTTATTGCATTTTTATATTTGTTTGATTTTATGCATTTAGTCACTACTTGGTTAAAGTAATAAAATTCTTTTAAGACCCTATCTTTGAAAATTTTCACTAATTTAAATTGAAAAAAATTTTTATGTTAAAACTTGTTTGAAGTTGTATATGGAACATGGTTTTTGAGCCAAAGAACACACAACCTGTGAGATTTTGAGCTTATTTATATGGTTACATTATTTAACCATAAATATTTTATTCTTGTCAGTTTTCTTCCCTATAATTGCAATCTTAGCTTTGTTCCATTCTATATGTCCAATATTTAGTGTATTTACATGCTTGCATATGATTGAGGCTATTATTTGATTTTAGCTCACTTATCCCAAATAAGCCTACCCTTTAAATCACCCTTGTCAGCCACCTTGGGCCTTTTTATCCCTATTTATTCTGTTCTATAACCACATCACTATCCTTAAGCAGAAAAACAATTAAATATCCCAATTGAATCTTTGGTTAGCTTAAGATAGAGATTGTGTATCAATTAAGTGTGGGGAAATTATGGGAACATGGGTTCATAAGGGAATGTGTTAAGTTCTTACTTTGATAAAATATTGGGAATTTGGGTACCTACTCATGTGAGACCAGAAAAATTAAAAATCCATGTGCATTGATAAGTTATGTTTATTTTTCAGTTAAAAAAAAGAGAAAAAGAAAAAAAATATAATATAAGTAAATAAATAAGGGGACAAAATTACCCCAATATTAAGTTTAATAAAAGATCAATGCACATGTGATAAAAATTAAAAAAAATTTGGTACATGAGTATGGGAATTATACAAAAGTGGGAATTATGGGTAGCTAGGCATGAATTTAAAAGTATATAGAGTATATGTATATTAGGTGAGAGCTTAGGTTAATTAAAGATTCATATTATAGCTCACTTGGCCATACATATATCCTTACCTTTACCTCAGCCCCATTACAACCTTGAAAAGACCTCATGATGTTTGCATTGGTACATTAAATATTTGTTGATTGGTTAGATGAAGAACAAGGTTTAGAAAGCATGAATAGAGAAGAGTAGAGTGAATAACCCTATACACTTGAGAGATTAGAGTGATATACACTACCAATGAGGGTTCAATGCTTGATTCTATGTCTCCTGCTTTCATGAGCTGTCTTCTTACAAGTTTACTTGCTTTTTATTGTACGATTTGAATTAGTGGAAATTGGTTTGTATTTGTCTTAGAGAACTTGTTTACTTTTAAACCAAGTAGGTAGAAACATTTTACATGTAGTTGCATTCATATAGATAGGATTGCATTTCATACATCCTACCATTCCTCTTCACCTTTATAGCTTCTCTTGAGTTTAGCATGAGGACATGCTATTGTTTAAGTGTGGGTAGGTTGATAAACCCATATTTCATGAGTTATTTTGTGCTTAGTTTGAGTGATTTATCTAATCCTTCACCCACTTATTCATATTAATTGCATGGTTTTACTTTTCCTTCCTTATTATGTGATGTATGTGAAAAACATGTTTTCTAAGCTTTAAAATTAATTATTTTAATTACCTTTACTTCCATTCGATACCGTGATTAGTGTGTTGAGTAGTTTTAGATTTTCTAAAGGCAGAATGACTTAAAGGATGGAAAAGGAAACGTACAAAAATGGAAGGAAAGTGCGAAACGGAGTTTTGAAGAAACTGGCATCCACGCGATCGCATGGATGACGCGATCGCGTGCCAGGAGCGAAAAAGCAGCGACGCGGCCGCATGACTGAAGTGGCCGCGCGACTTGAGCATAGCGCATTCGATGCGGACGCGTGACCGACGCGACCGCGCCACAAGGAAAACTCCAGATGACGCGACCGCGTGACCCACGCGGACGCGTGATAGTGGCCACGTATCAAAATTTACAGAATACGCCCCCAGCGATTTCTGAAGCCCTTTTGGCCCAGATCCAGGTGCAGAACACACAGACTAGAGGCTATAAAGTGGGGGAATGCATCCATTCAACGAGAGCTCGCATTTTTACTACTTTTCATGATTTAGATTTAGTTTGAGAGAGGTTCTCTCCTCTCTCTCTTAGGATTAGGATTTAGGACTTCTCTTAGTTTTTAAGAGTGACTCTCGATCCAGGTTTTATGTTTCCGTTTTTAAGCTTCCCTTTTCACTTTTATTTAATTATTCCAGCACTTGAGTTGATTATTTACTTTTATAATTTAATTTATGAATTATTCCATGTTACAGATTGTTATTTGAATTAATGATATTTGAGGTATTTCAGCCATTGATTGCTTTCTCTTTAATTTGTGTTACCATTGTTTCCAATCTGAAGATATTCTATTCCAGCAATTTACTTTTTCCCTTTTTGGTCTTGGTTAAGAAATCAGTAACTCAACAGTTATCAAACTCAACATAATTGATAATCGTTATCTTGCTAATTGAACTAAACTTCAATAATCCCAACTTTTTCTTAGGAAATAAATAGGATTCGAAGGTCAAACTAATTAGTCTCTTGACTTTCCTTTGCTCTAGCAAAGGTTAACTAAGTGGAATTTAGATTCAACTTTCATTATTGTTGAGAGAGATAACCAGGATGGACTTCATATTTCTCTTACCTCACCAGAAGTTTGCTTTACAGTATTTATTTATTTTAATTGCCATCTACTTTACTTGTCATTTAAATCACATGCCTCTCACCTTCTAAACCCCGATTACAACCTTTATAGCCAATAATAAGAACATACTTCCTTGCAGTTCCTTGAGAAGACGACCCGAGGTTTGAATACTCGGTTAACAATTTTTAAGGGGTTTGTTACTTGTGATACCCAAAAACGTTTGTATGAAAGGACTTTTGAAGGTTTAGAAACTATACTTGCAAAGAGGATTTATCCGCAAATTTCTAGACCATGCAAAAGTTTCTCTCATCAATACTGCTACTACAAGAATTTGATTTAGAAATAAAGGATAGGAGTGGTAACCAGAATCTAGTGGCAGACCACTTAAGTCGCCTTGAGCACATTAAGGATAACAACACTCCTATAGCTGATAATTTCCCATTTGATAACCTGCAAGCAGTATCTGAGGTAGTCCCTTGGTATGCACATGTAGCTAATTATCTAGTTAGCCGCACTTTTCCTCCAAACTTTACTAAGCATCAAAGAGACAAGCTGAAAAGTGAGTCTAAATATTATATATGGGATGACCCATATTTATGGAGATGTGGCGCTGACCAGATAATTAGAAGGTGTGTGCCTCAATCAGAATTCCAGTCCATTTTAGAGGCCTGTCACTCATCTGAGAGTGGAGGACATTTTGGCCCTCAAAGAACAGCTAGAAAAATCTTAGATTGTGGATTCTGGTGGCCTACTCTTTTTAAAGATGCTGCTGAATTTTGTAAATCCTATTTCTCATGCCAAAAATTTGGTAATATATCCAGGAGGGATGAGATGCCTCAATAAATTATGCTTTTCTGTGAAATTTTTGATGTTTGGGACATTGACTTCATGGGTCCAATTCCAAATTCTAATGGTTATTTTTATATATTGTTAGCTGTAGATTACGTTTCCTAATGGGTGGAAGCAATTCCTACCCGCACTGATGATTCTAACACTGTTGTTTCGTTTGTTAGAAACCATATTATTTGTCGTTTTGGATCACCGCGAGCAATCGTGAGCGATCAAGGCACCCATTTTTGTAATAGGAGACTAACAGGATTACTGAAGAAGCATGGGATAATTCATAAAGTCGCAACAGCCTACCATCCTCAGACTAATGGGTAAGCCGAGGTGTCAAACAGAGAGATAAAGCACATATTACAGAAGATAGTCAAATCTCATAGAAGAGACTGGAGCACTAGGCTACAAGATGCACTTTGGGCATACAGAAAAACATACAAGACACCCATTGGGATGAGTCCCTTCTGCTTAGTTTATGGAAAAGCCTGTCATCTCCTAGTTGAACTAGAGCACAAAGCCTTTTAGGCAGTAAAGGAGTGCAACATGGGATTTGAGAAAGCCGAAGCTGAAAGGAAGTTGCAACTGCAAGAATTGGAAAGCCTTTGCCTGGAAGCTTATGAGAACTCAAGGCTGTACAAGGAAAAGATGAAGGATGTACATGATCAGCACGTAAAGAGGAAAGAGTTCCAACCTGGAGACTTAGTCCTCCTTTATAAATCTAGACTGAGGCTCATACCAGGCAAGTTGAGATTTGGGAAGGTCCCTATAGAGTAGAGAAGGCTGAGCCGTACGGAGTTTTTCACCTAAGTTACCCTTTAAGCTCTGAACTCATCAAAGTTAATGGACATCGTTTGAAGCTATATCATGGTGAGAAGGTGACAAAAAACAAGGAGTTAGATATCTTCCTCTTGGAGGATCCACTCACAGCAGAAGACTGAGCTAATGGAGCATCCAACTTACGGACGTTAAAGCAAAGTGCTAGGTGGGAGACAACCCACCATGGAATGATCGTTCCTTTCTTTATTATTAGTTTTCTTTTTCAATAACTATTCTCATTCTTAGCACATTTAGTTTGTATTTGCATTTGCATATTTTTAATTTAAAAAAAAAAGAGAGGGAGAGCCGCGACGCGACAGCGTCGTTGACACGACCGGGTCGCAGGTGGCTCAGAGAGAATAATAAATCGAATAGAGAGTCACGCGGGAGCGTGGCTGGAGGCGTGCCTTTGGCACAAATCAACCCACGCAACCGCGTCACTGACGCATTCGTGTCACATGGGAAACATGCCTCCCACGCCTCCGTGTCACCCACGCGGACGCGTGACCTGGAAATCGACGTAAGAAAGGGTGCACGATTGAAAGTTGTGCTAGAGTGGTGCTGGACTGGTGCTGAATGCACAAGCCTTGCCACACGGACGAATGGCTCACGCGTCCGCGTCATACCCCTATAATGGCCACTCACGCGACCGCGTCACCCTGGATTTTGGTAATAATGAACATTGAACAGAGAGTTGTGCGAGTGCGAGGCTGCCCTCGCGCCAGTAGCACAAAACATGTCACGCGTCCGCGTGACCGACGCGACCGCGTCGATTAATTTAAGCGCAGGTCACGCGAACGCGTCCCCCACGCGTCTGCGTCGCTTGCGCCGCACAGCTTATCCTAATTTGCCAAATATCTTATCTTTTCCTTCCCCAAACCCTACGTTTTCTTTTCCCTCCTCATTAATTTCTTCCCTTTTCTTCTCCTTCCTTCTTTCTCACTTTCTACTTTCTCTCTCTCACCACCATTAATAAGGTTTTCTTTTCATCTTCCCTCTTTACTTTTCTATTCTTCTTCTTAATTTATGTTTTCTTCTCCTTTTTTTTTCTTTTTACTTGCATTATCCATGTTTTCCTTTTCTTTCTTTTTCTTTTAATTGGTGTTAGATATTTTGTAGGGTCCTTATTATTCCTTTTGTTTGCTTGTGGATTGTTAAGAACTTGTTTGGCAATTATATGTTATATTTTTAAAGGGTTGCTTGCATGTTCCATTTATTATTTTCAATAGCTTACCTACCACGCATGCTATGTGTTTGTGAAAATGCCCATATGGCATTGTGCACTATTTTTGAATTCTTTTATTCTACTACCCTAAATGCCTTCTTTTCACAAAACCTCTTTTTTATATTTTATTAATTTAATATAATTGTTATTACAAACAGGTTGTTAGTTTGAATTCTGTGGTAATTTAACATGGACATTGAATGCTTGATCTACGCTACACATGCCTTTGCCTGCATGCCAATGCCTTGCATTCAATTGTCATCATATGCACTGGCTATTTTCCGTTGATAACTTTTCACATGTAGTCATGACCATGTGTTAACATCATTTATCTTTTAATGTGCATTACTTACCACCTTTCCCGTTCTCTTCCTTGCTCTATCCCTTGACATTTTGACATACTTTTTCTTTTCTCCCTTTTAGGATGGCCACCAAGAAAGGCAAGGAGAAAGCTGCCCCCAAATCAACAGCAAGGAGAGGAACAAAATGAGTATTAGTGGCAGAGCCATCTTCATCTGCAGTTAAACCCTCAACAAAAAGAATTAAGAGCATTATAAAGGTTGATGATAAAGAGAAAGCCTTCCCAGCAAAGGACACTGCGCGATTTACCAATCGCTACTGTGAGCAGATGCTCCCCATCCTGGCAGAAAGGAGTCACAACAATGAATACCTTCTTCTCCTCCCAAACCATATTGCTGAATTTGTTGAGCCATAAATTGCACGAAGACAATGGGGTTTCCTACAGAGACAGCAATGGCAGATTAATCTTTCTTGGGTAGTAGAGTTCTACTCCAATTTCCACCTACTGACCCTGCAGTCTGTCTATGTCCGTCAAAAGCAAATCCCCATCATAGAAGAGGCCATTCAACGAGCTTTAGATCTTCCCCCTACTCCAGAAAGACTGGACGCCTTTCAAGAAGTCGCACTCAAGCGCCAGATGTACCAATTTGACTGGGACGCTGTTCTCAGAGTTATCGCACTACCTGGAAGCAGATGGATCTACGGATACCATCGTTCCCGTCCTAAGGGAATATTGGCTTCCGCACTCACCTTGGAGGCTCGAGTATGGGCACAGATTATGCCCCATTACGTCTTTTCGAGCACCCACGAGTCCTCCTTCACTACCGACATGGCCGTTCTACTATGGTGCATCCTTATAGACCAGCCTCTGAACCTACCAAGACACATCCGGAGTGCTATGGGACACGTACAAATTGCGGACAACTTACCTTTTCCCGCCTTGGGTTCAGATCTCGTCTCAGCAACCGGAGTCTCCTACAGAATTGGGGACACCAAAGCCATGCTTCCACGGGAAGATCAGTATGTCCTTAACGGGAAATACATCAGACCTCTAGCAGCCACTACAAGCCAGCCTACTGAATCGGCTGAAGAGATTCCTCCTTCAACACCACAAGCACCTACAACCACTCAACTGCTCCATCAGATACTTGAAAGGTTGGATCGGCAGGAACACAAAGCAAAGCTAAGAGAGCGCCGTAACAAGCGCCGATTCACATACTTTAAGGAGCTGATTATGGGAAAATTCAAGGACTCAGACACCCCGGACTCCACTTCCTTTACCAGCACAGGGAGCCATGATGGTCCCGACTGTGGAGATACTGCTACCATCCCACATTTGTTCCTGACAGATGGCACCGAGGACGGTGCAAAGCCTTAAGTGTGGGGAGGTCGGTCAGTACCTGACTTCCGGAGGTAATTTCTCTTCTCTAACACCAATAAAATAGGTTATTTAGTTAGTTTTTATTTTGTAGAATAGGATAAATTGCATAGTAATAAGATAGTTGCATGCATGTTCTACTTGATTGAAAAGACAATAAGTTTCTTCTAAGACCCCATTTTTTGAACAAAATTTCACTAATTTTAATCAAAACTTTTATGTTAAATTTGCTTGAAGTTATATTTGGAACATGGTTTTTGAGCTAAAGAACACACAACCTGTAAGACTTTGAGCCTTTATACATGGTTACATTATTTAACCATAATTATTTTATTCTTGTGTGTTTACTTCTCTATGATTGTAATTTATATTTTGTTTCATCCTATATGTCCAATGCTTAATATATTTATATGCTTGCATATGATTGAGGCCATTATCTATTTAGCTTACTTATCCCAAATAAACCTACCCTTTCAATTACCTTTGTTAGCCACTTTGAGCCTTTAAATCCCATTTGTTCTTTATTTTACCACATTACTAGCCTTAAGCAGAAAAACAATTTTATATCCCAATTGAATCTTTGGTTAGCTTAAGATAGAATTGTATGTTAATTAAGTATGGGAAAATTGTGGGAACAAAAGATAATGAGGGAATGTGTCATGATGATATAATGGGAATTTGGGTACCTGCTCACGTGAAACTATAAGAATTAAAAATCTATGTGCATTGATAAGCTATGTTTATTTTTATGTTTATGATAAAAAAAATAGTCAATAAATAAATAAGGGGACAAAATTTCCCCAATGTTAAGTTAAGAATTCAAAGATCAATCCATGTATGATAAAATTAAAATAAAAGTTGATACATGAGTATGGAATGTGAAAGAAAAATTTTGGGTAGCTAGGTATGAAATTTAAGTTATATAGAATGTACATATGTGTGGGTTAAAGCTAAGGTTAATTAAAGATTCAATTTATAAGCTTACTTAACCATATATGTATCCTTACCCTTACCTTGGCCCCATTACAACCTTGAAAAGACCTCATGATGTTTGCATTGGTATATTAAATGTTGTTGATTGGTTAGGTGAAGAACAAAAATTAGAAAGCATGATTAGAGAAGGATAGAGTGATTACCCTATACACTAGAGAGATTAGAGCATACATACATCATCAGTGAGGGTTCAATGCTTAAATTCTATGTTCCCTGCTTTCATGAGCTACCTTCTTGCATTTTTATCTGTTCTTACTGAATAAGAATTGAATTAGTGGAATTTGATTTGTGATTGTCTTGAAGAGCTTATTTACTTTTGACCAAGTGGACAAGAATCATATAGTTGCATTCACATATATAGGTTGCATTGCATTGCATGAGTTTTACATGTTCCTACTCATTTATTTTATCTCCTTCAACTAAGCATGGGGACATGATAATGTTTAAGTGTGGGGAGGTTGATAAACCATTATTTTATGGTTTACATTGTGTTTAATTGTGTGGTTTTATCAAATCTTTACCCATTTATTCATTAAATAAGCATGCATTTATAATTCCTTCCTAAAAATACTTTATGGTTGAAAACTTGCTTCCTAGAGACTTTTAATTTTATATTTTAATTCCCCTTTTATTCCATTTGATGCCGTGATCTGTGTGTTAAGTGTTTCAGGCTTTATAGGGCATGAATGACTTGGAAATCAGAAAGGAAGCTTGCAAAAATGGAAGGAACACAAGAAATTAAGGAGATGACCAGCGAGAAGTGACGTGGGCGCATGGCTCACGCGATCGCATGACATAGAGGAAATTGCAGTGACGCGGACGCATGGCTCACGCGATCGCGCGGATTGGAAACTGCACCAGTGTCGCGGAGGCGTGGACGACGCGCACGCGTGGCAAGGCAAAACACTGGATGACGCGAACGCCTGGATGACGTGATCACGTGACATGCGCGATCTGTAGAATCTGCAGAATTTGCTGAGAGCGATTTTGGGCCCTGTTTTGACCCAATTTTCGGCCCTGAAAAGCAGATTAGAGCCAGGGAACATGCAGAGACCAGAGAACAACATTCATTCCGCATAATTTTAGTTTTAGATCTGATTTTACCTCTCCTCTAGGTTTTTTCTCTACACATTTATAGTTCTTAGGATTTGATTTTATTGCTTTTTGGATTGGGATATTAAGAAGAGTAATTACCTCTGTCAGAACTTCATCATTCTAGTTTGTTTCCTTACTTGTCTCTTGCTCTTCCATGTCCTTTATTTATTCAGAATTATTATTGGATTATTTTTAGAATTTATTAATACAAGAACTACTTTTATTTTTAATTGATATTTTTTATTATTATTTATCATGTCTTTCTTTACTTCCCTTTCTTATGTTATGAAGTTTACATTCATAATGAGCAAGTAGTTCCATAACTTGATTGGGAGTTGATTGAAAGGAGGACCTTGAGTTGGAAAGCTCAAGAGAAAAATTGTAATTGGGTTTATTGTTGGATTGTCCTCTAGTCACTGACACTAATCCTTTCCAAGGGGAAGGATTGGAACTTGTGAATAGAAATAACTTTCTAACTTGCTTGACTTTCCTCTACCTAGTAAGGGATAACTAAGCAGAACAACCCTCAATTATCAATTAATCTTGAGAGTACTCCAACAAGAATAGGGCTTCCAACTAATCTACTCCCAGTCAAAGTTTTTATTTAAAATTACATAAATTTTCCAATTTAATTTCCTGTTTATCAACTCAACCCATTTTAGAAAACATCTGATTAATAAAATAGCACACCTTTCTGCAACTCGTTGGGAGATGACCTGGGATTTATACTCCCAGTATTTTAAATTTTAATTTTGTGACAATCCTTCTAAATTGATAAGTGGATTTTTGGTTGGTTAAGAACTGTACTTGCAACGTATCTCTTATAACAATTTCTTAACTCGCCAATTTCTGCCATGTCAACAACCTGCAAGAATCTCATTAGAGATGGCAGATAAATTAATGACGGAGGCATATTGTCTGGTAGAGGATGTCTTAGTAAAGGTTGAGAACTTTTACATCCCTGCAGATTTTATAATCTTGGACACTAGGAAAGAAGAGGATGAATTCATCATCTTTGGAAGACTCTTCCTAGCCACTGCCAATGCCATCATTGATGTAGCAAAGGGAGAACTGATTCTACAGTTAGGGGAGGACCACATCTTGTTCAAAATGCCTAACCCCAACTCTCCCTCTGACAGAAAAGAGACAGATATACAAAACTTAGTGTTCCAACCCTTTCTCTTAGAGTAGAGCTATACAGAGCCCCCAGACACCAACTCTAAGTTTGGTGTTGGGCAGCCATTATCAAGCACTGAAAACACTAGTACTAAAAAGAAAGTACCTAAAGGCTGGAGGGACAAGAAGATCCCCACTGAAGGCCTCTCACCTGGCATGAGAGTTGTCTTCACTGACAACCCAGTCATTCCACATACTATGAATAAGATACTGTCTCTGGAATATGTGGAATTTATCCATGAGATGATAGGCAAGAAATCCACTATGAGGGGCAAAATTCCGAGCCCCTATCCATCTCTGTAATTAGCTAACCATCAAGCTAGTGACGTTAAAGAAGTGCTTATTGGGAGGCAACCTAACCATAATTAAAGTTATTTCTATTTTTCATTAAGTTTATTTCAGTTTTAATAGCCAGGGAGCATGAAGCTGGCGTTCAACGCCAGCCAAGGAGCACATGGCTGGTGTTGAACGCCAGTCAGAAGGAAGAAACCTAGCGTTCAACGCCCCAAGAGGGGCATCAAGCTGGCATTGAATGCTAGTCAAGAGCAGGAGCTGGGCGTTCAACGCCCACAAGGAGGCAGGGAACTCGAATTTCCTAGCCCCTCAGGATCACTGGGTCCCACAAAATCTCTACTCACCCCACCTTCTTCTCTCTCTTATTTTCACTCTTCCCCACATACTCTTCCCTATAAACCCTAACCCAATCACATCTATATCTCTTTCCAAAACCATCAGAAATCCCACCAACCCCCACCCACTTTAAATTCAAATTTTAACACCCAATTCCCACCAATTCATTTGAACCCTACCCAATCCCACCCCTATAAATACCCTTTCTTCCTACCCTTCATACACACACCATTCATACACTTAAGCCCCCTTGGCCGAACCCTCTT
>NC_029787.2:68734181-68741119 GCF_000816755.2 Arachis ipaensis
GTATCCTCTTCTTCTACTACTCTTTTCTTCCCTTTTATTCTTATTTTACTCGAGGACAAGCAAAGCTTTTGAGTTTGGTGTTGGAAAGCCTTGCTTGATGCTTTTCATTCAAACCTATGGCACCCAAAGTCAGAGAATCCTCTAGAAAGATGAAAGGGAAAGCAGTTGCTTCCACCTTCGAATCTTGGGAGATGGAGAGATTCATCACCAAAGCTCATCAAGACCACTTCTATGAAGTAGTGGCAAAGAAGAGAGTGATTCCTGAAGTCCTTTTTAAACTAAAAAAGAATGAGTACCCAGAGATCCAAAGAGAAATCCGGAGGAGAAGTTGGGAAGTTTTAACCAATCCTATTTCGGAAGCTGGAATCTTAATGGTGCAAGAGTTCTACACTAATGCATGGGTCACTAAAAATCATGACACTAGTGTGAACCCACATCCCAAAAATTGGAGCACCATGGTCCGAGGGCGACTCTTAGATTTCATCCTGGAACGTTTAAGGTTGGTTCTCCATTTTCCAGTGATGCAAGGAGACCCACATCCTTACACTAGGAGAGTCAATTTTGATCAAAGACTGGACCAAGTCCTTTCAAACATTTGTGTGGAAGGATCTCAGTGGAAGAGGGATGCTTAAGGCAAGCCTATCCAACTGAGAAGGCTTGACCTTAAGCCCGTAGCTAGAGGATGGTTGGAATTCATCCAACGCTCTATCATCCCTACTAGCAATCGGTCAGAAGTGACCATTCACAGGGCCATCATGATGCATTACATCATGATTGGAAGTGAGGTAGAGGTAAATGAGGTAATACCTCAAGAGTTGTACAAGAAAGCTGAAAAGCCTTCCACCTTAGTAATGTTGGCATTCCCCCACTTTATCTATCATATGTGCAATTCAGCTGAAATTGTCATAAAAGGACACATTCCCATTGAGGAGGACAAGCCCATCGCTAAAAGATGGATGGAGCAAACTAGAGAGCTAGCACATGGACCACAGCAAGAGCATGTGGAGCTGCCTAAACAAGAAATCCCTGAGATGCCCTAAGGGATGAATTTTCCTTCCCAAGGCTATTGGGACCAATTGCATACTTCTTTAGGATAATTAAGCTTCAGCATGGATCAGTTGAGGATAGGACATCAAGAACATTCCACCATCCTCTATGAAATAAGAGAATATCAAAGGGCCATGAGGGAAGATCAAAAAGTTATGAGGGAAGAATAACATAGGCAAGGGCGTGACATAGAAGAAATCAAGCACTCCATTGGACCCTCCAGAAGGAGTAGTAGCCGCCATCATTGAGGTGGATTCATTCCATACTTCCCTTTGCCTATGTCATTTATCTATTTTCCATGTATTTTATCTTATTGTCTGGTTTTAAGTGCATGATCATCTTTATTTTATGTCTTAAGCTATAAAATGTTCCATGCATCTCTCACCTTGCTTAAAAGAAAATTTTTTTTATTGAAAAGAAAAAGTAAGATGCATGAATTTTGAGTTATATATTAAGAATAGTTCAATTATTTGATGTGGTGGCATTGCTTTTGTTTTCTGAATGCATGAATGAACAGTGCATATTTGATGTTAGAGTTAAGAATGTTGGCTCTTGAAAGAATAATAATGAAAGTGAAGTATTGTTGGTGATCTGAAAAATCCAAAAATTGATTCTTGAAGCAAGAAAAAACAGCAAAAAATAAATAAAAGAAAATAATAGAGGTATACGCGAAAAAAAAAAAAAGAGAAGCAGAAAAAGAAAAAAACAGAAGAAAAAACTAATAGCTCTTAAAACCAAAAAGCAAGAGCAAAAAGCCAATAGCTCTTTAAACCAAAAGGCAAGAGCAAGGATCCAAGGCTTTCAGCATCAATGGTTAGAAGGGCCTAAAAAAACAAAATCTTGGCCAAAACAGTTCAATTGAGCTGCTCCCCTAACTATATGTGATGAGCGGATAATTTATACCCTTTTTGACATTGTTTTTACATAGTTTTTAGTATGATTTCGTTACTTTTTATTATATTTTTATTAGTTTTTATTCAAAAATTACATTGCTGGACTTTACTATGAGTTTGTGTATTTTTCTGTGATTTCAGGTATTCTCTGGCTGAAATTGAGGGACCTGAGCAAAAATCTGATTCAGAGGCTGAAAAAGGACTGCAGATGCTGTTGGATTCTGACCTCTCTGCACTCGAAGTGGATTTTCTGGAGCTAAGAAAGCCCAATTGGTGCGCTCCTAATTGCGTTGGAAAGTAGACATCCTGGGCTTTGCATCAATATATAATAGTTTATACTTTTCTCGAGATTTGATTTCCCAAACTGGCGTCCAAAGCCAGCCTAAAACATTCTGTCGTAAAATAGCCAAACTGGCACCAGAATTGCAGTTAAACGCCCAAACTGGCACCAAAGCTGGTATTTAACTCCAAGAACAGCCTAAGCACGAAAAAGCTTCAATGCTCAGCCCAAGCACACACCAAGTGGGCCCCGGAAATGGATTTCTGCACTATCTGCACTTAGTTACTCATTTTCTGTAACCCTAGATTACTAGTTTAGTATAAAAACTACTTTTAGAGATTTATTTTAGATGGGGAGATCTTTTGATCATATGTAACATTGATCATCTTTTCACGTTTGGAGGCTGGCCTCACGGCCATGCCTAGACCTTTTTCACTTATGTATTTTCTACGGTGGAGTTTCTACACCCCATAGATTAAGGTGTGGAGCTCTGCTATTCTTCAGGAATTAATGCAAGTACTATTATTTTTCTTTCAATTCATGCCTACTTCTTCTCCAAGATATACTCTTGTACTTAATTCAGTTAATTTAGAATGAAGGGGTGACCCGTGACAATCACCCACTATCTTCGTTACTCGCTTAACCAAGATCCGCATGACTGACAACCACAAGCGGTCTACATGATGTTCAACGTAGTCATTGGACGACAGCCAGAGTATATTCTCTTGGGTATCTAATACACGGACCGAGTCTGTGATATTAGTATTTTCGTGGTATAGGCTAGAACTATTGGCAGCATTCCTGGGATCCGGAAAGTCTAAACCATGTCTATGGTATTCCGAGTAGGATCTGGGAAGGAATGACTGTGAAGAGCTTCAAACCTGCGAATGTTGGGTGCAAGTGACAGTGTGCAAAAAGATCAATGGATCCTATTCCAACGCTAGTGGGAACCAACAGATGATTAGCCATGCGGTAGCTGTACCTGGTATTTTTCATCCGAGACGAGAAATCCGACAGTTGATTAGCCGTGCAGAAACCGTAGAGGACCATTTTAACTGAGAGGATCTTACAGCTTGCCATGGAAGGGAGCACGCATGGTTGGAAGAAGGCAATAGGAAAGCAGACGTTCATAAGCAACAAAGCATCTCCATACGCTTATCTGAAATTCACACCAATAAATTACATAAGTAACTTTATTTTTATTTTATGTTTTATTTATATTTTAATTATCAAGACCTCATAACTATTTAAATCCGCCTGACTGAGATTTACAAGGATGTCCATAGCTTGCTTCAAGCCGAAAATCTCCGTGGTCACGTAAGGTTTATTACTTGGACGACCCAGTGCACTTGCTGGTTGGTTGTGCGGAAATGTGAAAAGTGTGAATCACGATTTCCCACACCAAGTTTTTGGCGCCGTTGCTGGAGATTGTTCGAGTTTGGACAACTGACGGTTCATCTTGTTGCTTAGATTAGGTAATTTTATTTTATGTTTAAACTTTTATTTTTATTTTTATTTTCAAAAAAAATACAAAAAAAGTTTTAGTTTTCGAAAAATTCAAAAAAAATGTGTTCTTCAGAATTTTTAAGAATGAATTCTAGAGATTCATGAGATATGTTGGAACCTGGCTGGCTGTTAAGCCATGTCTAATCTTTTGGACCGAGGTTTCTACTTTCCATTGTAGAAAGGACATGTCCATATTTGTATGCTGAAGCTTGGCTGGCCATTGGCCATGTCTAATCTTTTGGACCGAAGCTTTAGACTAACATTACCGGAATCCTGGAATTCTTATTAAAAATTTTGAATTTCTTTATTTTCATTTTCCAAAATAATTTCGAAAAATACAAAAAAAATCAATAAAACCATAAAAACAAAAAATTTTTTTGTTTCTTGTTTGAGTTTAGTGTCAAATTTTAAGTTTGGTGTCAATTGCATGTTTTAACTTTTCTTTAATTTTCAAAAACTCATGCATTGTGTTCTTCATTGATCTTCAAGTTATTGTTGATGATTTTCCTTTTTCGATCTTTAAATTTTCTTGTTTTGTGTCTTTTCTTGTTTTTCATATGCATTTTTGAATTATTAGTGTCTAAAGTTTAAAATTTTTTAAGTTTGGTGTCATGCATGTTTTTCTTTTCTTCAATATTTTCAAAAACATGTTCTTGATGTTCATCATGATCTTCAAAGTGTTCTTGGTGTTCATCTTGACATTCAAAGTGTTCTTGCATGCATTATTTATTTTTATCTTAAATTTTTATGTTTTGTGTCATTTTGTTGTTTTTCTCTTTTCACATTAATTCAAAAATCAAAAATAATATCTTTCCCTTATTTTACTCATAAATTTCGAAATTTTGGGTTGGTTTAGTCAAAAGTTTTAAATTTTAGTTGTTTCTTGTTAGTTAAGTCAAAATTTCAAATTAAAAATGCTATCTTTTCAAATCTTTTTCATTTTTCTTTCATGTTTTTCGAAAATTCTCCAAAATTGATTTTCAAAATCTTTTTCTTATTTTTATTTCATATTTTCGAAATTATTGCTAACATTTAATGTTTTGATTCAAAAATTTCAAGTTGTTACTTGCCTATTAAGAAAGGTTCAATCTTTAAATTCTACAATCATATCTTTTAGTTTCTTGTTAGTCAAGTCATCAACTTTAATTTCAAAAATCAAATTTTTTTAATTTCTTTTTCAATCTTTCTCAAAATAAATTTCAAATTATATCTTTTTAAAATTTAATTTCAAAATCTTTTTCTAACTTCCTATCTTTTCAAAATTGATTTCAAATCTTTTTCAATTAACCACTTGATTTTTTTTGTTTGTTTTTAAAAAGTTTACTCTTTCTTATCTTTTTCAAAATCACCTAACTACTTCTCTACCTCTAATTTTTGAAAACCAACTAACAACTTTTTCAAAAATCTTTTTAATTAATTAATTTATTTAGTTTTCATATTACTTTTATTTCTTTTCTTAATTTTCGAATTCTAACTTAATTAATTAAATAAAAATAAAAATATTTTTCTTCTCCCTCTTTTTAAATTCAAATTTCTTCTCTCTCTCATCTCTTTCTGTTTATTTTATTTATTTACTAACACTTTTCTTCTCCCTCTTTTTAAATTCGAATTTCTCTCCCCTCTCATCTCTTTCTATTTATTTTATTTAATTACTAATACTTCTCTTCTTCTTATAATTTGAACCCTCTCCCTCTCTCTGTGTTCGAATTCTTCTTATTCTTTCTCTACTTCATTTTTCTATTCTTCTACTCACATAAAGGAATCTCTATACTGTGACATAGAGGATTTCTCTTCTTTTTTGTTCTCTTCTTTTTCATATGAGTAGGAACAAAGATAAGAACATTCTTGTTGAAGCTGATCCTGAACCTGAAAGGACTCTAAAGAGGAAGATAAGACAAGCTAAAGCACAACACTCTGGAGAGGACCTTACAGAAACTTTCAAAAAAGAAGAAGACATGGCAGCCAAAAATAACAACAATGGTGGAGATGCAAGGAAGATGCTTGGTGACTTTACTGCACCAACTTTTGACTTCTATGGAAGAAGCATCTCAATTCCTGCAATTGGAGCAAACAACTTTGAGCTGAAGCCTCAAATAGTTTCTCTAATACAGCAGAATTGCAAGTTTCATGGACTTCCATTGGAAGATCCTCATAAGTTCTTAGCTGAATTCTTGCAAATCTGTGACACTGTTAAGACCAATGGGGTTGACCCCGAGGTCTACAGACTTATGCTTTTCCCTTTTGCTGTAAGAGACAGAGCTAGGACATGGTTGGACTCACAACCTAAAGAGAGCCTGAACTCTTGGGAAAAGTTGGTCAATGCTTTCTTGACCAAATTCTTTCCACCTCAAAAGTTGAGCAAGCTTAGAGTGGAAGTCCAAACCTTCAGACAAAAAGAAGGTGAATCCCTCTGGGGCACAAAATTGTTATCTCAGGCAACGGTGCCAGAAACTCTGTACGCACGTCTTAATAAATCATTTTTCATTCACAACTTCGATACAACTAACCAGCAAGTGCACTGGATCGTCCAAGTAATAAACCTTACGTGGGTAAGGGTCGATCCCACGGAGATTGTCGGCTTGAAGCAAGCTATGGTCACCTTGTAAATCTCAGTCAGGCTGATATCAAATAGTTATGGAGTTTTCGAATATTAATAATAAATAGAAAATAAGGATAGAAATACTTATGTAATTCATTGGTTAGAATTTTAGATAAGCGTATTGAGATGCATTCGTTCCTCTGAACCTCTGCTTTCCTGCTGTCTTCATCCAATCATTCTTACTCCTTTCCATGGCTGGCTTTATGTAAGGACATCACCGTTGTCAATGGCTACTTTTTATCCTCTCTGGAAAATGGTCCGATGCGCTGTCACTGCATGGCTAATCGTCTGGAGGCATCACCCTTGTCAATGGCTGCATCCTATCCTCTTGTGAAAATAGTCCAAATGCTCTGTCAGAGCACGGCTAATCATCTGAGGTTCTCAATCATACTGGAATAGGATTCACCCTCCTTTTGCGTCTGTCACTACGCCCAGCACTCGCGAGTTTGAAGTTCGTCACAGTCATTCAATCCCAGAGTCCTACTCGAAATACCAGAGACAAGGTTTAGACTTTCCGAACTCTCATGAATGCCACCATCAATCTAGCTTATACCACGAAGATTCTGATTAAGAGATCTAAGAGATACTCATTCAATCTAAGGTGGAACGGAAG
>NC_029787.2:68741129-68742027 GCF_000816755.2 Arachis ipaensis
ACTAGGGTTTACATGAGTGAGTAATTGATGCATAAATCCACTTCCGGAGCCCACTTAGTGTGTGCTTGGGCTGAGCTTGAATGTTACACGTGTAGAGGTCAATCTTGGAGTTTAATGCCAGTTTGTAACGTATTTCTGGCGTTCAACTCTGGCTTCTGACGTGTTTCTGGCGTTTAACTCTAGATAGCAGCGTAGAACTGGCGTTCAACGCCCTTTTATGTCATCTAAACTCGGCCAAAGTATGGACTATTATATATGGCTGGAAAGCCCTAGATGTCTACTTTCTAACGCAATTAGAAGCGCGCCATTTAGAGTTCTGTAGCTGCAGAAAATCCACTTTGAGTGCAGGGAGGTCAGAATCCAACAGCATCAGCAGTCCTTCTTCAACCTCTGAATCTGATTTTTGCTCAAGTCCCTCAATTTCAGCCAGAAAATACCTAAAATCACAGAAAGACACACAAACTCATAGTAAAGTCCAGAAATGTGAATTTAACATAAAAAATAATGAAAACATCCCTAAAAGTAACTAGATTCTACTAAAAACATACTAAAAACAATGCCAAAAAGCGTATAAATTATCCGCTCATCACAACACCAAACTTAAATTGTTGCTTGTCCCCAAGCAACTGAAAATCAAATAGGATAAAAAGAAGAGAATATACTATAAATTCCAAACTATCAATGAAACATAGCTCTAATTAAATGAGCGGGACTTGTAGCCTTTTGCCTCTTGAATAGTTTTGGCATCTCACTTTATCCATTGAAGTTCAGAATGATTGGCATCGTCCAGAGTTCTTAAGCACACTCTTCTTTCTGCTTTGGACCTTGACTTTAACCGCTCAGTCTCAAGTTTTCACTTGACACCTACACGCCACAAGCACATGGTTAGGGACAGCTT
>NC_029787.2:68743134-68754393 GCF_000816755.2 Arachis ipaensis
ATATTTAACATTCTTAAACAACAACTTCAAAAGACATATGCACTGTTCAAGCATTCATTCAGAAAACAAGAAGCATTGTCACCACATCAATATAATTAAACTAAGTTCAAGGATAAATTCGAAACTCACGTACTTCTCGTTCTTTTGAATTAAAACAGTTTTCATTTAAGAGAGGTGATGGATTCATAGGACATTCATAACTTTAAGACAAAGTTACTAAATACTAATGATCATGTAATGAAGACACAAACATTGATAAGCACTTAACATAGAGAAAACGAAAAACAGAGAATGTAAGAACAAGGAATGAGTCCACCTTAGTGATGGTGGCGTTTCCTTCTTGAGGAACCAATGATGTCCTTGAGCTCTTCTATGTCTCTTCCTTGTCTTTGTTGCTCCTCCCTCATTGGTTTTTGATCTTCTCTTATTTCATGAAAGATGATGGAGTGCTGATGAGCGGATAATTTGTATGCTTTTTGGCATTGTTTTTAGTATGTTTTTAGTAAGATCTAGTTACTATTAGGGATGTTTTCATTAGTTTTTATGTTAAATTCACATTTCTGGACTTTACTATGAGTTTGTGTGTTTTTCTATGATTTCAGGTATTTTCTGGCTGAAATTGAGGGACTTGAGCAAAAATCAGATTCAGAGGTTGAAGAAGGACTGCTGATACTGTTGGATTCTGACCTCCCTGCCCTCCAAGTGGATTTTCATGAGCTACAGAACTCAAAATGGCGCGCTTCCAATTGCGATGGAAAGTAGACATCCAGGGCTTTCCAGCAATGTATAATAGTCTATACTTTGGCCGAGTTTAGATGACATAAAAGGGCGTTGAACGCCAATTCTACGCTGCTGTCTGGAGTTAAACGGCAGAAACAAGTCACAAACCAGAGTTGAACGCCAGAAATACGTTACAACCTGGTGTTCAATTCCAGAAAGAGCCTCTGCACGTGTAACATTCAAGCTCAGCCCAAACACACACCAAGTGGGCCCCGGAAGTAGATTTATACATCAATTACTTACTTCTGTAAACCCTAGTAACTAGTTTAGTATAAATAGAACTTTTTACTATTGTATTAGACATCCTGGATTGTATTTTGATCTTCGGATCGAGTCTTGGTTACTCCGGTTCCCCTCTAGGGCCGAGACCAATGAACTCCATTATCACTTATGTATTTTCAACGGTAGAGTTTCTACACTCCATAGATTAAGGTGTAGAGCTCTGCTGTTCCTCAAAGATTAATGCAAAGTACTACTGTTTTCTATTCAATTCATTTTATTTCGCTTCTAAGATATTCATTCGTACTTCAACCTGAATGTGATGAACGTGACAATCATCATCATTCCCTATGAACGTGTGCCTGACAACCACTTCCGTTCTACCTTAGATTGAATGAGTGTCTCTTAGATCTCTTAATCGGAATCTTCGTGGTGTAAGATAGAATGATGGCGGCATTCAAGAGAATCCGGAAAGTCTAAACCTTGTCTCCGGGGATTGTTCGAGTTTGGACAACTGACGGTTCATCTTGTTGCTCAGATTTGGTAATTTTCTTTTTGTTTTATATTCAAAAATTTTTCAAAAATCTTTCAAAAATCTCTCTTTTGTTTTCGAAAATTTTTAAAATGAAAATACTTTCAAAAATATATTTTTCTTCAGAATTTTTAAGAATGAATTCTTGTGTTTCATGAAGCATGTTGAAGCCTGGCTGGCTGTAAAGCCATGCCTGTAGGGCATGTTAGACGTGTCATGTCTGAGTTACATACTAAAGCTTGGCTGGCTATTAAGCCATGCCTGACCCTTTGATTGGAGCTTTAGACTAAAGAGCAAAAGATTTCTGGAATTCATATTAAAAATTTTAGAATCCTTATTGTTCTTTTTCAAAATGATTTTCGAAAAAAATTTAAAAGAAAATACAAAAAAATTATAAAATCATAAAAATCACAAATACTTTGTGTTTCTTGTTTGAGTCTTGAGTCATGTTATAAGTTTGGTGTCAATTACATGTGCATCTTGCATTTTTTTGAAAATTCATGCATTCATAGTGTTCTTCATGATCTTCAAGTTGTTCTTGGTAAGTCTTCTTGTTTGATCTTGATGTTTTCTTGTTTTGTGTTGTATGGTGTTTTTCATATGCATTCCTGAATTCTTTATGTCTAAGCATTAAAGAATTCTATGTTTGGTGTCTTGCATGTTTTCTTTGCATTAAAAATTTTTCAAAAATGTGTTCTTGATGTTCATCATGATCTTCATAGTGTTCTTGGTGTTCATCTTGACATTCATAGCATTCTTGCATGCATCACATGTTTTGATCTAAAATTCTCATGCATTGCATCATTTTCATGTTTCTCTCTCTCATCATTAAAAATTCAAAAATCAAAAAAATATCTTCCCCTTTTTCTCTCTCATAATTTCGAAAATTAGATTTGACTTTTTCAAAAAATTTTAAAAAATCCAGTTGTTTTTATGAGTCAAATCAAATTTTCAATTTAAAAATCTTATCTTTTTAAAAATCTCTTTCAAAAATCAAATCTTTTTCATTTTTTTAGTTATTTTTGAAAATTTTAAAAATATTTTTCAAAAATCTTTTTCTTATTTTTACATCAAATTTTCGAAAATAACAACAACAATTAATGTTTTGATTCAAAAATTTTAAGTTTGTTACTTATTTGTTAAGAAAGATTCAAACTTTGAGTTCTAGAATCATATCTTGTGATTTCTTGTGAATCAAGTCATTAATTGTGATTTTAAAAAAATCAAATCTTTTTCAAAACTAATTTCAATCATATCTTTTCAAAAATATCTTCTTATCTTATATTTTTCAAAATTTGATTTCAAAATATCTCTTCTAACTTCTTATCTTCTTATCTTTTCAAAATTGATTTTCAAATTTGTTTCAACTAACTAACTAACTTTTTGTTTGTTTCTTATCTTTTTCAAAACTACCTAACTAACCCTCTCTCTCTAATTTTTAAAAATATCTTCCCGCTTCTTCAAAAATTCTTTTTAATTAACTAATTATTTTAATTTTTGATTTTAATTTTCGAAAATTACTAACCTTTTTCAAAAACTATTTTCGAAAATCACTAACCCTTTTTCAAAAATAATTTTCGAAAATTCTCCTTCTCTCTCATCTCCTTCTATTTTATTTATTCATCTACTAACATCTCTACCTCACTCCCCAAAAAAATCCGAACCCTCTCTCTCTCTGAGTTTAGATTTTCTTCTTATTCTTCTTCTACTAACAATAAGGAACCTCTTTACTGTGACATAGAGGATCCCTCTTCTTTTCTTTTTCTCTTCTCTTTCTGATGAGCAGGGACAAAGAAAAAGGCATTCTTGTTAAAGCTGATCCAGAACCTGAAAAGGACTCTGAAGAGAAAACTAAGAGAAGCTAAATTACAACAATCCAGAGACAACCTTATTGAAAATTTCGAACAAGTAAAGGAGATGGCAGCCGAACCCAACAACAATAATGCAAGGAGGATGCTTGGTGACTTTACTGCACCTAATTCCAATTTACATGGAAGAAGCATCTCCATTCCTACTATTGGAGCAAACAACTTTGAGCTGAAACCTCAGCTAGTTTCTCTGATGCAGCAGAACTGCAAGTTTCATGGACTTCCATCTGAAGATCCTTTTCAGTTCTTAACTGAATTCTTGTAGATCTGTGATACTGTTAAGACTAATGGAGTAGATCCTGAAGTCTACAGGCTCATGCTTTTCCCTTTTGTTGTAAGAGACAGAGCTAGAATATGGTTGGACTCTCAACCCAAAGACAGCCTGAACTCTTGCGATAAGCTGGTCACGGCTTTCTTAGCCAAGTTCTTTCCTCCTCAAAAGCTGAGCAAGCTTAGAGCTGATGTTCAAACCTTCAGACAAAAGGAAGGTGAATTCCTGTATGAAGCTTGGGAAAGATACAAACAGCTGACCAAAAAGTGTCCTTCTGACATGCTTTCAGAATGGACCTTCCTGGATATATTCTATGATGGTTTATCTGAGCTATCAAAGATGTCATTGGATACTTCTGCAGGTGGATCCATTCACCTAAAGAAAACACCTGCAGAAGCTCAAGAACTCATTGACATGGTTGCTAATAACCAGTTTATGTACACCTCTGAGAGAAATCCTGTGAGTAATGGGACGCCTCAGAAGAAGGGAGTTCTTGAAGTTGATACTCTGAATGCCATATTGGCTCAGAACAAAATATTGACTGAGCAAGTCAATATGATTTCTCAGAGTCTAAATGGAATGCAAGCTGCATCCAACAGTACTCAAGAGGCTTCTTATGAAGAAGAAGCTTATGATCCTGAGAACCCCGCAATGGTAGAGGTAAATTACATGGGTAAACCATATGGAAACACCTATAATCCATCATGGAGAAATCATCCAAATCTCTCATGGAAGGATCAAAGGCCTCAACAAGGCTTTAATAATGGTGGAAGAAATAGATTTAACAATAATAAACCTTTTCCATCATCCACTCAGCAACAGATAGAGAACTCTGAACAAAATACCTCTAATTTAGCAAACTTAGTCTCTGATCTATCCAAGGCCACTGTAAGTTTCATGAATAAAACAAGGTCTTCCATTAGAAATTTGGAAGCACAAGTGGGCCAGCTGAGTAAAAGGATCACTGAAATCCCTCTTAGTACTCTCTCAAGCAATACAGAAGAGAATCCAAAAGGAGAGTGCAAGGCCATTGACATAAGCACCATGGCCGAACCTGTAAGGGAAGGAGAGGACGTGAATCCCAAGGAGGAAGACCTCCTGGGACGTCCAGTGATCAATAAGGAGCTTCCCTCTGAGGAACCAAAGGAATCTGAGACTCATCTAGAGACCATAGAGATTCCATTGAACCTCCTTATACCATTCATGAGGTCTGATGAGTATTCCTCTTCTGAAGAGAATGAGGATGTTACTGAAGAGCAAGCTGTCAAGTTCCTTGGTGCAATCATGAAGCTAAATGCCAAATTATTTGGTATTGAAACTTGTGAAGATGAACCTTCCTTGTTCACCAATGTACTAAGTGATCTGGATCAACTGACATTGCCTCAGAAGAGACAGGATCCTGGAAAGTTCATAATACCTTGTACTATAGGCACCATGATCTTTAAGGCTCTGTGTGACCTTGGTTCAGGAATAAACCTCATGCCCCTCTCTGTAATAGAGAAACTGGAAATCTATGGGGTGCAAGCTGCTAAAATCTCATTAGAGATGGCAGACAATTCAAGAAAACAGGCTTATGGACAAGTAGAGGACGTGTTAGTAAAGGTTGAAGGCCTTTACATCCCTACTGATTTCATAGTCCTGGATACTGGAAAGGAAGAGGATGAATCCATCATCCTAGGAAGACCTTTCCTAGCCACATCAAGAGCTGTGATTGATGTGGATAGAGGAGAATTGATCCTTCAATTAAATGAGGACAACCTTGTGTTTACAACTCAAGGATCTCTCTCTGAATCCATGGAGAGGAAGCATAAAAAGCTTCTCTCAAAGCAGAGTCAAACAAAGCCCCCACAGTCAAACTCTAAGTTTGGTGTTGGGAGGCCACAACCAAACTCTAAGTTTGGTGTCAAACCCCCATATCCAAACTCTAAGTTTGGTGTTAGGAGGTCTCAACAAAGCTCTGTACATCTGTGAGGCTCCATGAGAGCCCACTGTCAAGCTATTGACATTAAAGAAGCGCTTATTGGGAGGCAACCCAATTTTTATTTATCTAACTATATTTTTCTTAGTTATATGTCTTTAGAGGTTCATGATCATGTGGAGTCACAAAATAAATATAAAAATTGAAAACAGAATCAAAAATAGCAGAAGAAAAATCACACCATGGAGGAAGACCTTACTGGCATTTAAACGCCAGTAAGAAGCATGTTTTGGGCGTTCAACGCCAGAACAGAGCATGGTTCTGGCGCTGAACGCCAGAAATGGGCAGCATCTGGACGTTTGAATGCCAGAAATGCACCCTGGAGGAGAGCTAGCGCTGAACGCCCAGAACAAGCATGGTTCTGGCGTTCAACGCCAGAAATAGGCTACAAATGGGCGTTCAATGCCCAGAACAAGCACCAACCTGGCGCTGAACACCCAGAGTTGTGTGCAAGGGCATTTTACATGCCTAATTTGGTGCAAGGTTGTAAATCCTTGAACACCTTAGGATCTGTAGACCCCACAGGATCACCTCAGGATCTGTGGACCCCACAGGATCCCCACTTACCTCCACTCACTTCTTCTCACCCCTCTTTCACACAATCCCATAAACACTCTTCCCCAAAACCCTTCACCAATCACCTCAATCTCTCTTCCCCATCACCTCTTCACCACTCACATCCATCCACTCTGCCCCATAAACCTACCTCATAAACTCCACCTACCTTCAAAATTCAAAATCAATTTCCCACCCAAACCCACCCTATATGGCCGAACCTTCACCCCCTTCCATCCCTATATATAACCCTCTATTCTTCCTCATTTTCACACAACACAATCCTCTCTTCTCTTCTTGGCCGAAACACAACCCCTTCTCCCTCTCCTCCATTTCTTCTTCTTCTTCATCTATTCTTTCTTCTCTTGCTCGAGGGCGAGCAAAATTCTAAGTTTTGGATTGACATAGAGGGAGATATCCTCATTAAAGAGGACAAGCCCATCACTAAGAAAAAGATGGAGCAAGCAAGAGAGGCCAGTCATGGAGCTCAAGAGGCGCATGAATCTCATCACCATGAGATCCCGGAGATGCCTCAAATGCATTTTCCTCCACAAAACTATTAGGAGCAAATCAATACCTCCCTAGGAGAATTAAGTTCCAACATGGGACAATTAAGGGTGGAACATCAAGAGCACTCCATCATCCTTCATGAAATTAGAGAAGATCAAAAAGCACTGAGGGAGGAGCAACAAAGATAAGGAAGAGACATAGAAGAGCTCAAGGACATCATTGGTTCCTCAAGAAGGAAACGCCACCATCACTAAGGTGGACTCATTCCTTGTTCTTACATTCTCTGTTTTTGAAAGAAAAAGAAAAAGGCAAGAGCAAAAAGCCAATAACCCTTAAAACCAAAAGGCAAGGGCAAATAAAAAGGATCCCAAGGCTTTGAGCATCAGTGGATAGAAGGGCCTAAAGGAATAAAATCCTGGTCTAAGCGGCTAAACCGAGCTGTCCCTAACCATGTGCTTGTGGCGTGTAGGTGTCAAGTGAAAACTTGAGACTGAGCGGTTAAAGTCAAGGTCCAAAGCAAAAAAAGAGTGTGCTTAAGAACCCTGGACACCTCTAATGGGGGACTTTAGGAAAGCTGAGTCACAATCTGAAAAGGTTCACCCAATTATGTGTCTGTGGCATTTATGTATCCGGTGGTAATACTGGAAAACAAAGTGCTTAGGGCCACGGCCAAGACTCATAAAATAGCTGTGTTCAAGAATCATCATACTGAACTAGGAGAATCAATAACACTATCTGAACTCTGAGTTCCTGGAGAAGCCAATCATTCTGAACTTCAATGGATAAAGTGAGATGCCAAAACTATTCAAGAGGCAAAAAGCTATAAGTCCCGCTCATATGATTAAAGCTATGTTTCATTGATACTTTGGAATTTATAGTATATTCTCTTCTTTTTATCCTATTTGATTTTCAGTTGCTTGGGGACAAGCAACAATTTAAGTTTGGTGTTGTGATGAGCGGATAATTTGTACGCTTTTTGGCATTGTTTTTAGTATATTTTTAGTAGGATCTAGTTACTTTTAGGGATGTTTTTATTAGTTTTTATGTTAAATTCACATTTCTGGACTTTACTATGAGTTTGTGTGTTTTTCTGTGATTTCAGGTATTTTCTGGCTGAAATTGAGGGACTTGAGCAAAAATCAGATTCAGAGGTTGAAGAAGGACTGCTGATGTTGTTGGATTCTGACCTCCCTGCACTCAAAGTGGATTTTCTGGAGCTACAAAACTCGAAATGGTGCGCTCTTAATTACGTTGGAAAGTAGACATCCAGGGCTTTCCAACAATATATAATAGTCCATACGTTGGCCGAGTTTAGATGACGTAAAAGGGCGTTGAACGCCAGTTCTACGCTGCTGTCTGGAGGTAAACGCCAGAAACAAGTCACAAACCAGAGTTGAACGCCAGAAATACGTTACAACCTGGCGTTCAACTCCAGAAAGAGCCTCGGCACGTGTAACATTCAAGCTCAGCCCAAGCACACACCAAGTGGGCCCCGGAAGTGGATTTATACATCAATTACTTACTTCTGTAAACCCTAGTAACTAGTTTAGTATAAATAGAACTTTTACTATTGTATTAGACATCCTGGATTGTATTTTGATCTTCGGATCGAGTCTTGGTTACTCCGGTTCCCCTCTGGGGCCGAGACCAATGAACTCCATTATCACTTATGTATTTTCAACGGTAGAGTTTCTACACTCCATAGATTAAGGTGTGGAGCTCTGCTGTTCCTCAAAGATTAATGCAAAGTACTACTGTTTTCTATTTAATTCATCTTATTTCGCATCTAAGATATTCATTCGTACTTCAACCTGAATGTGATGAACGTGACAATCATCATCATTCCCTATGAACATGTGCCTGACAACCACTTCCGTTCTACCTTAGATTGAATGAGTGTCTCCTAGATCTCTTAATCGGAATCTTCGTGGTGTAAGCTAGAATGATGGCGGCATTCAAGAGAATCCGGAAAGTGTAAACCTTGTCTGTGGTATTCCGAGTAGGATTCAATGATTGAGTGACTGTGACGAGCTTCAAACTCGCGAGTGCTGGGCGTAATGACAGACGCAAAAGGAGGGTGAATCCTATTCAAGCATGATCAGGAACCTCAGATGATTAGCCGTGCCGTGACAGGGCATCTTGGACCATTTTCACAAGAGGAAGGGATGTAGCCACTGACAACGGTGATGCTCTTGCATAAAGCCAACCATAGAAAGGAGTGAGACTGATTGGATGAAGACAGCAGGAAAGCGGAGGTTCAGAGGAACGATTGCATCTCCATACGCTTATCTGAAATTCTCACCAATGATTTACATAATTATTTCTATCCTTCTTTTATTACTACATTTTGAAAACTACATAACTATTTTATATCCGCCTGACTGAGATTTGCAAGGTGACCATAGCTTGCTTCATACCAACAATCTCCGTGGGATTCGACCCTTACTCACGTAAGGTATTACTTGGACGACCCAGTGCACTTGCTGGTTAGTTATGCGAAGTTGTACTAAAATCTAAGTATTTCCCCCGAACCATTGTAATATAAATCTTTGGGTTTGGGTTCTTACTTTGATCATGGTTCCTAGTGATCCATGCATTGGCATAGAACTCTTGAACCATTAGGATGCCGACTTGTTGGATGGGGTTTGTTAGAACTTCCCAATCTCTTCTTTGGATTTCATGTCGGATCTCCGGATACTCATTCTTCTTGAGCTTGAAAGGGACCTCGGGGATCACCTTCTTCTTGACCACAACATCATAGAAGTGGTCTTGATGAGCTTTGGAGATGAATCTTTCCATCTCCCATGACTCGGAGGTGGAAGCTTTTGTCTTCCCTTTCCCTTTTCTAGAGGATTCTCTGGTCTTGGGTGCCATCAATGGTAATGGAAAAACAAAAAGCTTATGCTTTTACCACACCAAACTTAGAATATTGCTCGCCCTCGAGCAAGAGAAGAAATAATAGATGAAGAAGAAGAAGAAAATATAGAGGAGAGGGGGGAGAGGTGTATTCGGCCAAGAAGAGAAGAGAGGGTTGTGTTATGTGAAAATGAGGAAGAATGGAGGGCTATATATAGGGAAGGGAGGGGGGTAAGGTTCGGCCATAAGGGTGGGTTTTAGGTGGGAAATTGATTTTGAATTTTGAAGGTTGGTGGAGTTTATGAGGTAGGTTTATGGGGAAGAGTGGATGGATATGAGTGGTGAAGTGGTGATAGGGAAGAGAGATTGAGGTGATTGGTGAAGAGTTTTGGGGAAGAGTGTTTATGGGATTGTGTGAAAGAGGGGTGAGAAGAAGTGAGTGGAGGTAAGTGGGGATCCTGTGGGGTCCACAGATCCTGAGGTGATCCTGTGGGGTCTACAGATCCTGAGGTGTTCAAGGATTTACAACCTTGCACCAAATTGGGCATGCAAAATGCCCTTGCACATAACTCTGGGCGTTCAGCGCTAGATTGGTGCTTGTTCTGGGCGTTGAACGCCCATTTGTTGCCCATTTCTGGCGTTGAACGCCAGAACCATGCTTGTTCTGGGTGTTCAGCGCCAGCTCTTCTCCAGGGTGCAATTCTGGCGTTCAAACGTCCAGATGCTGCCCATTTTGGGCGTTCAGTGCCAGAACCATGCTCTGTTCTGGCGTTGAACGCCAGCCAGATGCTTCTTACTGGCGTTTAAACGCCAGTAAGGTCTTCCTCCAGGGTGTGATTTTTCTTCTGCTATTTTTGATTCCGTTTTCAATTTTTATATTTATTTTGTGACTCCACATGATCATGAACCTAATAAAACATGAAAGAACAAGAAAAATAAAATTAGATAAATAAAAATTGGGTTGCCTCCCAACAAGCACTTCTTTAATGTTAATAGCTTGATAGTGGGCTCTCATGGAGCCTCACAGATGTTCAGAGCATTGTTGAGACTTCCCAACACCAAACTTAAAATTTGGATATGGGAGTTCAATACCAAACTTAGAGTTTGACTGTGGGGGCTCTGGTTGACTCTGTTTTGAGAGAAGCTTTTTATGCTTCCTCTCCATGTTTACAGAAGGATGACCTCGAGTTTTAAACACAAGGGAGTCCTCATTCAATTGAAGGACTAATTCACCTCTGTCAACATCAATCACAGCTCTTGCTGTGGCTAGGAAAGGTCTTCCAAGGAGGATGGATTCATCCTCATCCTTCCCAGTATCAAGGATTATGAAATCAGCAGGGATGTAAAGGCCTTCAACCTTTACTAACACGTCCTCTACTTGTCCATAAGCCTGTTTTCTTGAATTGTCTGCCATCTCTAATGAAATTTTAGTAGCTTGCACCCCAAAGATTCCCAGTTTCTCTATTACAGAGAGGGGCATGAGGTTTATCCCTGAACCAAGGTCACACAGAGCCTTTTCAAAGATCATGGTGCCTATGGTACAAGGTATTAAGAACTTTCCAGGATCCTGTTTCTTCTGAGGCAATCTCAGTTGATCCAATGCATTTAGTTCATTGGTGAACAGGGGAGGTTCATCTCCCCAAGTCTCACTACCAAATAAATTGGCATTCAGCTTCATGATTGCACCAAG
>NC_029787.2:68754504-68785402 GCF_000816755.2 Arachis ipaensis
TCTTCTGTATTGCTTGGGAGAGTACTAGGAGGGATTTCAGTGATCCTTTTACTCAGCTGGCCCACTTGTGCCTCCAAATTTCTAATGGAGGACCTTGTTTCATTCATGAAACTTACAGTGGTCTTAGATAGATCAGAGACTAAGTTTGCTAAATTAGATGTATTTTGTTCAGAGTTTTCTGTCTGTTGCTGAGTGGATGATGGAAAAGGTTTACTATTATTAAACCTATTTCTTCCACCATTATTAAAGCCTTGTTGAGGCCTTTGTTGATCCTTCCATGAGAGATTTGGGTGATTTCTCCATAAGGGGTTATAGGTGTTTCCATAAGGTTCACCCATGTAATTCACCTCTGCTATTGCAGGATTTTCAGGATCATAAGCTTCTTCTTCGGAAGATGCCTCTTGAGTACTGTTGGATGCAGCTTGCATTCCATTCAGACTCTATGAGAATTCATATTGACTTGTTGAGTCAATATTTTATTCTGAGCCAGTATGGCATTCAAAGTATCAATTTCAAGAACTCCCTTCTTCATAGGCGTCCCATTATTCACAGGATTCCTTTTAGAAGTGTACTTGAACTGGTTATTAGCAACCATGTCAATGAGTTCTTGAGCTTCTGCAGGAGTTTTCTTTAGGTGAATGGATCCAACTGTAGAAGTATCCAATGACATTTTAGCTAATTCAGACAGACCATCATAGAATATATCCAGGATGGTCCATTCTGAAAGCATGTCAGAAAGACACTTTTTGGTCAGTTCCTTATATCTCTCCCAAGCTTCATAGAGGGACTCACCTTCTTTCTGTCTGAAGGTCTGAACATCCACTCTAAGCTTACTCAGCTTTTGAGGAGGAAAGAACTTGGCTAAGAAAGCCTTGACCAGCTTATCCCAAGAGTTCAGGCTATCCTTAGGTTGAGAGTCCAACCATATTCTAGCTCTGTCTCTCACAGGAAAAGGGAAAAGCATGAGCCTGTAGACTTCAGGATCTACTCCATTAGTCTTAACAGTATCACATATCTACAAGAATTCAGTTAAGAACTGAAAAGGATCTTCAGATGGAAGTCCATGAAACTTGCAGTTCTGCTGCATCAGAGAAACTAATTGAGGTTTAAGCTCAAAATTGTTTGCTCCAATGGCAGGAATGGAGATACTTCTTCCATGTAAATTGGAATTAGGTCCAGTAAAGTCACTAAGCATCCTCCTTGCATTATTATTATTATTTTCGGCTGCCATCTCCTCTTCCTGTTCGAAAATTTCTGAAAGGTGCTTGCTGGATTGTTGTAATTTAGCTTCTCTTAGTTTCCTCTTCAGAGTCCTTTCAGGTTCTGGATCTGCTTCAACAAGAATGTTCTTGTTCTTGCTCCTGCTCATATGAAAAAGAGGGATAGAAAAATAATAATAATAGGGGTCCTTTTTACCACAGTATAGAGGTCCTTATGTAAGTAGAAGAAAAGAAGAAGACAAAATTCGAACACAGATGGAAGAGGGGGTTCGAATTTGGGTGAGATGAAGTGTTAGTAGATGAATAAATAAATAGAAGGAGATAAGAGAGAGAGAATTTTCAAAAATAATTTTTGAAAAAGAGTTAGTGATTTTCGAAAATAGTTTTTGAAGAAGGTTAGTAATTTTCGAGAATTAAAATCAAAAATTAAATTAATTAGTTAATTAAAAATAAATTTCGAAAAAAGAGGGAAGATATTTTCAAAAATTAGAGAGAGAGGGAGTTAGTTAGGTAGTTTTGAAAAGGATAAGAAACAAACAAAAAGTTAGTTAGTTAGTTGAAACAAATTTGAAAATCAATTTTGAAAAGATAAGAAGATAAGAAGTTAGAAAAGATATTTTAAAATCAAATTTTGAAAAAGATAAGATAAAGAGATATTTTTGAAAAGATATGATTGAAATTATTTTTGAAAAAGATTTGATTTTTTTAAAATCATAATTAATGACTTGATTCTAGAACTTAAAGTTTGAATTTTTCTTAACAAGTAAGTAACAAACTAGAAATTTTTGAATCAAAACATTAATTGATAATGTTATTTTTGAAAATTAGGAGATAAAGATAAGAAAAAGATTTTTGAAAAATATTTTTAAAATTTTTGAAAATAGATAAAAAAATGAAAAAGATTTGATTTTTGAAAAAGATTTTGAAAAAGATAAGATTTTTAAATTGAAAATTTGATTTGACTCATAAAAACAACTAGATTTTAAAAAGTTTTGAAAAAAGTCAACTCAAATTTTCGAAATTTATGAGTGAAAAAGGGAAAGATATTTTTTTTTTTATTTTTGAATGTTTTAATGATGAGAAGGAAAAACATGAAAAAGACTCAATGCATGAAAATTTTGGATTAAAACAATGAATGCATGCAAGAATGCTATGAATGTCAAGATGAACACCAAGAACACTTTGAATGTCAAGATGAACATCATGAACTTATTTTTGAAAAATTTTTAATGCAAAGAAAACATGCAAGACACCAAACTTAAAATTTTTCATGTATAGACACTATGAATGCAAGAATGCATATGAAAAACAAGAAAATACACAAAACATGAAAACATCAAGATCAAACAAGAAGACTTACCAAGAATAACTTGAAGATCATGAAGAACACTATGAATGCATGAATTTTTCGAAAAATGCAAGATGAATATGCAATTGACACCAAGCTTTCAACTTGACTCAAGACCCAAACAAGAAACATGAAATATTTTTTATTTTTATGATTTTTTTTATTTTTTTTTATTTTTTTGGATTTTTGTTTTATATTTTTCGAAAAAACATATAGGAAAAAGAAAATAAGGATTTCAAAATTTTTAATATGAATTCCAGGAATCTTGTATTCTTAGTCTAAAGCTCCAATCTGAGGGTTAGGCATGGCTTAATAGCCAGCCAAGCTTTAGTATGTAACTCAGACAAGCCACAGCTGACATACCCATTGGAAGCCCCTATCCAAAAGAATTAGACATGGCTTTACATGCAGTCAGGCTTCAACATGCTTCATGAAACTCTAGAATTCATTCTTAAAAATTCTGAAGAAAATTATATTTTTGAAAACATTTATTTTTTTTTTTGAAAACAGATGAGAAATTTTTGAAAGGTTTTTGAAAAAATTTTTGAAAATAAAACAAAAAGAAAATTACCTAATCTGAGCAACAAGATGAACCGTCAGTTGTTCAAACTCGAACAATCCCCGGCAACGGCGCCAAAAACTTGGTGCACGAAATTGTGATCTCAGGCAACGGCGCCAGAAACTCTGTACGCACGTCTTAATAAATCATTTTTCATTCACAACATCGATACAACTAACCAGCAAGTGCACTGGGTCGTCCAAGTAATAAACCTTACGTGAATAAGGGTCGATCCCACGGAGATTGTCGGCTTGAAGCAAGCTATGGTTACCTTGTAAATCTCAGTCAGGCTGATATCAAATAGTTATGGATTTTTCGAATATTAATAATAAATAGAAAATAACGATAGAAATACTTATGTAATTCGTTGGTTAGAATTTCAGATAAGCGTATAGAGATGCATTCGTTCCTCTGAACCTCTGCTTTCCTGCTGTCTTTATCCAATCAATCTTACTCCTTTCCATGGCTGGCTTTATGTAAGGACATCACCATTGTTAATGGCTACTTTTTATCCTCTCTGGAAAATGGTCCGATGCGCTGTCACTGCATGGCTAATCGTCTGGAGGCATCACCCTTGTCAATGGCTGCATCCTATCCTCTTGTGAAAAAGGTCCAAATGCTCTGTCACAGCACTGCTAATCATCTGAGGTTCTCGATCATACTGGAATAGGATTCACCCTCCTTTTGCGTCTGTCACTACGCCCAGCACTCGCGAGTTTGAAGTTCGTCATAGTCATTCAATCCCAGAGTCCTACTCGAAATACCACAGACAAGGTTTAGACTTTCCGGACTCTCATGAATGCCGCCATCAATCTAGCTTATACCACGAAGATTCTGAATAAGAGATCCAAGAGATACTCATTCAATCTAAGGTGGAACGGAAGTGGTTGTCAGGCACACGTTCGTGGGGGAATGATGATGATTCTCACGTTCATCACATTCAGGTTGAAGTGCGAATGAATATGTTAGAAGCGGAATAAGTTGAATTGAATAGAAAAATAGTAGTACTTTGCATTAATCTTTGAGGAACAGCAGAGCTCCACACCATAATCTATGGAGTGTAGAAACTCTACCGTTGAAAATACATAAGTGAAAGGTTCAGGCATGGCCATGAGGCCAGCCCCCAAAACATGATCAAAGATGATCCGAAGATCATAAGATGCCTAATACAGTAGTAAAAAGTCCTATTTATACTAAACTAGTTACTAGGGTTTACAGAAGTAAGTAATTAATGCATAAATCCACTTCCGAGGCCCACTTGGTGTGTGCTTGGGCTGAGCTTGAATGTTACACGTGTAGAGGTCAATCTTGGAGTTGAACGCCAGTTTGTAACGTATTTCTGGCGTTCAACTCTGGCTTGTGACGTGTTTCTGGCATTTAACTCCAGACAGCAACGTAGAACTGGCATTCAATGCCCTTTTACGTCATCTAAACTCGGCCAAAGTATCGACTAATATATATTGCTGGAAAGACTTGGATGTCTACTTTCCAACGCAATTGGAAGCGCGCCATTTTGAGTTCTGTAGCTCTAGAAAATCCACTTTGAGTACAGGGAGGTCAGAATCCAACAGCATCAGCAGTCCTTCTTCAACCTCTGAATCTGATTTTTGCTCAAGTCCCTCAATTTCAGCCAGAAAATACCTGAAATCACAGAAAAACACACAAACTCATAGTAAAGTCCAGAAATGTGAATTTAACATAAAACTAAATGAAAACATCCCTAAAAGTAACTAGTTTCTACTAAAAACATACTAAAAATAATGCCAAAAAGCGTATAAATTATCCGCTCATCACCCTCTATGAATCTTGGGAAAAATACAAGCAATTGATCAGAAGGTGTCCTTTTGACATACTTTCAGAATGGAGCATCCTATGCATATTCTATGATGGTCTATTTGGATTATCCAAGATGTCATTGGACAACTTTGCTGGTGGATCTCTTCATCTGAAGAAGACGCCTGCAGAAGCCCAGGAACTCATTGAAATGGTTGCAAATAACCAGTTCATGTATATGGTGTGCAAAATCGTGATCATTCCTTCCTTGGTAACGGCGCTAAAAACTTAATACGCACGTTCATGTTCTTAATTCTGTTTCACAACTTCGTACAACTAACCAGCAAGTGCACTGGGTCGTCCAAGTAATAAACCTTATGTGAGTAAGGGTCGATCCCACGGAGATTGTTGATATGAAGCAAGCTATGGTCATCTTGTAAATCTTAGTCAGGCAAATATTAGATGGTTATGGAGTTTTTGAATAGTAAAAATAATTAAACAGAAAATAAAGATAGAGATACTTATGTAATTCATTGGTGAGAATTTCAGATAAGCGTATAGAGATGCTTTCGTTCCTCTAAACCTCTGCTTTCCTACTGTCTTCATCCAATCAATCCTACTCCTTTCCATGGCAAGCTCTATGTAGGGCATCACCGTTGTCAATGGCTACATCCCATCCTCTTAGTGAAAAAGGTCCAAATGCTCTGTCACGGCACGGCTAATCATCTGTCGGTTCTCGATCATACTGGAATAGGATCCATTGACCCTTTTGCGTCTGTCACTACGCCCAGCACTCGCGAGTTTGAAGCTCGTCACAGCCATCCCTTCCCAGATCCTACTCGGAATACCACAGACAAGGTTTAGACTTTCCGGATCTCAGGAATGGCCATACATGGGTTCTAACTTATACCACGAAGACTCTAATATCTCGGACTTGGTCCCCTGTATTAGATATCCAAGAGATATCCATTCAATCTAAGGTAGAACGGAAGTGGTTGTCAGGCACGCGCTCATAAGTTGAGAATGATGATGACTGTCACGATCATCACATCCATCATATTGAAGTGCAAATGAATATCTTAGAAGCGGAATAAGTTGAATTGAATAGAAAAACAGTAGTACTTTGCATTAATCTTTGAGGAACAGCAGAGCTCCACACCTTAATCTAAGGTGTGTAGAAACTCTACCGTGGAAAATACATAACTGATGAAGGTTCAGGCTTGGCCAAGAGGCCAGCCCCCAAATGTGATCTAAAGATGAAACTAAAGATCATCTAAAGATGTAAATACAATAGTAAAAATTCCTATTTATACTAAACTAGTTACTAAGGTTTACAGAGATAAGTAAATGATGCAGAAATCCACTTCTGGGGCCCACCTGGTGTGTGCTTGGGCTGAGCATTGAGCTTTACACGTGTAGAGGTCTTTCTTGGGGTTGAACGCAAGTTTGTAACCTGTTTCTGGTGTTTAACTCCACTTTGCAACCTGTTTCTGGCGTTTGACTCCAGAATGTAGCATGAAACTGGCGTGCAGTTTATGTCATCTATCCTTAATAAAGGTATAGACTATTATATATTTCTGGAAAGCCCTGGATGTCTACTTTCCAACGCAATTGAGAGTGCACCATTTGGAGTTCGGTAGCTCTAGAAAATCCACTTTGAGTGCAGGGAGGTCAGAATCCAACAGCATCTGCAGTCCTTCTTTAACCTCTGAATCTGATTTTTGCTCAAGTCCCTCAATTTCAGCCAGAAAATACCTGAAATCACAAGAAAACACACAAACTCATAGTAAAGTCCAGAAATGTGAATTTTAATTAAAAACTAATAAAAATATACTAAAAACTAACTAAATTATACTGAAAACTATGTAAAAACAATGCCAAAAAGCGTATAAATTATTCGCTCATCACAACACCAAACTTAAATTGTTGCTTGTCCCCAAGCAACTGAAAATCAAATAGGATAAAAAGAAGAGAATATACTATAAATTCCAAAATATCAATGAAACTTAGCTCCAATCAGATGAGCGGGACTTGTAGCTTTTTGCCTCTTAAATAGTTTTGGCATCTCACTTTATCCATTGAGATTCAGAATGATTGGCATCTATAGAAACTTAGAATTCAGATAGTGATATTGTTTCTCCTAGTTCAGTATGTTGATTCTTGAACACAATTACTTAATGAGTCTTGGCCGTGGCCCTAAGCACTTTGTTTTCCAGTATTACCACCGAATACATAAATGCCACAGACACATAACTGGGTGAACCTTTTCAGATTGTGACTCAGCTTTGCTAAAGTCCCCAATTAGATGTGTCCAGGGTTCTTAAGCACACTTTGTTTTTGCTTTGGACCATGACTTTAACCGCTTAGTCTCAAGTTTTCACTTGACACCTTCACGCCACAAGCACATGGTTAGGGACAGCTTGGTTTAGTCGCTTAGGCTAGGATTTTATTCCTTTAGGCCCTCCTATCCACTGATGCTCAAAGCCTTGGATCCTTTTTATTACCCTTGCCTTTTGGTTTTAAGGGATATTGGCTTTTTGCTCTTGCCTTTTAGTTTAAAGAGCTTTTGGCTTTTTCTGCTTGCTTTTTCTTTTTCTATTTTTTTTTGCCATTTTTTTCTTTTTTTGTCTGCAAGCTTTTGTATTCACTGCTTTTTCTTGCTTCAAGAATCACTTTTATAATTTTTCAGATTATCAAATAACATTTCTCCTTTTCATCATTCTTTCAAGAGCCAACATATTTAACATTCATAAACATCAACTTCAAAAGACATATGCACTGTTCAAGCATACATTCAAAAAACAAAAAGTATTGTCACCACATCAAAATAATTAAACTAGTTTCAAGGATGAATTCGAAACCATGTACTTCTTGTTCTTTTGTAATTAAAACATTTTTCATTCAAGAGAGGTGATGGATTCATATTCACTACTTTAAGGCATAGACACTTGAATACTAATGATCATGTAATAAGACACAAATATAGATAAACATTTAACATAAAAATGAAAAACAAAAAATTTAAGAACAAGGAATGAGTCCACCTTAGTGATGGTGGCGTTTTCTTCTTGAGGAACCAATGATGTCCTTGAGCTATTCTATGTCTCTTCCTTGTCTTTGTTGCTCCTCCCTCATTGCTCTTTGATCTTCTCTAATTTCATGGAGGATGATGGAGTGCTCTTGATGTTCCACCTTTGGTTGTCCCATGTTGGAACTTAATTCTCCTAGGGAGGTGTTGATTTGTTCCCAAAAATTCTGTGGAGGGAAGTGCATCCCTTGAGGCATTAGTAGTTATGAAAAAAAAAAACAAAAAAAACAATGCTTTTTCCACACCAAACTTAAAATTTTTGCTCGTCCTCGAGCAAAAGAATAAAGAAGTGAATAGAAGAAGAAAATGGAGGAGATGGAGGTGTGTGAATGGTTCGGTCAAGGGGGTTTTAGGTGGTTATGATGTGTGAAAAGGAAGGAGTGATGGTTTGAATTTAAGTGGGTGGGTGTAGGTGGGTTGTATAATGGTTTTGGAGGAGTAATGGAGGTGATTGGTGGAGGTTAATTGAGGAAGAATGTTATGAAAAGGTGTGAAGATGAGAGAAGAAGTGGAAGGGATCCTGTGGGGTCCACAGATCCAGTGGGGTCAAGGACTTAGCATCCCTGCTCCAATTAGACGTGTAAAACGCCCTATATATGCAATCCTGGCGTTTAACGCCAGACTGCAGCATGTTTCTGGCGTTAAACGCCACTTCCTTGCTTGTTTTGGGCGTTCAACACCAGTTTATAGCATGTTTCTGGCATTGAACGCCAGTATGGTGCATGTTTCTGGCATTAAATGACAGTCTGATACTTGTTTCTGGCGTTTAACGCCAGCTTTCCTCTGGGTGCAATCCTGGCATTTAAACGCCAGACTGCTGCTTATTTATGGCGTTTAACGCCAGTTTCATGCTCTGTTCTGGCGTTAAACACCAGCCAGATGCTCCTTACTGGCGTTTAAACACCAGTAAGTCCTTCCTCCAGGGTGTGCTATTTTTAATGCTGTTTTTCATTCTGTTTTTGATTTTTTTGTAGTTTTTGTGACTCCACATGATCATCAACCTAATAAAACACGAAATAATAAAATACATATAATTAAATAACATTGGGTTGCCTCCCACAAGCGCTTCTTTAATGTCAATAGCTTGGCAGTGGGCTCTCACGGAGCCACACAGGTGATCAGGTCAATTTTGTAGACTCCCAACACCAAACTTAGAGTTTGATTGTGGGGGCTTTGGTTGACTCTGTACTGAGAGAAGCTTTTCATGCTTCCTCTCCATTGTTACAGAAGGATAGCCTTGGGCCTTAAACACAAGGTAGTCCCCATTCAATTGAAGGACTAACTCTCCTCTATTAACATCTATCACAGCTCCTGCTGTGGCTAGGAAGGGTCTTCCAAGGATGATGCATTCATCCTCCTCCTTCCTAGTGTCTAAGATTATGAAATCAGCAGGGATATAAAGGCCTTCAACCTTTACTAACACGTCCTCTACTAATCTATAAGCTTGTCTTACTGACTTGTCTGCCAATTGTAATGAGAATATGGCAGGCTGTACTTCAATGATCCCCAGCTTCTCTATTACAGAGAGTGGCATAAGATTTATACCTGACCCTAGGTCACACAGAGCTTTCTCAAAGGTCATGGTGCCTATGGTACAGGGTATTAAGAATTTGCCAGGATCTTGTTTTTTTTGAGGTAAAGTTTGCTGAACCCCTGTATTCAGTTCACTAATGAGCAAGGGAGGTTCACCTTCCCAAGTCTCATTACCAAACAGCTTGGCATTCAGCTTCATTATGGCTCCAAGATATTGAGCAACTTGCTCTTCGGTTACATCTTCATCCTCTTCAGAGGAAAAATAGTCTTCGGAGCTCATGAACGGCAGAAGGAGGTTTAGTGGAATCTCTATGGTCTCTATATGAGCCTTAGATTCCTTTCGGTCCTTAATAGGGAACTCCTTCTTGCTTGAGAGACGTCCCATGATGTCATCCTCATTGGGATTCACGTCCTTTCCTTCCTCTCTAGGTTCGGCCATGTTGATTATGTTAATGGCCTTGCACTCTCTTTTTGGATTCTCTTTAGTATTGCTTGGGAGAGTACTAGGAGGGGTTTCAGTGATTTTCTTACTCAGTTGGCCCACTTGTGCCTCCAAATTTCTTATGGAGGACCTTGTTTCACTCATGAAACTTAGAGTGGCCTTAGACAGATCAGAGACTAAGTTTGCTAAATTAGAGGTATTTTGTTCAGAGTTCTCTGTCTGTTGCTGAGAAGATGATGGAAAAGGCTTGCTATTGCTGAGCCTGTTTCTTCCACCATTATTAAAGCCTTGTTGAGGCTTTTGTTGATCCTTCCATGAGAGATTTGGGTGATTTCTCCATGAGGGATTATAGGTGTTTCCATAGGGTTCACCCATGTAATTCACCTCTGCTATTGCAGGGTTCTCAGGATCATAAGCTTCTTCCTCAGAATATGCCTCTTGAGTACTGTTGGATACAGCTTGTATTCCATTCAGACTCTGGGAAATCATGTTGACTTGCTGAGTCAACATTTTGTTCTGAGCCAATATGGCATTCAGAGTATCAATTTCAAGAATTCCCTTCTTCTGAGGCGTTCCATTATTCACGGAATTTCTCTCAGAAGTATACATGAATTGATTTAAAACAATTAGTTAATTAAAACGAAATTTTGAAAAAGAGGGAAGGGATTTTTGAAAATTAAAGGTGGAGAGTTAGTTGGGCAGTTTTGAAGAAGATATGATTGAAACAAAAAGATATGATTGAGTAAAAGAGATTTGGAATTTGTTTTTGAAAAAGATATGATTGAAATTGAAAAAGATATGATTGAAACAAAAAGATAAGATTGATTGAAAAAGATTTAAAAATCAATTTTAAAAAGATTAGAGGTTAGGGGAGAAGTTAGAAAGAATTTTGAAATTGATTTTGAAAAAGATATGATAAGGAATTGAAAAGATTTAATTTTGAAAACTAAAGTTGATTACTTGACTAACAAGAAACAAAAAGATATGATTTTAAAATTTAAAGATTGAACCTTTCTTAATAGGCAAGTAACAACTTAATATTTTTGAATCAATCATATTAAATGTTGGTATTAATTTCGAAAATATGAAATGAAAATAAGAAAAAGATTTTTGAAAATCAATTTGAAATTTTCGAAAATTATGAAAGAAAAATGAAAAGGATTTGATTTTTGAAAAAGATTTTGAAAAAGATAAGATTTTCAAATTGAAAATTTGAGTTGACTCATAAGAAACAATTTGATTTTTAAAATTTTTTGAAAATGTCAATCCAAATTTTCGAAAATTTATGAGAGAAAAGGGAAAGATATTTTTTTGATTTTTGAATTTTAATAAAGAAAGAGAAAAACAACCCAAAGACTCAATGCATGAAAATTTTGGATCAAAACATGTGATGCATGCAAGAACACTATGAATGTCAAGATGAACACCAAGAACACTTTGAATGTCAAGATGAACACCAAGAACTTATTTTTAAAAAATTTTCAAGAAAAAAAAATATGCAAGACACCAAACTTAAAAATTTGCAAACTTTAGACACTAACAAATTGAAAATGCATATGAAAAACAAGTAAAGACACAAAACAAGAAAATAAGGGGATCAAACAAGAAGACTGGCCAAGAACAACTTGAAGATCATGAAGAATGCAATGCATGAAATTTTTGAAAATAATTTTTAGAAAATTAAAAAGATGCAATTGACACCAAACTTAAAACTTCACTCTAGACTCAAACAAGAAACACAAAAAATATTTTTGATTTTATGATTTTATAAATTTTTTTGATTTTTCGAAAATAAATTTGGGAAAAATGAAAAAAGAAGATATATATATATTTGTATTTTTCGAAAATAAGAAATAAAAAGCTTAAAATTAAAATAAAATTACCTAATCTGAGCAACAAGATGAACTGTCAATTGTCCAAACTCGAACAATCCCCGGCAACGGCGCAAAAAACTTGGTGTGCGAAATCGTGATCATTCCTACCTTGGTAACGGCGCTAAGAACTCAATACGCACGTTCATGTTCTTAATTCTGTTTCACAACTTCGTACAACTAACCAGCAAGTGCACTGGGTCGTCCAAGTAATAAACCTTACATGAGTAAGGGTCGATCCCATGGAGATTGTCGGTATGAAGCAAGCTATGGTCATCTTGTAAATCTCAGTCAGGTGGATATTAGATGGTTATGGAGTTTTCGAATAATAATAATAATTAAACAGAAAATAAAGATAGAGATACTTATGTAATTCATTGGTGAGAATTTCAGATAAGCGTATAGAGATGCTTTCGTTCCTCTGAACCTCTGCTTTCCTACTGTCTTCATCCAATCAATCCTACTCCTTTGCATGGCAAGCTCTATGTAGGGCATCACCGTTGTCAATGGCTACATCCCATCCTCTCAGTGAAAAAGTTCCAAATGCTCTGTCACGGCACGGCTAATCATCTGTCGGTTCTCGATCATACTGGAATAGGATCCATTGATCCTTTTGCGTCTGTCACTATGCCCAGCACTCGCGAGTTTGAAGCTCGTCACAGCCATCCCTTCCCAAATCATACTTGGAATACCACAGACAAGGTTTAGACTTTTCGGATCTCAGGAATGGCCATCCATGGGTTCAAACTTATACCACAAAGACTCTAATATCTCGGACTCGGTCCCCTGTATTAGATATCTAAGTGATATCCATTCAATCTAAGGTAGAACGGAAGTGGTTGTCAGGCACGCGCTCATAAGTTGAGAATGATGATGACTGTCACGATCATCACATCCATCATATTGAAGTGCAAATGAATATCTTAGAAGCGGAATAAGTTGAATTGAATAAAAAAATAGTAGTACTTTACATTAATCTTTGAGGAACAGCAGAGCTCCACACCTTAATCTATGGTGTGTAGAAACTCTACCATGGAAAATACATAAGTGATGAAGGTTCAGGCATGGCCGAGAGGCCAGCACCGAAACGTGATCTAAAGATGAAACTAAGGATCATCCAAAGATGTAAATACAATAGTAAAAAGTCCTATTCATACTAAAATAGTTACCTAGGGTTTACAGAGATAAGTAAATGATGCAGAAATCCACTTCTGGGGCCCACTTGGTGTGTGCTTGGGCTGAGCATTGAGCTTTACATGTGTAGAGGTCTTTCTTGGGGTTGAACGCCAGTTTGTAACCTGTTTTTGACATTTAACTCCACTTTGCAACCTGTTTCTGGCGTTTGACTCCAGAATGCAGCATGGAACTGGTGTGCAACGCCAGTTTACGTCCTATATCCTTAATCAAAGTATAGACTATTATATCATGCTGGAAAGCCCTGGATGTCTAATTTCCAACGCAATTGAGAGCGCGCCATTTGGAGTTCTGTAGCTCCAGAAAATTGACTTTGAGTGCAGGGAGGTCAGAATCCATCAGCATCTGCAGTCCTTCTTTAACCTCTGAATCTGATTTTTGCTCAAGTACCTCAATTTCAGCCAGAAAATACCTGAAATCATAAGAAAACACACAAACTCATAATAAAGTCCAGAAATGTGAATTTTAATTAAAAACTAATAAAAATATACTAAAAACTAACTAAATTATACTGAAAACTATGTAAAAACAATGCCAAAAAGCGTGTAAATTATTCGCTAATCAGTACACTTCTGAAAGAAATCCTGTGAATAATAGGACAACTCAGAAGAGGAGAGTTCTTGAGATTGATACTCTGAATGCCATATTAGCTCAGAACAAAATATTGACTCAGCAAGTCAATATGATTTCTCAGAGTCTGACTGGAATGCAAGCTACATCTGGCAGTACTAAAGAAGCTTCCTCTGAAGAAGAAGCCTATGACCCTGAGAATCCTGGAATGGAAGAAGTGAATTACATAGGATAATCCTATGGAAACACTTACAATCCTTCATGGCGGAATCATCCTAATCTCTCATGGAAGGATCAACAGAAGCCTCAATAAGGTTTTAATAATAATAATGGTGGGAGAAATAGGTTTGGCAATAGCAAGCCTTTTCCATCATCTTCTGAGCAACAGACAGAGAATTCTAAGCAGAGCTTCTCTGACTTAGCAACCATAGTATCTGATCTATCTAAGACCACTCTCAGTTTTATGACTGAAACAAGGTCCTCTATAAGAAATTTGGAGGCACAAGTGGGTCAGCTGAGTAAAAGAGTTACTGAACTCCCTCCTAGTACTCTCCCAAGTAATACAGAAGAGAATCCAAAGAGAGAGTGCAATGCCATCAACACGTCCAACATGGCCGAACCTGTAGAGGAGGGAAAGGTAGTGATTTCCAGTGAGGAAGACCTCATTGGACGTCCACTAGCCACTAAGGAGTTCTGATGAGCGGATAATTTATACGTTTTTTGGCATTGTTTTTAGTATGTTTTTAGTATGATTTAATTAGTTTTCATTATGTTTTTATTAGTTTTTATGCTAAATTCACATTTCTGGACTTTACTAGGAGTTTGTGTGTTTTTTGTGATTTCAGTTATTTTTTGGCTGAAATTGAGGGACTTGAGCAAAAATCAGATTCAGAGGTTGAAGAAGGACTGCAGATGCTGTTGGATTCTGACCTCCCTGCACTCAAAGTGAATTTTCTGGAGCTACAGAACTCCAAATGGCGCGCTCCCAATTGCGTTGGAAAGTAGACATCCAGAGCTTTCCAGAAATATATAATACTCTATACTTTGCTCGAGTTTAGATTACGCAAACTGGCGTTGAACGCTAGTTCTATGTTGCAGTCTGGTGTTCAGCGCCAGAAACAAGTTGCAAAGTGGAGTTCAACGCCAGAAACACGTTACAAACTGGCGTTCAACTCCAAAAATGACCTCTCCACGTGAAAGCTTCATGCTCAGCCCAAGCACACACCAAGTAGGCCCCGGAAGTGGATTTCTACACCATTTACTCAATTCTATAAACCCTAGTAACTAGTTTAGTGTAAATAGGACTTTTTACTATTGTATTAGACATCTTGGGACGTTTAGTTTTTAGATCATGGGGTCTGGCCTCTCGGCCATTCCTGGACCTTATCACTTATGTATTTTCAAACGGTAGAGTTTCTACAAACCATAGATTAAGGTGTAGAGCTCTGCTGTTCCTCAAGGATTAATGCAAAGTACTACTGTTTTTCTATTCAATTCAACTTATTTCACTTCTAAGATATTCATTCGCACTTCAATATGATGGATGTGATGATCGTGACAGTCATCATCATTCTCAACTTATGAACGCGTGACTGACAACCACTTCCGTTCTACCTTAGACTGAATGGATATCTCTTGGATATCTAATACAGGGGACCGAGTCCGAGTTATTAGTGTCTTCGTGGTATAAGTTAGAACCCATGGATGGCCATTCCTGAGATCCAGAAAGTCTAAACCTTGTCTGTGGTATTCCGAGTAGGATCCGGGAAGGGATGGCTGTGACGAACTTCAAACTCGCGAGTGCTGGGCGTAGTGACAGACGCAAAAAGATAGTAAATCCTATTCCAGTATGATCGAGAACCGACAGATGATTAGCCATACAGTGACAGCACATTGGACCATTTTCACAGGAGGATGGGATGTAGCCATTGACAACAGTGATGCTCTACATAAAGCTTGCCATAGAAAGGAGTAGGATTGATTGGATGAAGACAGCAGGAAAGCAGAGATCAGAGGAATGAAAGCATCTCTATACGCTTATCTGAAATTCTCACCAATGAATTACATAAGTACCACTATCCTATTTTATATTTTATTTATTTTCATCCACTATAATTTCTTAATACAATTTAATCCACCTGACTGAGATTTACAAGGTGACCATAGCTTGCTTCAAGCCGACAATCTCCGTGGGATCGACCCTTACTCACGTAAGGTTTATTACTTGGACGACCCAGTGCACTTGCTGGTTAGTTTGTACGAAGTTGTGAAACAGATATATGATCATGAACGTGCGTATTGAGTTTTTAGCGCCGTTACCAAGGAATGGAATGATCACGATTTCGCACACCAAGTTTTTGGCGCCGTTGCCGGGGACTGTTCGAGTTTGAACAACTAACGGTTCATCTTGTTGCTCAGATTAGGTAACTTTCTTTTCGTTTTCTTTTCAAAAAAAAATATTTCTTCTTTTTCGTTTTTCCCAAAATAATTTTCGAAAAAACCAAAAAATTTACAAAATCATAAAATCAAAAAAGTATTTTTTGTGTTTCTTGTTTGAGTCTAGAGTCAAGTTTTAAGTTTGGTGTCAATTGCATCTTTTTAATTTTCTAAAAATTAATTTCGAAAATTTCATGCATTGCATCCTTCATGATCTTCAAGTTGTTCTTGGCCTGTCTTCTTGTTTGATCTTCATATTTTCTTGTTTTGTGTCTTTTCTTGTTTTTCATATGGATTCTTGAATTCTTAGTGTCTAAAAATAAAAAATTTTTAAGTTTGGTGTCTTGCATGTTTTCTTTTCTTGAAAATTTTTCAAAAATAAGTTCTTGGTGTTCATCTTGACATTCATAGTGTTCTTGCATGCATTGTGTGTTTTGATTCATAATTTTTATGTTATGAGTCTTTTTCATGTTTTTCTTTTTCTTCATTAAAAATTCAAAAATCAAAAAAATTTCTTTCCTTGTTTCTCTCTTTAAATTTCGAAAATTTGGATTGACTTTTTCAAAAATTTTCAAAATTAGTTGTTTCTTATGAGTCAAATCAAATTCTAAATTTAATAATCTTATCTTTTTCAAAACTTTTTCAAAAAATCAAATCTTTTTCAAATTTTCTTAATAATTTCGAAATTTTTAAAATTAATTTTCAAAAATCTTTTTCTTAATTTTAGTTCATGATTTTCGAATTAGTTACTAACATTTAATGTGATTGATTCAAAAATATTAAGTTGTTACTTGCCTAGTAAGAAAGGTTCAATCTTTAAATTTTAAAATCATATCTTTTTGTTTCTTGTTAGTTAAGTAATCAACTTTAACTTTAAAAATCAAATCTTTTTAAATTTCTTTTTCAAATCTTTTTCAAATTCAATTTCAAAATCTTTTCTAACTTCTTTCCTAACCTCTTATCTTTTTAAAATAAATTTTAAATCTTTTTCAATTAATCTTATCTTTTTGTTTCAATCATATCTTATTAAATTTAAATCATATCTTTTTCAAAAACAAATTTTAAATCTTTTCTAATCAATCAATCCTATCTTTTTGTTTCAATCATATCTTTTTCAAAACTACCTAACTAGTCCTCTCTCTCTCTTATTTTCGAAAATTCCCTCTTTCCTTTTTCAAAATTCCTTTTTAATTAACTAATTGTTTTAATTTTAATTTAATTTCAACTTTAATTTTCGAAATCTAACTTTCAATTTTAATTTTTATTTTAATTAAAATTCGTTATTCTCTCTTTCATCTCCTTCTATTTATTTATTCATCTACTAACACTTCTCTCCCATCCAAAAATTCGAACACCACCTCCCTCTCTGTGTTCGAGTTTTTTCTCTTCTCTTCTTTACATTACATTCTTTTCTTCTTCTACTCACACAAAGGAACCTCTCTCTACTGAGGCAAAGAGGATCCCTATTATTTTCTGTTCCCTTCTTTGTCATATGAGCAGGAGCAAGGACAAGAACATTCTTGTTGAAGTAGATCCTGAACCTGAAAGGACTCTAAAAAGGAAACTAAGAGAAGCTAAAATACAACAATCCAGAGACAACCTTACAGGAATTTTCGAACAGGAAGAGGAGATGGCAGCCGAAAATAATAATAATGCAAGGAGGATACTTGGTGACTTTACTGCACCTAATTCCAATTTACATGGAAGAAGCATCTCCATCCCTGCCATTGGAGCAAACAACTTTGAGCTGAAACCTCAATTAGTTTCTCTGATGCAGCAGAACTGCAAGTTTCATGGACTTCCATCTGAAAATCCTTTTCAGTTCTTAACTGAATTCTTGCAGATCAGTGATACTGTTAAGACCAATGGGGTTGATCCCGAGGTCTACAGGCTTATGCTTTTCCCGTTTGCTGTAAGAGACAGAGCTAGAGTGTGGTTGGACTCTCAACCCAAAGATAGCCTGAACTCTTGGGATAAGCTGGTCACGACTTTCTTAGCCAAGTTCTTTCCTCCTCAAAAGCTTAGTAAGCTTAGAGTGGATGTTCAAATCTTCAGACAGAAAAAAAGGTGAATCCCTCTATGAAGCTTGGGAGAGATATAAGCAACTGACCAAAAAGTATCCTTCTGACATGCTTTCAGAATGGACCATTCTGGATATATTCTATGATGGTCTATCTGAACTATCAAAGATGTCATTGGACCATTCTGCAGGTGGATCTATTCACCTAAAAAAAATGCCTGCAGAAGCTCAAGAACTCATTGACATGGTTGCTAATAACCAGTTCATGTATACTTCTGAGAGGAGTCCTATAAGTAATGGGACGCCTCAGAAGAAGGGAGTTCTTGAAATTGATACTCTGAATGCCATATTGGCTCAGAACAAAATATTGACTCAGCAAGTCAATATGATTTCTCAGAGTCTGAATGGAATGCAAGCTGCATCCAACAGTACTCAAGGGGCATCTTCTGAAGAAGAAGCTTATGATCCTGAGAACCCTGCAATAGCAGAGGTGAATTACATGGGGGAACCCTATGGAAACACCTATAATCCCTCATGGAGAAATCACCCAAATCTCTCATGGAAGGATCAACAAAAGCCTCAACAAGGCTTTAATAATGGTGGAAGAAACAGGTTTAGCAATAGCAAGCCTTTTCCATCATCCACTCAGCAAAAGACAGAGAGTTTTGAGCAGAATCCATCTAGCTTGGCAAATATAGTCTCTGATCTATCTAAGGCCACTGTGAGTTTCATGAATGAAACAAGGTCCTCCATTAGAAATTTGGAAGCACAAGTGGGCTAGCTGAGTAAAAGAATCACTGAAACCCCTCCTAGTACTCTCCCAAGCAATACAGAAGAAAATCCAAAAGGAGAGTGCAAGGGCATTGAATTGATCATCATGGCCGAACCTACAAGGGAGGGAGAGGACGTGAACCCCTGTGAGGAAGACCTCCTGGGACGTCCAGAGATCAATAAGGAGTTTTCCTCTGAGGAACCAAAGGAATCTGAGGCTCATCTAGAGACCATAGAGATTCCATTGAACCTCCTTATGCCATTCATGAGCTCTGATGAGTATTCTTCTTCTGAAGAGAATGAAGATGTTACTGAAGAGCAAGTTGCCAAGTACCTTGGTGCTATCATGAAGGTGAATGCCAAATTATTTGGTAATGAGACTTGGGAAGATGAACCTCTCTTGCTCACCAATGAACTGAGTGATCTGGATCAACTGAGATTGCCTCAGAAGAAACAGGATCCTAGAAAGTTCTTAATACCTTGTACCATAGGCACCATGACCTTTGAGAAGGCTCTATGTGACCTTGGGTCAGGGATAAACCTCATGCCCCTCTCTGTAATGGAGAAATTGGGAATCTTTGAGGTGCTAGTTGCCAGAATCTCTCTAGAGATGGCAGACAACTCAAGAAAACAGGCTTATGGACTAGTAGAGGACGTGTTAGTAAAGGTTGAAAGCCTTTACATCCCTGTTGATTTTATAATCCTACAGACTGAGAAGGATAAGGATAATCCATCATCCTTGGAAGACCCTTCCTAGCCACAGCAAGAGCTGTGATTGATGTGGACAGAGGAGAGTTAGTCCTTCAACTGAATGAGGACTACCTTGTGTTTAAAACTCAAGGTTCTCCTTCTGTAACCATGGAGAGGAAGCATGAAAAGCTTCTCTCACTACAGAGTCAAACAAAGCCCCCACAATCAAACTCTAAGTTTGGTGTTGGGAGGCCTTAGCCAAACTCTAAGTTTGGTGTTAGGAATCTATAAAATTGACCTGATCACCTCTGTTGCTCAGTGAGAGCCCACTGTCAAGCTATTGACATTAAAGAAGCGCTTGTTGGGAGACAACCCAATGTTATTTAATATATTTTATTTTCTTTTCTCTTTGTTATTTCATGATTTACTAGGTTGATGATCATGTGGAGTCACAAAAACTACAAAAAAATTTAAAAACAAAATGAAAAATAGCATTGAAAACAGAACACCCTGGAGGAAGGGCTTGCTGGCGTTAGTTTAAGGAGCATCTGGCTAGCGTTTAACGCCAGAACAGAGCATGAAACTGGCGTTAAATGCCAGAAATAAGCAGCATTCTGGCGTTTAAATGCCAGGAATGCACCCCAAAGGAAAACTGGCGTTCAACGCCAGAAACATGCTGCAGACTGTGAATCCATATTCTCCCTCCATCTCCTCCATTTTTCTTCTTCTTCTACTTCTTTCTCTTTTATTTTGCTCGAGGACGAGCAACCATTTTAAGTTTGGTGTAGTAAAAGCATTTCTTTTTGTTTTTTCATAACCATTTATGGCACCTAAGGCCAGAAAAACCTCTAGAAAGAGGAAAGGGAAGGCAATCACTTCCACCTCTGAGTCATGGGAGATGGAGAGATTCATCTCTAAGGTTCATCAAGACCACTTCTATGAAGTTGTGGCCAAGAAGAAAGTGATCCCTGAGGTTCCTTTTAAAATCAAAAAGAATGAGTATCCGGAGATCTGACTTGAAATCCAAAGAAGAGGTTGGTAAGTTCTAACCAACCCCATTCAACAAGTCGGGATCTTAATGGTTCAAGAGTTATATGCAAACGCATGGGTCACTAGGAACCATGATCAAAGTGTGAACCCGAATCCAAAAAATGTAAGGTTGGCGTTCAACTTGCCAATGATGGAAGAAAACGCACGCCCCTACACTAGAAGAGTCAACTTTGATCAAAGGTTGGACCAAGTCCTCATGGACATATGTGTGGAAGGAGCTCAATGGAAAATTGACCCAAAGGGCAAGCCGGTTTAACTAAGAAGGCTTGACCTCAAACTAGTGGCTAGAAGATGGTTGGAGTTCATTCAACGCTCAATCATTCCTACTAGCAACCAGTCTGAAGTTACTATAGACCGGGCCATCATGATCCATAGTCATGATTGGGGAGGAAGTGGAAGTTCATGAGATTATACCTCAAGAACTCTACAAGGTGGCTGACAAGTCCTCCACTTTGGCAAGGTTAGCCTTTCTTCACCTCATTTTCCACCTCTACAATTCGGCTGGAATTGACATAGAGGGAGACATCCTCATTGAAGAGGATAAGCCCATCACTAAGAAAAAGATAGAGCAAACAAGAGAGCATGGACCTCAACATGAGCATGAGGAAATTTCTCACTATGAAATCCCTGAGATGCCTCAGGGGATGCACTTTCCTCCACAAAACTATTGGGAACAAATCAACACTTCCCTAGGTGAATTAAGTTCCAACATGGGACAATTAAGGGTGGAACATCAAGAGCACTGCATCATCCTCCATGAAATTAGAGAAGATCAAAGAGCTATGAGGGAGGAGCAAGAAAGACAAGGAAGAGACATAGAGGAGCTCAAAAGCACCATTGGTTCTTCAAGAAGAGGAAGATGCCACCCTCACTAAGGTGGACTCATTCCTTAATCTCCTTGTTTATTTATTTTCCTGTTTTTCGTCTTTTATGTTAAATGTTTGTTTATGTTTGTGTCTTATTACATGATCATTAGTGTCTAAGTATCTATGCCCTAAAGTAGTGAATATGAATCCATCACCTCTCTTAAATGAAAAATGTTTTAAAAACAAAAGAACAAGACGTACATAGTTTTGAATTCATCCTTCAAACTAGTTTAATTATTTTGATGTGGTGACAATACTTTTTGTTTTCTGAATGAATGCTTGAACAGTGCATATGTCTTTTGAATTTGATGTTTAAGAATGTTAAATATGTTGGCTCTTGAAAGAATGATGACAAGGAGACATGTTATTTGATAATCTGAAAAATCATAAAAATGATTCTTGAAGCAAGAAAAAGCAGTGAATACAAAAGCTTGCAGAAAAAAAAATATAGCGAAAAAAAAAGAGAAAAACAAAAAGCAAGCAGAAAAAGCCAAAAGCTCTTTAAACCAAAAGGCAAGAGCAAAAAGCCAATAGCCCTTAAAACCAAAAGGCAAGGGTAATGGTACGCGGAATCGTGATTACACTTTAATTATGTAAAATTCATTGCTCTTTCTTTCCCTGGGAATGGCGCCAAAAACATGATGCCAAGACCATGGTTCACAACTCCGTGTAACTGACCAGCAAGTGCACTGGGTCGTCCAAGTAATACCTTACGTGAGTAAGGGTCGAATCCCACGGAGATTGTTGGTATGACCTAGAATAGGATTTACTATCCTTTTACGTCTGTCACTAACGCCCTGCAATCGCGAGTTTGGAGCTCGTCACAGTCATTCATTCATTGAATCCTACTCGGAATACCACAGACAAGGTTTAGACCTTCCAGATTCTCTTGAATGCCGCCATCATTGTTAAAACTGAGACCAAAGATGTCTAATACAATAGTAAAAGGTCTTATTTATAATAAACTAGCTACTAGGGTTTACATGAGTAAGTAATTGATGCATAAATTCACTTCCGGGGCCCACTTGGTGTGTGCTTGGGCTGAGCTTGAGTGTTGCACGTGTAGAAGTCCTTCTTGGAGTTGAACGCTAGCTTTTGTGCCAGTTTGGGCGTTCAACTCTAGTTTTGGCTCCTTTTCTGGCGCTGGACGCCAGATTTGGGCAGAAAGCTGGCGTTGAACGCCAGTTTACATCATCTATTCTTGGCCAAAGTATGAACTATTATATATTGCTGGAAATCCCTGGAAGTCTACTTTCCAACGCAATTGGAAGTGCGCCATTTCGAGTTCTGTAGCTCCAGAAAATCCACTTTGAGTGCAGGGAGGTCAGAATCCAACAACATCAGCAGTCCTTCTTCAACCTCTGAATCTGATTTTTGCTCAAGTCCCTCAATTTCAGCCAGAAAATACCTGAAATCACAGAAAAACACACAAACTCATAGTAAAGTCCAGAAATGTGAATTTAACATAAAAACTAATGAAAACATCCCTAAAAGTAACTAGATTCTACTAAAAACATACTAAAAACAATGCCAAAAAGCGTATAAATTATCCGCTCATCAATTTCTCTATCTTGGAGTTCAGTTCCGATTTGAATTTCTGTTTTGTGCTGTGTAAATCCAGCATAATTAACGAATAATTAGCCAATAAATTAATTATCAATAAAAGAAATTAGAAAATAAAATTTTATAATTTAATGAAGTAGAATTAACTAAAATATGAATTTTGACACTAATTTTAAAGCATTTGACTTAAAATTGGGCGGAACGGGCCCAACTAAAATGCCACTTAAGTTAATGAGCCCAGCTCTTCCCTTCTTTCTCATGCCATTCACGTTGAACTTGGAAGTAAAAGGGGGAAGAACAATTCCAAATCACAAACCCTTGAATAATGTTGAATTGGAGTATATTGATGATGTTGGAAGCTTGATTGTTAGACCTTGGTGGCTGAAATTCTATTTGGAGAGGCTTTGGCACTGTGGACTCTTGAGGAACATTGACCATGAGGTAGCTTTGGATTTTGCAAGAAATCGTCCAGCTTGGTTTAGCCGCTTAGGTCAGGATTTTATTCCTTTAGGCCCTCCTATCCACTGATGCTCAAAGCCATGGATCCTTTTTATTTACCCTTGCCTTTTGGTTTTAAGGGTTATTGGCTTTTTTTTTTGCTTGCTTTTTCCCTTTTTTCTTTCTGTATTTATTTTTTTTTGCCTATATTTTTTTTTTCTGCAAGCTTAGTTCTTTGCTGCTTTTTCTTGCTTCAAGAATCATTTTTATGATTTTTCAGATTATCAAATAACATGTCTCCTAGTCATCATTCTTTCAAGAGCCAACATATTTAACATTCTTAAACAACAACTTCAAAAGACATATGCACTGTTCAAGCATACATTCACAAAACAAGAAGCATTGTCACCACATCAATATAATTAAGCTAAGTTCAAGGATAAATTCGAAACTCATGTACTTCTTGTTCTTTTGAATTAAAACATTTTTCATTTAAGAGAGGTGATGGATTCATAGGACATTCATAACTTTAAGACATAGTTACTACTACTAATGATCATGTAATGAAGACACAAACATAGATAACCACATAACATAGAAAACGAAAAACAGAGGAAGCAAGAACAAGGAATGAATCCACCTTAGTGATGGTGGCGTTTCCTTCTTGAGGAACCAATGATGTCTTTGAGCTCTTCTATGTCTCTTCCTTGTCTTTGTTGCTCCTCCCTCATTGCTTTTTGATCTTCTCTTATTTCATGAAGCATGATGGAGTGCTCTTGATGTTCCACCCTTAGTTGTCCCATATTGGAACTCAATTCTCCTAGGGAGGTGTTGATTTGCTCCCAATAATTTTGAGGAGGAAAGTGCATTTGAGGCATCTCCGGGATCTCATGGAAATGAGCTTCTTGCGCCTCTTGAGCTCCATGACTGGGCTCTCTTGCTTGCTCCATCTTTTTCTTAGTGATGGGCTTGTCCTCTTTAATGAGGATATCTCCCTCTATGTCAATCCCAGCCGAATTGCATAGGTGACAAATGAGGTAAGGAAAGGCTAACCTTACCATAGTGGAGGACTTGTCAGCCACCTTGTAGAGTTCTTGAGGTATAATCTCATGAACTTCCACCTCTTCTCCAATCATGATGCTATGGATCATGATGGCCCGGTCTACAGTAACTTCAGACCGGTTGCTAGTGGGAATGATTGAACATTGAATGAACTCCAACCATCCTCTAGCTATAGGCTTGAGGTCCAATCTTCTTAGTTGAACCGGCTTGCCTTTGGAGTCAATCTTCCATTGAGCTCCTTCTACACATATGTCCATAAGGACTTGGTCCAACCTTTGATCAAAGTTGACTCTCCTTGTGTAGGGGCGTGCGTTCTCTTCCATGTTTGGCAAGTTGAACGCCAACCTCACATTCTCCGGACTAAAATCTAAGTATTTCCCCCGAACCATTGTAAAATAGTTCTTTGGATCCGGGTTCTTACTTTGATCATGGTTCTTGGTGATCCATGTATTAGCATATAACTCTTGAACCATTAGGATGCCGACTTGTTGGATGGGATTTGTTAGAACTTCCCAACCTCTTCTTTGAATTTCATGTCGGATCTCCGGATACTCATTTCTTTTGAGTTTGAAAGGGACCTCAGGGATCACCTTCTTCTTGGCCACAACATCATAGAAGTGGTCTTGATAGGCTTTGGAGATGAACCTTTCCATCTCCCATGACTCGGATGTGGAAGCTTTTGTCTTTCCTTTCCCCTTTCTAGAAGATTCTCCGGTCTTAGGTGCCATCAATGGTAATGGAAAAACAAAAAGCTTATGCTTTTGCCACTTTCGGCCATATGGGTGGGTGTGGATGGGAAATTGGTTTTGAATTTTGAAGGTAGGTGGAGTTTATGAGGTAGGTTTATGGGGAAGAGTGGATGAATGTGAGTGGTGAAGAGGTGATGGGGAAGAGAGATTGAGGTGATTGGTGAAGGGTTTTTGGGGAAGAGTGTTTATGGGGTTGTGTGAAAGAGAGTGGTGAGAAGAAGTGAGTGGAGGTAGGTGGGGATCCTGTGGGGTCCACAGATCCTGAGTGGATCCTATGGGGTCCACAGATCCTGAGTGGATCCTGTAGGGTCTACAGATTCTGAGTGGATCCTGTGGGGTCCACAGATCCTGAGGTGTTCAAGGATTTACATCCCTGCACCCATTAGGCATGTAAAAATGCCTTTGTACCCAACTCTGGGCGTTCAGCGCCAGGATGCTGCCCATTCTGGGCGTTCAGCGCCAGAACCATGCTCTGTTCTGGCGCTGAACGCCAGACAGATGCTCCTCCAGGGTGTGATTTTTCTTCTGCTGTTTATGATTCCGTTTTCAATTTTTTTGTTTATTTTGTGACTCCACATGATCATGAACCTATAAAGACATATAACTAAGAAAAATATAGTTAGATAAATAAAAATTGGGTTGCCTCCCAACAAGCGCTTCTTTAATGTCAATAGCTTGACAGTGGGCTCTCATGGAGCCTCACGGATGTTCAGAGCATTGTTGAGACGCTCCAACACCAAACTTAGAGTTTGACTGTGGGGGCTTTGTTTGACTCTGCTTTGAGAGAAGCTTTTTCTGCTTCCTCTCCATGGATGCGGAGAGAGATCATTGAGTTTTAAACACAAGGGAGTCCTCATTCCATTGAAGGACTATTTCACCTCTGTCAACATCAATCACAGCTCTTGCTGTGGCCAGGAAAGGTCTTCCTAGGATGATGGATTCATCCTCTTCCTTTCCAGTATCCAGGACTATGAAATCAGCAGGGATGTAAAGGCCTTCAACCTTTACTAATACGTCCTCTACTTGTCCATAAGCCTGTTTTCTAGAGCTGTCTGCCATCTCTAATGAGATTTTAACAGCTTGCACCCCATAGATTCCCAGTTTCTCTATTACAGAGAGGGGCATGAGGTTTATTCCTGAACCAAGGTCACATAGAGCCTTTAAGATCATGGTGCCTATGGTACAGGGTATTATGAACTTTCCAGGATCCTGTCTCTTCTGAGGCAATGTCAGTTGATCCAGATCACTTAGTTCATTAATGAACACGGGAGGTTCAACTTCCCAAGTATCAATGCCAAATAATTTGGCATTTAGCTTCATGATTGCACCAAGAAACTTGGCAGTTTGCTCTTCAGTAACATCCTCATTCTCTTCAGAAGAGGAATACTCATCAGAGCTCATGAAGGGCATAAGGAGGTTCAATGGAATCTCTATGGTCTCTAGATGAGCCTCAGAGTCCTTTGGTTCCTCAGAGGGAAGCTCCTTATTGATCACTGGACGTCCCAGGAGGTCTTCCTCCTTGGGATTCACGTCCTCCTCTCCCTCATTGGGTTCGGCCATTTTGCTTATGTCAATGGCCTTGCATTCTCCTTTTGGATTCTCTTCTGTATTGCTTGGGAGAGTACTGGGAGGGATTTCAGTGATCCTTTTACTCAGCTGGCCCACTTGTGCTTCCAAATTTCTAATGGAAGACCTTTTTTCATTCATGAAACTCACAGTGGCCTTGGATAGATCAGAGACTAGATTTGCTAAATTAGAAGCATTTTGTTCAGAGTTCTCTGTCTGCTGCTGAGTTGATGATGGAAAAGGTTTGCTATTGCTAAACCTATTTCTTCCACCATTTTCTTGGGCTTCTGCAGGTGTTTTCTTCAGGTGAATGGATCCACCTGCAGAGGTATCCAATGACATCTTAGATAACTCAGACAAACCATCATAGAATATATCCAGGATGGTCCATTCTGAAAGCATGTCAGAAGGGCACTTTTTGGTCAGTGCTTTGTATCTCTCCCAAGCTTCATAGAGGGATTCACCTTCTTTCTGTCTGAAGGTTTGAACATCAGCTCTAAGCTTGCTCAGTTTTTGAGGAGGAAAGTACTTGGCTAAGAAAGCCGTGACCAGCTTATCCCAAGAGTTCAGGCTGTCTTTGGGTTAAGAATCAAACCATAATCTAGCTCTGTCTCTTACAGCAAAAGGGAAAAGCATGAGCCTGTAGACTTCAGGATCTACTCCATTAGTCTTAACAGTATCACATATCTGCAAGAATTCAGTTAAGAACTGAAAAGGATCTTCAGATGGAAGTCCATGAGAACTTGCAGTTCTGCTGCATCAGAGAAACTAATTGAGGTTTCAGCTCAAAGTTGTTTGCTCCAATGGCAGGAATGGAGATGCTTCTTACATGTAAATTGGAATTAGGTGCAGTAAAGTCACCAAGCATCTTCCTTACATTATTATTATTTTCGGCTGCCATCTCCTCTTCCTGTTCGAAAATTTCTGAAAGGTTATTTCTGGATTGTTGTAATTTAGCTTCTCTTAATTTTCTCTTCAGAGTCCTTTCAGGTTCCGGATCTGCTTCAACAAGAATGTTCTTGTCCTTGCTCCTGCTCATATGACAAAGAAGAGGGCACAGAAAAAATAATAATAATAATATGGATCCTTTATACCACAGTATAGGGATCCCTGTGTGAGTAGAAGAAGAGGGGGATACAAAGAATGTAATATAATGGAAGAAACACAACTGTGAGGAGGGTTGAGATGTGAGATGAGATGTTAGTAGATGAATAAATAAATAGAATAAGATGAGAAAGGGAGAATTTTCGAAAAATGTTTTTGAAAAAGAGTTGGTGATTTTCGAAAATGGTTTTTGAAAAATGTTAGTATTTTTTGAAAATTTTTAAAATAAAAAATAAAGATAAGAATAATTAGTTAATTAAAAAGAAATTTTTGAAAAAGAGGGAAGATATTTTCGAAAATTAGAGAGAGAGAGTTAGTTAGGTAGTTTTGAAAAAGTTAAGAAACAAACAAAAAGTTAGTTAGTTAGTTGAAACAAATTTTGAAAAGATAAGAAGTTAGGAGGTTAGGAAAGATATTTTGAAACCAACTTTTTGAAAAAGGTAAGATAAGAAGATATTTTAGAAATTAGTTTTGAGAAAGATTTGATTTTTTTAAAATCTCAATTAATGACTTGATTCATAAGAAATCACAAGATATGATTCTAGAACTTAAAGTTTGAATCTTTCTTAACAAGTAAGTAACAAACTTGAAATTTTTGAATCAAAACATTAATTGTTATTGTTATTTTCGAAAATTATGATATAAAAATAAGGAAAAGTTTTTTTTGAAAAATATTTTGTTGGAATTTTCGAAAATAACTAAGAGATTTGAAAAAGATTTGATTTTTGAAAAAGATTTTGAAAAAGATAAGATTTTCAAATTGAAAATTTGATTTGACTCATAAGAAACAACTTGATTTTAAAAATTTTTGAAAAAGTCAACTCAAATTTTCGAATTTGATGAGAGAAAAAGGGAAAGATATTTTTTTTGATTTTTTTGAATTTTTATGATGCAAGAGAAAAACACTAAAAAGATGCAATGCATGAAATTTTTTTTTAGATCAAAACAATGAATGCGTGCAAGAATGCTATGAATGTCAAGATGAACACCAAGAACACTATGAATGTCAAGATGAACACCAAGAACACTATGAATGTCAAGATGAACACCAAGAACATATTTTTGAAAAATTTTTTATGCAAAGAAAACATGTAAGACACCAAACTTAGAAATCTTTCATGTTTAGACTCTAAGAAATGAAAAATGCACATGTAAAACAAGAAAAGACACAAAACATGAAAACATTAAGATCAAACAAGAAGACTTACCAAGAACAACTTGAAGATCATGAAGAACACTATGAATGCATGATATTTTCGAAAAATGCAAGATGCATATGCAAGTGACACCAAACTTATGATATGACTCAAGACTCAAACAAGAAACACAAAAAATATTTTTGATTTTTATGATTTTTTAGTTTTTTTGGATTTTTTTTCAAAAATTATATGAAAAAGAAAAAATAAGGATTCCAAAATTTTTAACATGAATTCCAGGAATCTTGCATTCTTAGTCTAAAGCTTCAGTCCAGGAATTAGACATTGCTCACTAGCCAGCCAAGCTTTCAATGAAAGCTCCGGTCCAAAACACTAGACATGGCCAATGGCCAGCCAAGCTTCAGCATGTAATTCAGACATGACACGCCTGACATACTCATTCCCAAAGGAATTAGACATGGCTTTACAGCCAGCCAGGCTTCAACATGCTTCATGAAACACTAGAATTCATTCTTAAAAATTTTGAATAAAATTTTTCTGAAAACATTTTTATATTATTATTTTTTTTTCGAAAAAAAAGGAGAAAATTTTGAAAGATTTTTTTGAAAAATTTTTGAAAACAAAATAAAAAGAAAATTACCTAATCTGAGCAACAAGATGAACCGTCAGTTGTCCATACTCGAACAATCCCCGGCAACGGCACCAAAAACTTGGTGCACGAAATTGTGATGTCCAGGCTCGAACAATCCCCGGCAACGGCGCCAAAAACTTGGTACGCGGAATCGTGATTACAGTTTAATTATGTAAAATTCATTGCTCTTTCTTTCCCTGGAAATGGCGCCAAAAACATGATGCCAAGACCATGGTTCACAACTCCGTGTAACTAACCAGCAAGTGCACAGTTTAGACCTTCCGGATTCTCTTGAATGCCGCCATCATTCTAGCTTACGCCACGAAGATTCTGATTAAGAGATCTAAGAGACACTCATTCAATTCTAATGTAGAACGGAAGTGGTTGTCAAGCACGCGTTCATAGGGAATGATGATGATTGTCACGTTCATCATATTCAGATTGAAGTACGAATGAATATCTTAGAAGCAAAATAAGATGAATTGAATAGAAAACAGTAGTACTTTGCATTAATCTTTGAGGAACAGCAGAGCTCCACACCTTAATCTATGGAGTGTAGAAACTCTCCCGTTGAAAATACATAAGTGAAAGGTCCAGACATGGCCGAGATGGCCAGCCCCCTAAAACGTGATCAATAGTCTCCTAAGATGAACAATGGGTTAAAACTGAGACCAAAGATGTCTAATACAATTGTAAAAGGTCTTATTTATAATAAACTAGCTACTAGGGTTTACATGAGTAAGTAATTGATGCATAAATTCACTTCCCAGGCCCACTTGGTGTGTGCTTGGGCTGAGCTTGAGTGTTGCACGTGTAGAAGTCCTTCTTGGAGTTGAATGCCAGCTTTTGTGCCAGTTTGGGCGTTCAACTCTGGTTTTGGCTCCTTTTCTGGCGCTGGACGCCAGATTTGGGCAAAAAGCTGGCGTTGAACACCAGTTTACGTTGTCTATTCTTGGCCAAAGTATGGACTATTATATGTTTCTGGAAAGCCCTGGAAGTCTACTTTCCAACGCAATTGGAAGCGCGCCCTTTCGAGTTCTGTAGCTCCAGAAAATCCACTTTGAGTGCAGGGAGGTCAGAATCCAACAACATCAGCAGTCCTTCTTCAACCTCTGAATCTGATTTTTGCTCAAGTCCCTCAATTTCAGCCAGAAAATACCTGAAATCACAGAAAAACACACAAACTCATAGTAAAGT
>NC_029787.2:68785543-68798840 GCF_000816755.2 Arachis ipaensis
CGAGATGCCAAAACTATTCAAGAGGCAAAAATCTACAAGTCCCGCTCATCTGATTGGAGCTAAGTTTTATTGATATTTTAAAATTTATAGTATATTCTCTTCTTTTTATCCTATTTAATTTTTAGTTGCTTGGGTACAAGCAACAATTTAAGTTTGGTGTTGTGATAAGCGGATAATTTATACGCTTTTTGGCATTTTTTTAGTATGTTTTTAGTATGATTTAATTAGTTTTCATTATGTTTTTATTAGTTTTTATGCTAAATTCACATTTCTGGACTTTACTATGAGTTTGTGTATTTTTCTGTGATTTCAGGTATTTTCTGGCTGAAATTGAGGGACTTGAGCAAAAATCAGATTTAGAGGTTGAAGAAGGACTGCAGATGCTGTTGGATTCTGACCTCTCTGCACTCAAAGTGGATTTTCTGGAGCTACAGAACTCCAAATGGCACGCTCCCAATTGCGTTGGAAATTAGACATCCAGGGCTTTCCAGCAATATATAATAGTCCATACTTTGCCCGAGTTTAGATGACTAAAACCGGCATTGAACGCCAGTTCCATGTTGCAATCTGGCGTTTAGCGCCAGAAACAAGTTGCAAAGTGGAGTTCAATGCCAGAAACACGTTACAAACTGGCGTTCAACTCCAAAAATAACCTCTCCACGTGAAAGCTTCATGCTCAGCCCAAGCACACACCAAGTGGGCCCCGAAAGTGGATTTCTACATCATTTACTGAATTCTGTAAATCCTAGTAACTAGTTTAGTATAAATAGGACTTTTTACTATTGTATTAGACATCTTGGGACGTTTAGTTCTTAGATCATGGGGGCTGGCCTCTCGGCCATGCCTGGACCTTATCACTTATGTATTTTCAAACGGTAGAGTTTCTATACACCATAGATTAAGGTGTGGAGCTCTGCTGTTCCTCAAGGATTAATGCAAAGTACTACTGTTTTTCTATTCAATTCAACTTATTCCGCTTCTAAGATATTCATTCGCACTTCAATATGATGGATGTGATGATCGTGACAGTCATCATCATTCTCAACTTATGAGCGTGTGCCTGACAACCACTTCCGTTCTACCTTAGACTGAATGGATATCTCTTGGATATCTAATACAGGGGACCGAGTCCGAGTTATTAGTGTCTTCGTGGTATAAGTTAGAACCCATGGATGGCTATTCTTGAGATCCAAAAAGTTTAAACCTTGTCTGTGGTATTCCGAGTAGGATCCAGGAAGGGATGGCTGTGACGAACTTCAAACTCGCGAGTGCTGGGTGACGATTGGATTTTTGATGGTTTAGAATTTCACAAATGAATTCTCGTTGCAAGTATAGTTCCTAAACCAAACAATAATCCTTTCATACAAAAAGTTGTTTGTCACTTGTACAAACCCCTAAAATTTATAAACCGAAGTATTGAACCTCGGGTCGTTCTCCCTAGGAATTACAATGAAGTGTCTTGTTATTGGTTATGGATTGTATTTTGGGGTTTTGGGATAAGGGACATGAAATGTAAATGACAATGAAAATAAACTAACAACTAAAAAGCACTTGGCAAGGTTGTGAGAATTAGAAGTCCTATTAAGGCTTTAGAATTCGTTGGCCACGTTTTGCTTTAAGTGAACTAGGTGGCAGCAACGGCGCGTGCGCGTACTTTGCGCGTGCGCGCCACCATACGTGTAGCAACTATGGCAAATCTTATATCGTTTCAAAGCCCCGGATGTTAGCTTTCCAACCCAACTGGAACCGCATCATTTGGACCTCTGTAGCTCAAGTTATGGCCGATTAAGTGCGAAGAGGTCGGCTTGACAGCTTTCCGGTTCTTTCATTTCTTCATGAGTTCTCCACCTTTTCATGCTTCTTTCTTCATTCCCTTGATCCAATCTTTGCCTTCTAAATCTGAAATCACTTAGCAAACATATCAAGGCATCTAATAGAATCAAGGAGAATTAAATTTAGCTATTTTAAGACCTAAAAAAGCATGTTTTCACTCTTAAGCACAATTAAAGGAGAATATACAAAACCATGCTATTTCATTGAATAAATGTGGGTAAAAGGTGATAAAATCCCCTAAATTCAATACAAGATAAACCGTCAAATTGGGGTTTTTCACTGGGCGTAGTGACAGACGCAAAAGGATAGTAAATCCTATTCCAGTATGATCGAGAACCGACAGATGATTAGCCATGCAGTGACAGCGCATTGGACCATTTTCACAGGAGGATGGGATGTAGCCATTGACAATGGTGATGCCCTACATAAAGCTTGCCATGGAAAGGAGTAGGATTGATTGGATGAAGACAGTAGGAAAGCAGAGATTAGAGGAATGAAAGCATCTCTATACGCTTATCTGAAATTCTCACCAATGAATTACATAAGTACCACTATCCTATTTTATATTTTATTTATTTTCATCCACTATAATTTCTTAATACAATTTAATCCACCTGACTGAGATTTACAAGGTGACCATAGCTTGCTTCAAGCCGACCATCTCCGTGGGATCGACCCTTACTCACGTAAGGTTTAGTACTTGGACGACCCAGTACACTTGCTGGTTAGTTGTAAGAAGTTGTGAAACAGATATAAGATCATGAACGTGCGTATTGAGTTTTTAGCGCTGTTACCAAGGAATGGAATGATCACGATTTCGCACACCAAGTTCCCTAATGAGGAACCAAAGGAATCTGAGGCTCATACAGAGACCATAGAGATTCCACTGAACTTATTGTTGGCATTCATGAGCTCTGATGAGTATTCTTCCTCTGAAGAGGATGAAGATATTATTGAAGAGCAAGTTACTCAATATCTAGGAGCAATCATGAAGCTGAATACCAAGCTATTTGGTAATGAGACTTGGGAGGATGAACCTCCATTGCTCATCAATGAACTGAATGCTTTGGGGCAACTAAAGTTACCTCAGAAGAAACTAGATCCTGAAAAATTCTTAATACCTTGTACCATAGGCACCATGACCTTTGAGAAGGCCTTGTGTGACCTTGGATCAGGAATAAACCTCATGCCACTCTCTATAATAGAGAATTTAGGGATCTTTGAGGTACAAGCTGCTAAATTCTCACTAGAACTGGCAGACAATTCAAGGAAACAAGCTTATGGACTTGTAGAGGATGTCTTAGTGTAGGTTGAAGGCCTGTACATCCCTGCTGATTTCATAATCCTAGACACTCGGAAGGAAGAGGATGAATCCATTATCCTTGGAAGACCCTTCCTAGCCACAGCAAGAGTTGTGATTGATGTGGACAGAGGAGAGTTAGTCCTTAAATTGAATGAGGACTACCTTGTGTTTAAGGCTCAAGGATCTTCTTCTGTTAATCATGGAGAGGAAGCATGGAATGCTTCTCTCAATACAGAGTCAAACAGAGCCACCACACTCAACTTCTAAGTTTGGTGTTGGGAGGCCACTATCATGCTCTGAAAGTCTGTGAAGCTCTCTAAGAGCTCACTGTCAAGCTATTGACATTAAAGAAGCGCTTATTGGGAGGCAATCCAATGTTATTTAATTATATATATTTGTTTTCCATTGTTATATTATGTTTTCTTTAGGTAGATGATCATGTGAAGTCACAAAAACAACTGCAAAATTAAAGCAGAATCAAAAACAGCATTAAAAATAGCACACCCTGAAGGACAGGCTTACTGGCGTTTAAACGCCAGTAAGGATAGTAGAATGGGCATTTAAACGCCCAGTCTGGCAGCATTCTAGGTGTTTAACGCCAGAAAAGGGTGTTTGGCATCTGGCTAGCGTTAAACGCCAGAAATAGTAGATAGACTGGCATTTAATGCCAGAAAAGGGTGTCTGGCTGGCGTTAAACGCCAGAAAGGGGCAGCAGACTGGCCTTTAACGCCATGAAAGGTAGCAGAGCTGGCGTTAAATGCTAGAATTGGCACACAGTGGGCGTTTAAACGCCAGAATGGTGCAGGGAGCAGAATTCCTTGACACCTCAGGATCTGTAGACCCCACAGGATCCCCACCTACCCCACCTCTTCTTCTCTCCTCTTCACACCTTTCCATAACACTTTTCCCCAAATACCCTTGACCAATCCCATCAATACCTCTTCCCCAAACACCATTCACCTATCAAATCCTACCCTCTTCTACACACTCTCTTCACCACTCACATCCATCCATCATAAAATCCCACCTACCTCACCATTCAAATTCAAACCATTTTCCTCCCAAACCCATCCCTTCATAACCAAATTCCCTCTCCCTCTTACCCTATAAATACTCATCCTCACCACCTTTCATTTCACACATCATACACACTTACACCCCTTGGCCGAACCCACTCCTCACCTCCATCTCCTCCATTTCTTCTTCTTCTCCTCCTCCTTTCTTTCTTCTTTTGCTCGAGGACGAGCAAACCTTCTAAGTTTGGTGTGGTAAAAGCTCTGCTTTTTATTTTTCCATAACCATTAATGGCACCTAAGGCCGGAAAAACCTCTAGAAAGAGGAAAGGGAAGGCAATTGCTTCCACCTCTGAGTCATGAGAGATGGAAAGATTCATCTCAAAAGTGTATCAAGACCACTTCTATTAAGTTGTGGTCAAGAAAAAGGTGATCCCCGAGGTCCCCTCCATGCTCAAAAAGAGTGAATATCTGGAGATCCGGCGTGGGATTTGAAGAAGAGGTTGGGAAACTCTCACCAACCCCATCCAACAAGTCAGAATCTTAATGGTTCAAGAGTTCTATGCTAATGCATGGATCACTAAGAACCATGACCAAGGTGTGAACCCGAATCCAAAGAATTGGCTCACAATGGTTCGGGGGAAATACTTGGATTTCAGTCCGAAAACTGTAAGGTTGGCATTCAACTTGTCAATAATGAGAGGAGATCCTCATCCTTTCACTAGAATAGTCAACTTTGATCAAAGGTTGGACCAAGTCCTCATAGACATCTGTGTGGAAGGAGCTCAATAGAAGAGAGACTCAAGAGGCAAGCCGATTCAATTGAGAAGGCCTGACCTCAAACCCGTGGCTAGGGGATGGTTGGAGTTCATCCAACACTCTATCATTCCTATTAGCAACCGGCCTGAAGTTACTATAGACCGGGCTATCATGATCCATAGTATCATGATTGGAGAGGAAGTAGAAGTTCATGATACAAGGTGGCTGACAAGCCCTCCACTTTGGCAAGGTTAGCCTTTCCTCATCTCATCTGTCACCTATGCAATTCAGCTGGAGTTGTCATAGAGGAAGACATCCTCGTTGAAGAGGACAAGCCCATCACTAAGAAGAGGATGGAGCAAATAAGAGAGCCCACTCATGGACCTCAACAAGAGCATGAGGAAATTCCTCATCATGAAATCCCTGAGATGCCTCAAGGGATGCATTTTCCTCCACAAAACTATTGGGAGCAACTCAACAACTTTTTAGGAGATTTGAGTTCCAACATGGAGCAACTAAGAGTGGAGTATCATGAGCACTCCATCATCCTCCATGAAATCAGAGAGGGCCAAAAGGCCATGAAAGAGGAGCAACAAAGGAAAGGAAGAGATATTGAGGAGCTAAAGCACTCCATAAGATCTTCAAGAGGAAGAACTAGCCGCCATCACTAAGGTGGACCCGTTCTTTAATTTCCTTATTCTTATTTTTCTGTTTTTCGATTTCTATGCTTTATGTTTTATCTATGTTTGTGTCTTTATTACATGATCATTAGTGTCTAGTGTCTATGCCTTAAAGCTATGAATATCCTATAAATCCTTCACCTTTCTTAAATGAAAAATGTTTTCTGAAAAGGAAAAAGAAGTACATGAATTTTGAATTATATCTTGAAAATAATCTAATTATTTTGATATGGTGGCAATACTTTTTATTTTCTGAATGAATGCTTGAACAGTGCATATTTTTGATATTGTTGTTTATGAATGTTAAAATTGTTGGCTCTTGAAAGAATAAATGAAAAAGGAGAAATGTTATTGATAATCTGAAAAGTCATAAAATTGATTCTTGAAGCAAGAAAAAACAGTGAAAAAAAGAAAAAAGCCAATAGTCCTTTAAACCAAAAGGCAAGGGTAAAAAGGATCCAAGGCTTTGAGCATTAATGGATAGGAGGGCCCAAAGGAATAAAATCCTGGCCTAAGCGGCTAAACCAAGCTATCCCTACCCATGTGCATGTGGCGTGAAGGTGTCAAGTGAAAAGCTTGAGACTGAGTGGTTAAAGTCATGGTCCAAAGCAAAAAGAGTGTGCTTAAGAGCTTTGGGCACCTCTAACTGGGGACTCTAGCAAAGCTGAGTCACAATCTGAAAAGGTTCACCCAGTTATGTGTCTGTGCCTGGCATTTATGTATCCGGTGGTAATACTGGAAAACAAAATGCTTAGGGTCACAGCCAAGACTGATAAAGTAGATGTGCTCAAGAATCAACATACTGAACTAGGAGAATCAATAACACTATCTGAATTCTGAGTTCCGATAGATGCCAATCATTCTGAACTTCAAAGGATAAAGTGAGATGCCAAAACTGTTCAGAAGCAAAAAGCCACTAGCCCTGCTCATCTAATTGGAAATGAGCTTCATTGATATTTGGAATTTATTGTATTTTCTCTTCTTTTAATCCTATTTTGTTTTTAGTTGCTTGGGGACAAGCAACAATTTAAGTTTGGTGTTGTGATGAGCGGATAATTTATACCCTTTTTGGCATTATTTTTACATAGTTTTTAGTATGATTTAGTTATTTTTTTATTATATTTTTATTAGTTTTTATTCAAAAATCACATTTCTAGAATTTACTATGAGTTTGTGTATTTTTCTGTAATTTCAGGTATTCTCTGGCTGAAATTGAGGGACCTGAGCAAAAACTGATTCAGAGGCTGAAAAAGGACTGCAGATGCTGTTGGATTCTGACCTCCCTATAATCGAAGTAGATTTTCTGGAGTTACAGAATCCCAATTGGTGAACTCTTAATTGCGTTGGAAAGTAGACATCCTGGGCTTTCCAGAAATATATAATAGTGCATACTTTGCCCGAGATTTGATGGCCCAGACTGGCGTCCAAATCCAGCCTAAAATATTATGGCGTAAAACGCCCAAACTGGCACCGAAATTGGAGTTAAACGCCCAAACTAGCACCAAAGCTGGCGTTTAACTCCAAGAAAAGCCTAAGCACGAAAAGGATTGAATGCTCAGCCCAAGAACACACCAAGTGGGCCCCAGAAATGGATTTCTGCACTATCTGCACTTAGTTACTCATTTTCTGTAACCCTAGATTACTAGTTTAGTATAAAAACTACTTTTAGAGATTTATTTTAGATGGGGAGATCTTTTGATCATATGTAACTTTGATCATCTTTTCACGTTTAGAGGCTGGCCTCACGGCTATACCTAGACCTTTTTCACTTATGTATTTTCTACGGTGGAGTTTCTACACCCCATAGATTAAGGTGTGGAGCTCTGATGTTGATAAACCACTATTTTATGGTTTATATTGTGTTTAATTGTGCGGTTTTATCAAATCTTTACCCACTTATTCATATAATTAGCATGCATTTATAATTCCTTCCTAAAAATACTTCATGGTTGAAAACTTGCTTCCTAGAGACTTTTAATTATGTATTTTAATTCTCCTTTATTCCATTCGATGCCGTGATCTGTGTGTTAAGTGTTTCAGGCTTTATAGGGCATGAATGACTTGGAGATTGGAAAGGAGGCTTGCAAAAATGGAAGGAACAGAAGAAATTGAGGAGATGACCAGCGAGAAGTGATGCGGACGCATGGCTCACACGACCGCGCGACATAGAGGAAATTGCAGTGACGCGGACGCATGGTTCACGCGATCGCGCGGATTGGAAACTGCACAAGTGACGCGAAGGCGTGGACGACGCGCACGCGTGGCAAGGAAAAATGCCGGATGACGCGAACGCGTGAATGACGCAATCACGTGACATGCGCGATCTGCAAAATCTGCAGAATTCACTGGGGGCAATTTTGGGCCCTGTTTTGACCCAGTTTTCAGCCCAGAAAAACATATTAGAGCCATGGAACATGCAGAGACCAGAGGACAACATTCATTCCGCATAATTTTAGTTTTAGATCTGATTTTACTCCTCCTCTAGGTTTTCTCTCTACACATTCATAGTTCTTAGGATTTTGATTTTATTGCTTCTTGGACTGGGATATTGAGAAGAGTTATTACTTCCGTCAAGACTTCATCATTCTAGTTTGTTTCCTTACTTGTCACTTACTCTTCCACATCCTTTATTTACTCAGAATTATTATTGGATTATTTTTAGAATTTATTAATACAAGAACTATTTTTATTTTTAATTGATCCTTCTGATTATTATTTTTCATGTCTTTCAATATTTCCCTTTCTTATTTCGTGGATTTTACAATCATAATGAGTGAGTAGTTCCATATCTTGATTGGGAGTTGATTGACAGGAGGACCTTGAGCTGGATGCTCAAGAGTAAAATTATAGTTGGATTTCGCGTTGGGTCGCCCTCTAATCACTGACACTAGTCCTTCCCAAGGGAGAGGATTAGAACTTGTGAATAGAAATTGACTCCCAACTTGCTTAACTTTCCTTTACCTAGTAAAGGATAACTGAGCAGGCAACCTTTAATTATCACTTTTATCTTGAGAGAACTCCATCAAGGATAGGGCTTCCAACTAATCTACTCCCTGATGTGTGGAAAACGATCCAACATGAAACTCACCGGCAAGTGTACCGGGTCGCATCAAGTAATAATAACTCACATGAGTGAGGTCGATCCCATATGGATTGAAGGATTAAGCAATTTTAGTTTAGTGGTTGATTTAGTCAAGCGAATTAAGTATTGGTTGAGTGGTTTGTAATTTGCATAAACTAAATTGCATGAATTGTAAAGGGGGAAGGGGAAATTGCAATAAATTAAAGAGCAAAGAAAGTAAATAAGCAGAATCTTAAAGAACAAGTAATGTAAATTGCAGAAACTTAGATTGCAAGAGAGGTAAGTGGCTGAATCTTAAAGTGCAAGAAATGTAAATTGCTTGAATTATAAAAGGAATTGGGAATTGGGATTGCAGAATTTAAACAAGCAAAGGTAAATTTCAATAAACAGAAGAGTAGAGGAGTAATTGAATTGAACTAGATCTCAACAGAAAAGTAAAAATGCTTTGAAAATTTAAAAACAGAAAGCGAGCAATGCTTAATTTGCAGCAATTTAAAAGTGGTTGAAGATCTCAGGAGTGGAGGAGACTAGATAACAAGTCTAGATCTCAAATCCTTCCTTGATCCAACAAGAACAATTGCAAGAGAAGTAATGAAAAGTAAATTGCAGAAATAAAGAGAGTAGAAGATGAAGCAGTAAAGTAAACAGAAATTGGAATTCAATTATGCAAAGAAAGTAAACAAGAGATCTCAAGGTGAGATTGAAACATAAGTTCTTCAATTCTTCACCCAAGATCCAAAGCAAGAAAAATAAAGAGTGCTCAAGCAAGAACAAGGAAGAAGAGAGATGAAGTCTCCTTCCCAATTCTCTAAGATCTAAATTCAAAATGAAAGTTCAAAAGAAAAATTCAAAGTAAAATCTAGAGGTGTCAAAAGGTAAAACAAAGATCCAAAAAAGATGTTAGTTACATCAAACTAGCTCCTATTTATACACTTTCTATTCTTGGATTTTGGAATTTGGATGGGCTTTTGATTTGGTGAAGAAATGAATTAAGTTGAATTTTTAATTCAATTTTCAGCCCATGGAGAAATTGCTTCTAGCGGGATGCTCAGCTCAAGTGGGGAGCTGAGCATTAAGGCTTTGTGTGGGGATTCTTTGTAGCGTGCAATGTTGGGGAAGGCACCAGGGGAATGCTCAGCTCACAAGGTGAGCTGAGCATTGGGGCCTTGCCTTGGTCCCTTGAAATATTTCGCGTGCCAAGTCTTGGACATCATTTGGGTAGTGCTCAAGTGGTGCTAAGAGCGCAACTTCCTTGCTTTCTTAGTGAAGACTCCGTGTTTGAGACTTGCTAGGAGCATTTTGGCCAATTTTGGCTTATTTTCCTTGCAAGGAGCGCTCCCCTCCTTCCCTTGGGTCATGGGTTCAAACCTTGGAGCAAGCATTTGGCAAACAATTTCCTTGAATTTCTTGTGATGAATGCCCGATAATGCTCCCTTGGTGAGCTGAGCATTGTTTTTCCTTTCCTTGTTTCTTGGCTTCAAATTGTGCTCTGCTCACCTTTTGAAACATTGCTTCCTTGGATTTTTGTTGTGCTCCTTTGGAGAGCACTGATCTCTTGGGGAGAGCATTGTGGCTTCTCTCCTTCTATGTGCCACGCTTCCTCATTTTCTTTGCCACACTATTTTCCTTCTTGGGCCACACTTCTTAAGCCACGCTTTCTTCTTTTCTTCTTTTCTTCACCTACAATTAATCAAAACAACCAATCAAAGTATCACCAAATTCACAAGGATTATAAAGCTTTAAAAATCAATTAAATTTATCTTAAACCTCATGATTTAGTATCAATTAAATGGTGGTTGTTTGATTCAAAGAAACCATGCATTTCCATTCCAAATTACTTACTTAGAATGCAAGAAAGTGCATAAAACCAAATAAAAACAAAGAAAAAGACTAGTAAAACTAGGCTATGATGACTTGTCATCACAACACCAAACTTAAAAGTTGCTTGTCCCCAAGCAAGCACTAAACATAAGAGAAGATAAAATGAAATAGAGAAGTATGCATGTCCTTATTAGGCAGATAGTTGAATTTGGTTTATGGGGTTTTATGCAGATCAAAAGTAGCTCATTTATTACTTGCTGTCAAAACAAACAATGTTTCCTTGAGAGTTCACCAAGGTTGCTGCTACTATGCCTTACTTTCTGCTTATTTCCCTTGTTAGCTTTTTCTTCTTTCTTTTGCATTAAAGAGCTTATTTCTTATTGAAGGCTTGGTGTCAAATGTTGCAGTGGCCTTTGGCTTAATTTCACTCAACATTTCTTCACCACAGACACATGGCTCACCTTTTCTTCCTAGGATCATTGATGCCCAACATCTCTTTGGATTACTAAATGTTTTGTAGCTAGGTTGCTCTTTATTGTGGACTTTCAGTTGGCAATCCCAAATCAGTTGATCTAAGTGGCCAAGTTTTGAAATACTCCTTAGAACTTACTTGTCCAAGCATATCCCAGTACAAAAACACCACAGGCATGTGTCCTAGGGTCCAAGCTATTGGTGTCTAGCCTTATTGTTTGTTTCTTTGCCAATTTCTTTGGCTTTTCTTCTTTCTTTTCTTTCTGTTTTGGTTTATTTTCAAGGGACTTTCATTAATTGAAGGCTCATAGCAGCAAACTAGCTTAAGCTTCAAGTAACAAGTTATTTTGCAGCATTTATTTTGTGAGCTAACAATTGAATCAAACACATACCACCACTAACTCTCATTCTAACTTTCGCAACATTGAACAACTACTTTTCTAAATCAAACATCTTTCTTTTATTCAAACAGCAAGGGAACAAAACAAAATACTCAAGCTAATGAAGGATGACAATTATTATGCAGATATTCTTTCAAGCAAAAATTATGCAGATAGCTTTCTTCAGCATGTACTTCCACTTGCAACTAAATGATCATTCCAGCCAGACATAAAGGAATCTCTAAATTAAATCATTACATAACAACAAGGATCAAGTATAAATATAACCTGTTGGGTTGCAGCTTTTCATTCTTCCTTCTGTTTGCTCCTTCTGAGTCATAATGCAAGTGTTCTTTAATTTTTTGGCTATTTTCCTGCACAATCCTCAAAAGTGGCTTGCTTCTCAAGCCCTTAAGGTATCCGGTTAATATGCAAAGCTTATTTGTGGGCTTTTGAACTTACTTTGGTGTGTGAACACCAAACTTAGTTCCTTGCCAAGGTCTCTCATGCAGAAAATTAATTATCTGTGAAATCCTTTTTCCATGCTAAAGGTACTAAAACTAAAAACTATAAAACTGTAAATAGTTAACTACTTTATCTAAATGCTTGAAGCTAGCATTATGCAGAAAGTGAAAATGCGTTTTATGATGAGACTTTGGTGGAACACCAAACTTAGAATCCTTCACTCTCCCTTAGATTGTTTTGTGTGCAACACCAAACTTAGCTTCTTGCAATGTAGACAAAACTAATTGACCTTTTTATTGAAATAGCTATGAAAATAAAACTACCTCAGGTTGGGTTGCCTCCCAACAAGCGCTTCTTTATTGTCACTAGCTTGACATCAAATCCTTTGACCATGGGGGTTAAAAATCATAGTGCCTCAGCTTTTCTCCTCTTACTGTGAACTTCCTTCCGGTCTCCTCTTTGATGATCTCTAGGTGTTCAAGTGAAAGGACCCGGTTCACAGTGTAGTATTCATATGATTGTCGGGACACCTTCATTGGTTGGGTGTTTAACACTGCTTTATCCCCTGGTGAAAAGCCTTCAGTAGGGATCTTCTTGTTTCTCCACCCTCTTGGCCTCTTCTTCTTTTCTTTCTCAAAAGATACTCCCTGCCTTGGTGGTTCCTTATCTGAGATGTTGAATTTCTCATAAGGAGGTTTTGGATCTAGTTCCTCCTTGATTTCTTTGGTTTGTTGCACCATCTCTACTACTTTCAAGCATGGATTTAGAAGTCTTAGAGCTAACTCATTGACTACCTCCTTAAAACTTTGATCTCTGGCCTTATCCTTCATAGAATCTTTTTCTTGAATGGGCTCATTGATGAGCGGATAATTTATACGCTTTTTGACATTGTTTTTAGTATGTTTTTAGTAGGATCTAGTTACTTTTAGGGATGTTTTTAATAGATTTTGTGTTAAATTCACATTTCTGGACTTTACTATGAATTTGTGTGTTTTTCTGTGATTTTAGGTATTTTCTGGCTGAAATTGAGGGACTTGAGCAGAAATCAGATTCAGAGGTTGAAAAAGGACTGCTGATGCTGTTGGATTCTGACCTCCTTGCACTCAAAGTGGATTTTCTGGAGCTACAGAACTCGAAATGGCGCGCTTTCAATTGCGTTGGAAGGTAGACATCCAGGGCTTTCCAGCAATATATCATAGTCCATACTTTGGCCAAGAATTAACGACATAAACTGGCGTTCAACGCCAGCTTTCTACCCAAATCTGGCATCCAGCGCCAGAAAAGGATCCAAAACCAGAGTTGAACGCCCAAACTGGCACAAAAACTAGCGTTCAACTCCACAAATGGCCTCTGCACGTGCAACACTTAAGCTCAGCCCAAACACACACCAAGTGGGCCCCGGAAGTGGATTTATACATCAAATACTTACTCATGTAAACCCTAGTAGCTAGTTTATTATAAATAGGACCTCTTACTATTGTATTAGGCAT
>NC_029787.2:68799056-68800912 GCF_000816755.2 Arachis ipaensis
TGAGCCTGGAGATCACAATTTCGTGCACCATGTTTTTGGCGCCGTTGTCGGGGATTGTTCGAGTTTGGACAACTGACGGTTCATCTTGTTGCTCAGATTAGGTAATTTTCTTTTTGTTTTGTTTTCAAAAATTTTTCAAAAAGCTTTCAAAAATTTTTCTTTTGTTTTCAAAAAAAAAAATAAAATAAAATAAAATAATAAAAATAATGTTTTCAAAAATAAATTATTCTATGGCTTCAAGATTTTTAAGAATGAATTCTAGTGTTTCATGAAACATGTTGAATCCTATCTGGCTGTAAAGCCACTCTCTCAAGGCAGAGTCAACCAGAGCCCCCATAGTCAAACTCTAAGTTTGGTGTTGGGAGGCCACAACCAAACTCTAAGTTTGGTGTTGAACTCCCATATCCAAACTCTAAGTTTGGTGTTGGAGAGTCTCAACAAAGCTCTGCACATCTGTGAGGCTCCATGAGAGCCCACTGTCAAGCTATTGACATTAAAGAAGCGCTTGTTGGGAGGCAACCCAATGTTTATCTAATTCTTATTTTTATTGTTTTTCATGTTTTCTTAGGTTCATGATCATGTGGAGTCACAAAATAAACAAAAAAATCAAAAAAAGGAATCAAAAACAGCAGAAGAAAAATCACACCCTGGAGGAGCATTTGTCTGGCATTCAAACGCCAGAACAGAGCATAGTTCTGGCGCTGAACGCCCAGAATGGGAGCATCCTGGCGCTGAACGCCCAGAACAAGCATGGTTCTGGCGTTCAACGCCAGAAATGGCAGCAAAGGGGCGTTGAACGCCCAAAATGGGCACCAACCTGGCGTTGAACGCCCAGAGTTGTGTGGAAGGGCATTTTGCATGCCTAAATTGGTGCAGGGATGTAAATGCCTTGACAGCTCAAGATCTGGGACCTCAGAGGATCACCTCAGGATCTGTGGACCCCACAGAATCCCCACCTACCTCCACTCACTCTCTTCTCTCTTCTCAATCATCCTCTATTCCCAATAAACACTCTTCCTTATTAACCCTTTACCACTCACATCCAAACACCACTACCTTCAAAATTCAACATCTCTTTCCCACCCAATCCCACCCATATGGCCGAATACGCACCTCCATCCATCTCCTCCATATCCTCTTATTCTTCTTCTATTCTTTCTTCTTTTGCTCGAGGGCGAGCAACATTCTCAGTTTGGTGTGGTAAAAGCATAGCTTTTTTGTTTTTTCCATAACCATTGATGGCACCTAAGGCCAGAGAAACCTCTAGAAAGAGGAAAGGGAAGACAAAAGCTTCCATCAAGGGTCTATAGCTCAATGGTAGAACATTTGACTGCAAATCAAGAGATCCATGAGATACCTCAGGGGATACATTTTCTTCCACACAATTATTGGAAGCAACTAAGGGTGGAACATCAAGAGCACTCCATCATCCTTCATGAAATCAGAGAAGATCTAAAAGCAATGAAGGAGGAGCAGCCAAGGCAAGGAAGAGACATAGAAGAGCTCAAGGACATCACTAAGGTGGACTCATTCCTTGTTCTTACTTTCTCTGTTTTTCGTTTTCTATAGTAAGAAAGTTCTCGGTTGTATAAATTGTAAGAATTTGTTGTTGAAGTTTTCTGTATACGTGACAAGTTCGTATGTAAGTCTTTTGTTCTTCGTAATAGTGGTGTAGTTATATTAATTTGATTCAAGTTCCTATTTAAATTTTGAGTACATGAAGAACAAGAAAACTTAATTTTGTCAAAAATAAAATTCTCTCCACTACCTAAGTATCCTGTAAGTATTGAAATTCTGTTTCAATGATTGATGATTACTAGTACATTACTTCTGTGTTTGTATCTATTCGTGTATTG
>NC_029787.2:68800937-68819447 GCF_000816755.2 Arachis ipaensis
CCAGCGCCAGAAAAGGATCCAAAACCAGAGTTGAACGCCCAAACTAGCACAAAAACTGGCGTTCAACTCCACAAATGGCCTCTGCACGTGTAACACTTAAGCTCAGCCCAAACACACACCAAGTGGGCCCCGGAAGTTGATTTATACATCAAATACTTACTCATGTAAACCCTAGTAGCTAGTTTATTATAAATAGGACCTCTTACTATTGTATTTCATGAATTAAGATCAGAGCACCAAGCTCTGGAGCCATTACCAGGATTTGTTCGAGCCTGGAGATCACAATTTCGTGCACCACTCATGCAAGGTTTTAAAAACATGGAATGCTAGGTGATCATCATGCACTCTCAGCAACAATTTCCCTTTTTCAACATCTATCAATGCTCTGCCTGTAGCTAGGAAAGGCCTCCCCAAGATGATAGGAGTGTTAGGGTCCTCTTCTATATCTGAGATAACAAAGTCAGCCGGGAGAAAGAATTTTTCCCACTTTTACCAACACATTCTCCACAACTCCCAGTGCTTGCTTAATGGATTTGTCAGCCATTTGGAGAACTATTCGTGTGGACTTCAGCTCAGAAATTTGAAGTTTCCTCAATAGAGACAAAGGCATCAAGTTTATGCTTGCACCAAGGTCACAGAATAACTTTTCAATTGTTATGTCTCCTATGGTGCAAGGTATATAAAAACTCCCAAGATCATCTTTCTTCTCTGGCAACTCTCTTTGGAGAATAGCACTACATTCCATTGTCATCTCAATAATTTGTCCTTCTTTTAGGGACTTTTTCTTTGTCAGCACTTCCTTCATAAATTTGGCATACACTGGCATCTGTTCAAGTGCTTCTAAGAAAGGAATATTGATGCTGAGTGTCTTGAATATGTCCAGGAAATTTGAGTATTGCTTATCCTCATTCTCTTTTTTGAACATCTGAGGGTATGGAAGTTTGGGGATATATGGCTTCACCCCTTCCTTCTTCTCTTGTAGCTGTGTTTCAAGGATGTTCTTATCTCTCTTTGAGCTTTTTGCATTCTTGATCTTTCTCTCCTCCTCACTTCTCTCTTCTATCTCTTCTTGTGGAACTTCTCTGTTGTGTTCTTCTTGATTGATGGCTTCCTCCTCCGTAGTCTTCTCACTTCCCACTATGATTCCTTTACACTCCTCCCACTTTGTAGCTTTTCCTTTGTCCCTTGGGTGGTCTTGAGTAGCAATAGGGGATGCATTTGATTGCTTCTCACCCATCTCTGCAATTTGTTTAGCCATTTGTTCCATATGCCTCTCAAGATTTCTGATTGAAGCTTATTGGTTTTTAATTGAAGCTTCTTGGTTTTTACTTATTATGGATTGATCCTTCCGTGCTGCTTCCTGATCTTGTCTTGCCATCTCTTGATTTTTCATGAGTTTCTCCATTATTATCTCTAGACTAGAGATTCTTTGGGAGTCTGGATTTGGTTGTGGTTGTGTAAAATGAGATGGTTGTTGCTGGAAGTTGTTTGAAGTATTTGTGGGATTATTTTGTGGGTGGAATGTGGATGTAGAAGGTGGATGATGGTTATTTTGGGGTTTTCTATATGGATTGTGGGTTATGTTTTGCTGGTTGTTGTTTTGGTTGTTTCTTGAGTTGTTTTGGTTTGAATTCTTTTGCCATGGTTGTTGGTTTTAAGTGTGGTTATCTCCCCATCTGAGATTTGGATGGTTCTTCCAGGATGGATTGTAGGTGTCACCATAAACCTCATTTTGGCCTGAACCTTGGTTGTGCACATATTGAGGTTGTTCCTGCTACTGATCTTCTTGGTTTTCTTCATTTTGCCCCCATGTGGTTGATGGTTGGCTTGTATTCACTACTGCAACTTGCAAGCTATCAATCTTTTTAGCCATCTGCTCAAATTATTACTGGATTTGCTGCTGCATTATCTTGTTTTGAGCTAGGATGGTGTCTACTCCTTCTAACTCTAGCACTCCTTTCCTTTGTGATGGCTGGCATTGTCTCTGATGAGCAAAGAAATATTGATTGTTTGCCACCATATCAATGATGTTTTGGGCCTCTTCGGCTGTCTTCATGAGTTGCATTGAGCCTCCTGCTAAATAGTCAAGTGCCTCTTGAGCTTTCATTGTCAGTCCTTCATAGAAATTTTGGAGTTTATCCCATTCATTAAACATCTCAGGAGTGCACTTCCTGATTAGAGCCTTGTATCTCTCCCATGCCTCATAGAGAGGTTCAGCATCCATCTGTGTGAATGTTTGTACTTTGGTCTTCAATCTAATAATCCTCTGAGGCAGGTAAAATTTAGCAAGGAATTTGCTCACTAGATCTTCCCAATTGTTGATGCTATCTCTTGAAAATGACTCCAACCATTGAGTGGCTTTGTCTTTGAGGGAAAATGGAAATAGCAGTAATTTGTAACTATCAGGATGCACACCATTGGTCTTCACTGTGTTACATATCCTCAGGAAGGTGGATAGGTGCTGGTTTGGATCTTCACTGTGTGGAAAACGATCCAACACGAAACTCACCGACAAGTGTACCGGGTCGCATTAAGTAATAATAACTCACATGAGTGAGGTCGATCCCACAGGGATTGAAGGATTGAGCAATTTTAGTTTAGTGGTTGATTTAGTCAAGAGAATTAAGTATTGGTTGAGTGGTTTGTAATTTGCAGAAACTAAATTGCATGAATTGTAAAGGGGGAAGCGGAAATTGCAGTAAATTAAAGAGCAAAGAAAGTAAATAAGCTGAATCTTAAAGAACAAGTAATGTAAATTGCAGAAACTTAGATTGCAAGAGAGGTAAATGGCTGAATCTTAAAGTACAAGAAATGTAAATTGCTTGAATTGTAAAAGGAATTGGGAATTGGGATTGCAGAATTTAAACAAGCAAAGGTAAATTGCAATAAACAGAAGAGTAGAGGAGTAATTGAATTGAACTAGATCTAAATAGAAAAGTAAAAATACTTTGAAAATTTAAAAACAGAAAGTGAGTAATGCTTAATTTGTAGCAATTTAAAAGTGGTTGAAGATCTCAGGAGTGAAGGAGAGTAGATAACAAGTCTAGATCTCAAATCCTTCCTTGATCCAACAAGAACAATTGCAAGAGAAGTAATGAAAAGTAAATTGCAGAAATAAAGAGAGTAGAAGATGAAGCAGTAAAGTAAACAGAAATTGGAATTCAATTATGCAAAGAAAGTAAACAAGAGATCTCAAGGTGATATTGAAACAGAAGTTCTTCAATTCTTCACCCAAGATCCAAAGCAAGAAAAATAAAGAATGCTCAAGCAAGAACAAGGAAGAAGAGAGATCAAGTCTCCTTCTCAATTCTCTAAGATCTAAATTCAAAAAGAAAAACTCAAATTCAAAATGAAAGTTCAATAGAAAAATTCAAAGTAAAGTCTAGAGGTGTCAAAAGGTAAAACAAAGATCCAAAAAAAGGTGTTAATTACATCAAACTAGCTCCTATTTATACACTTTCTATTCTTGGATTTTGGAATTTGGATGGGCTTTTGGTTTGGTGAAGAAATGAATTAATTTGGATTTTTAATTCAATTTTCAGCCCATGGAGAAATTGCTTCCAGGGGGATGCTCAACTCAAGTGGGGAGCTGAGCATTGAGGCTTTGTGTGGGGATCCTTTGTAGCGTGCAATGTTGGGGAAGGCACCAGGGGAATGCTCAGCTCACAAGGTGAGCTGAGCATTGGGGCCTTGCCTTGGTCCCTTGAAATATTTCGCGTGCCAAGTCTTGGACATCATTTGGGTAGCGCTCAAGTGCTGCTAAGAGCGCAGCTTCCTTGCTTTCTTAGTAAAGACTCCGTGTTTGAGACTTGCTGGGAGCATTTTGGCCAATTTTGGCTTATTTTCCTTACAAGGAGCGCTCCCCTCCTTCCCTTGGGTCATGGGTTCAAACCTTGGAGCAAGCATTTGGCAAACAATTTCCTTGAATTTCTTGTGATGAATGCCCGATAATGCTCCCTTGGTGAGCTGAGCATTGTTTTTCCTTTCCTTGTTTCTTGGCTCCAAATTATGCTCAGCTCACAAGGTGAGCAGAGCATTGAAACATTGCTTCCTTGGATTTTTGTTGTGCTCCTTTGGAGAGCACTGAGCCCTTGGGGAGAGCATTGTGGCTTCTCTCCTTCCATGTGCCACGCTTCCTCATTTTCTTTGCCACACTATTTTCCTTCTTGGGCCACACTTCTTAAGCCACACTTCTTTTCTTCTTTTCTTCACCTACAATTAATCAAAACAACCAATCAAAGTATCACCAAATTCACAAGGTTTATAAAGCTACAATTAATCAAAACAACCAATCAAAGTATCACCAAATTCACAAGGTTTATAAAGCTTTAAAAATCAATTAAATTTATCTTAAACCTCATGATTTAGTATCAATTAAATGGTGGTTGTTTGATTCAAAGAAACCATGCATTTCCATTCCAAATTACTTACTTAGAATGCAAGAAAGTGCATAAAACCAAATAAAAACAAAGAAAAAGACTAGTAAAACTAGGCTAAGATGACTTGTCATCACTCCCGGTCAAGGTTTTTATTTAAATTACATAAATTCTCTGATTTAATTTCCTGTTTATCAACTCAACCATTTTTAGAAAACATCTGATTAATAAAATAGCACATCTTTTTGCAACTCGTTGGGAGACGACCTGGGATTCATACTCCCAGTATTTTAATTTTAATTTTGTGACAACCCTTCTAAATTGATAAGTGGATTTTTGGTTGGTTAAGAACTGTACTTGCAACGTATCTCTTATAACAATTTCTTAATTCGCTAATTTCCACCACGTCAATTTTTGGCGCCGTTGTCGGGGAGTTGCAATAGAGTGCTAAGTTATTGATTGGAATTTATTTATTTGCATTTTATTTTATTTTTGTTACTATGAGCTGCATGTTTCTTTCGTTAAATGACGCGTTCACTTCCTGATCTAAGCTTGCCAATATTTGATCCTAAGATTGAAAGAATTATTTCACGTATAAGGCAAGCTCGGCGTCGGTTAGTCCTCTCCGAGGGCGAATCTAAAACGTCACTTGAGGAAGAAACAAGCCCCTGTTCTACTGATTCGGTTGATTTACGTGCAGGTGACATGGCAGCACCTAGAAGAATTACTATCCAGGAGGCTGGAGCCCCTGATTTCACAATGCAACCGTTTCAAGCGCATCACCCAGCGGTGGCTACAGACTTTGAAATAAAGACTGCACTACTCAACTTGATGCCTAAGTTTCATGGCTTACCCGCTCAAGAGCCTATCAAGCACCTTAGGGATTTCCAAGCAGCCTGTTCTACTGTCAGGCGTGACGGTGCAGATGAAGCTTCTATTTTGTTAAAAGCTTTCCCATTCTCTCTTGAGGGAAAGGCGAGAGAGTGGTACTACACTCAACCCGCAGCAACTGTTTCTGACTGGGATACGCTTAGAAGAGAATTTTTGGAAAAATTCTTCCCAGCTGAAGTTACTGATAAACTGAGGAAGGACATTTCCATGATTGTTCAGGACGAATCCGAGACTCTCTATGAATACTGGGAGTGCTTCAACAAACTTCTGGAAGCATGTCCCCACCATATGATTGACAAGATAGTGTTGCTCAGCTACATCACACAGGGCATGAGGCCCCAAGATAAGACCAGATTGGAAAGTGCTAGCAATGGGTCTATGAAAAACTACAAGACCACTGATGAGGCATGGCAATTGATCAGTGACTTAGCTGAGTCTACAAGGAATCACAGGCAGAAACAAGGCCGGTCAAAGGCTGTTGCAGAGGTATCTTCTAGTAAAGAAACTACTGCTCTGACTCAGAGTATATGTGAAATGACCAACTTACTGAAGCAGATGCAGTTGAGTCAACAACAAGCACAGCAAAGCCAACAGTTAGTCCCACAGAGAGTGTGTGGGATCTGTGCTAATTACAGCCATTATACTGATGAATGTCCGCAGCTCCAGCAGGAAGACAACACTGTGGCAGCCACTCATAACTTCTATGACCGTCCCAACCAAAGGTACAATCAAGGTGGCAGTTACAACCATGGATGGTAGGACAGTTCTAACCAAGGTTGGAGAGATAATTCTAACCAGAATTGGAGGGACAACAATAACAGAGGAGGCAGAGACAATCAAGGATATCAAAAGTGGAATAATAACAACAACAGGCAATAGAACCAGAACCAGCCTTACAGAGCACCTCACCTGAGGCAGTCCCAAGGACCACAGCACAACCAACAACAAGTTCCGTAGATCACTCAATCTAATTCCTCTCCGAGTGACGAGGCTCTTCAATCCATTGCACAAGGACAAAGGAACATGGAAAGTTCACTTAATGGCCTAGCATCTGCTATACAAGCTCTCATTTCTCAGCTGGCACCACCTAACACTTCAAACACTCAACATGCAAGCTCCAGTGGAATTCCTTCTCAACCATTACCCAATCCAAAGGGTGGCATCAATGCCATCACCCTAAGGTCCGGAACCACACTGCAAGAGAGGAATCAGGAGGAGCCAATCCCATCAGAACACGCCTCAGCTGAAGAGGTGGTAGAAGTAGAGGATGCTGAAGGGGAAGAGGCGATACAAGACATGGGTGAAGAAGTAGAGGCTCAACCACAGAAAGAAGCACCCAAGGTGGCAGACCCTGCAGAAAATGCCCTCTCTATTCCATTTTCACAAATTGCAAGGAAGCCCAGGAAGAAGATGGAACTTGACCCCAAAATGGTAGAGATATTCAAAAAGGTTGAGGTAACTATTCCCCTTTTTTATGTTATTCAGCAGGTACCTAAATATGCAAAATTTCTAAAAGATTTATGCATACATAAAGACAAAATGAATGAATTAGAAACTATTTCTTTAGGTAGTTCTATATCTGCTTTAATGGGAGGTATACCTGAAAAGTGTAGTGATCCAGGTCCGTGTATGGTTAATTGTACTATTGGTGGTGTGATATTTTCTGACTGTATGTGTGATCTAGGAGCATGTGTTAGTATAATGCCTTTGTCTATATATGATACTTTGAGGCTCCCTCCCTTAAAAAGGTCGGCAGCTCGTTTTGTGTTAGCAGATAAAAGCATTACTACAGTGGTTGGAGTTGCTGAAGATGTATTAATGAGCATTAAGGGACTCACATTTCCCATTGACTTCTACATTCTGGAAATGCCCCCTAATGACTCAGGAAGGCCATCATCAATCCTGCTTGGAAGACCATTCCTGAAGACTTCAAAATTCAAGATGGACGCATTTTCTAGAACTTATTCTTTTGAAATAGATGGCAGAATAGTGAAATTCAGTTTAAATGGAGCTATGAAGCACCCTCCGGATGAGCTTTCTATCTCCTAGTGTGACATCATAGATGAAACCGTGGCTGAAGTTCACTTGGAGGAATTTGAAGAGAAGTACACAGGACAAGGTCCAAGTGTGGGGACACTCTTGGAGGACAATGAGGGCACTTTGCCATTATCACCTACCCCAGATAATCTAGAGCCTGACCATGAGCAGAAATTGGAATTAAAGCCCCTCCCTCCACACCTCAAATATGCTTACCTTGAGGACAAGCAGAGATTTCCAGTAATCATTGCAAGGAAACTCACTCCCCAACAAGAAGAACAGCTACTCAATGTGCTGAGGAAACACAAGAAAGCAATTGGATGGAGCCTAGCGGATATAGTAGGCATCAGCCCTCAAGTTTGTGAGCACAGAATATTCCTAGAAGAGGGAGAAAAGCCTGTCTATCAACCTCAGAGAAGACTGAATCTCACAATCTTAGAAGTTGTCAGGAAAGAAGTGACCAGGCTACTTGAAGCAGATATTATTTACCCCATCTCAGATAGCGAATGGGTCAGTCCAGTACAAGTGGTGCCCAAGAAGTCTGGAATCACAACAGTAAGAAATGAGCATGGAGAGCTTCTGACAACTAGAGTGCAGAATTCATGGAAAGTTTGCATTGGCTATAGGTGTCTTAACCAAGCCACTCGCAAGGATCATTACCCCTTGCCATTCATTGATCAGATGCTTGATCGTCTGTCAGGTAAATCTCATTATTGCTTTTTAGATGGGTACACAGGCTATTTTCAAATCCATATAGCTCCTGAAGATCAGGAAAAGACTACTTTCACCTGTCCTTTTGGCACTTATGCTTATAAGAGAATGCCCTTTGGCTTGTGCAATGCACTAGCTACTTTCCAAAGGTGCATGATGAGTCTTTTCTCTGACCTTATTGAGGACTGTATGGAGGTTTTTATGGATGATTTTAGCATTTATGGTGATTCATTTAGCCTTTGCTTGGATAGTTTATCAAGAGTATTAGATAGATGTGTCCGTACAAACCTTGTATTGAATTTTGAAAAATGTCACTTTATGGTTAAACAAGGGATCGTACTAGGACAAGCTATCTCTAATACTGGCATTACTGTAGATCCAGCAAAAGTGGATGTTATTTCTAGTTTGCCTTACCCCTCCTCTGTGAGGGAAGTTCGTTCGTTCCTTGGCCATGCAGGTTTTTACCAGAGATTCATTAAGGACTTTAGTAAGGTAGCACTTCCCTTATTCAGATTACTATAGAAAGATATTGAGTTCGAGTTCAGTGAGGATTGCAAACAAGCGTTTGATAAGCTGAAGACTGCCCTGACTCAGGCTCCAATTGTGAGAGGACCTGACTGGAGCCAGCCATTTGAAATCATGTGCGATGCTTCCAACCATACAGTAGGAGCAGCGCTGGCTCAGCGTGAAGGTAAGGATCCGTTTGTAATTGCTTACGCGTCTAAGACTTTAGACACAACTCAGTCTAATTACACTACTACTGAGAAAGAACTTCTTGCTATTGTTTTTGCTCTGGATAAGTTTCGAGCCTATTTACTTGGTACTAAAGTAGTAGTGTACTCAAACCATGCAGCTCTAAAGTATTTATTAGCTAAAAAAGAGTCCAAACCAAGGCTTATACGTTGGATACTACTACTACAAGAATTTGATTTAGAAATTAAGGATAGAAGTGGTAACCAGAATCTAGTGGCAGACCACTTGAGTCACCTTGAGCACGTTAAGGATACCGCCACTTCTATAAATGATAACTTCCTGTTTGATGACTTACAAGCAGTATCTGAAGTAATCCCTTGGTATGCACCTGTAGCTAATTATCTAGTTAGCCGCACCTTTCCTCCAAACTTTACTAAGCATCAAAGAGACAAGCTAAAAAGCGAGTCCAAATATTATATATGGGATGACCCATATTTATGGAAATGTGGAGTTGACCAGGTAATTAGACGGTGTGTGCCTCAATCAGAATTCAAGTCCATTTTAGAGGCCTGTCATTCATCTGAGAGTGGAGGACATTTTGGCCCTCAAAGAACAGCTAGAAAAATTTTAGACTGTGGATTCTGGTGGCCTGCCCTTTTCAAAGACGCTGCTGACTTTTGTAAATCTTGTTCCCCATGCCAAAGGTTTGGTAATATATCCAAGAGGGATGAGATGCCTCAACAGACTATGCTTTTTTGTGAAATTTTTTATGTTTGGGGCTTTGACTTCATGGGTCCATTTCCAAATTCTAATGGTTATTTTCATATATTGTTAGCTGTAGATTACGTTTCTAAATGGGTGGAAGTATTTCCTACCCGCACTGATGATGCTAACACTGTTGTTTCCTTTGTTAGAAACCACATTATTTGTCGCTTTGGATCACCACGAGCAATCGTGAGCGATCAAGGCACCCATTTCTGTAACAGGAGACTAACAGGATTACTGAAGAAGCATGGGATAGTTCATAAAGTGGCAACAGCCTACCATCCCCAGACTAATGGGCAAGCTGAGGTGTCTAACAGAGAGATAAAGAGTATATTGCAGAAGATAGTCAAACATAATAGAAGAGCCTGGAGCACTAGGCTACAAGATGCACTCTGGGCATACAGAACTACATATAAGACACCCATTGGGATGAGTCCCTTCCGCTTAGTTTATGGAAAGGCCTGTCACCTCCCAGTAGAGGTAGAGCACAAAGCCTTTTGGGAAGTAAAGGAGTGAAATATGGAATTTGAGAATGCTGGAACTGAGAGAAAGTTGCAACTGCAAGAATTAGAGAGCCTACGCCTAGAAGCTTATGAGAACTCAAGACTGTACAAGGAAAAGATGAAGGCTGTGCACGATAAGCACATCAAGAGGAGAGAGTTCCAACCTGGGGACTTTGTCCTCCTTTACAACTCTAGACTGAGACTCATGCCAGGCAAGTTAAGATCAAGATGGGAAGGTCCATATAGAGTGGAGAAGGTTGATCCATACGGAGTTTTCCACCTGAGTCATCCTTCAAGCTCTGAATTCATCAAAGTTAATGGACATCGCCTGAAGCTATATCATAGGGAGAAGGCGAAACCCAGGGAGCTAGAGATCTTCCTCTTGGAGGATCCACCCACAGCAGAAGACTAAGCTAGTGGAGCGTCCAACTTAAGGACGTTAAAGCAAAGTGCTGGGTGGGAGACGACCCACCATGGTATGATCGTTTCTTTCTTTATTCTTAGTTTTCTTCTTTCAATAACTCTTCTCTTTATTAGCACATTTAGCTTGCATCTGCATTTGCATATTTTTATATTAAAAAAAAAGAAAAGAAAAGAGCAAGAGCACGCGACGCGACAGCGTCACCGACGCGTCCGTGTCGCAGGTGGCTCAGAAAGAATAAGAAATCGAACAGAAAGTCACGCGAGAGTGTGGCTGGAGGCGTGCCTTTGGCACAAATCGCCCCACGCGACCGCGTTGCTGACGCGTCCACGTCATGTGGGAGAATTGCCTTCCACGCGTCCGCGTCACCAACGCGGATGCGTGACCTGGAAATCGACGTAAAAGAGGGTGCATAGCAGAAAGTTATGCTAGAGTGGTGCTAGACTGGCGCTGGACGCACAGTCCTACCACGCGAACGCGTGCCCCACGCGTCTGCGTGCCCCACGCGTGTGCGTGCCCCACGCGTCTGCATCATCTCCCAATATTGGCCACTCACGCGATCGCGTCAACCACGCGACCGCGTCACCCTGGAATTTGGCAATAATGAGTTTTGAACAGAAAGTTGTGCGAGCGAAAGGCTGCCCTCGCGCCAGTAGCACAAAACGAGGCACGAGTCCGTGTGACCGACGCGACCGCGTCGACCCATCTAAGCGCTATTCGCGCGAACGCGTACCCCACGCGTCCGCGTCGCTTGCGCCGCATAGCTTAACCTAATTTGCCAAAATATCTTATCTTTCTCTTCCCCAAATCCTACTTTTTCTTTTCCCTCCTTATTTCTTCCTTCTTCCTTCTTCCTTCTTTCTCACTCTCTACTTTCTCTTTCTCTCACCACCATTAACAAAGTTTTTCTTTTCTTCTTCCCTCCTTACTTTTCTATTCTTCTTCTTTTTATGTTATCTTTTTCTTTTCTTTTTCCTTGCATTATCCATGTTTTCCTTTTCTTTATTTTTCTTTTAATTGGTGTTGGAAATTTATTTGGGTCACTATTCCTTCCTATGTTTTGCTTGTGAATTATTCAGGAATTGTTTGACAATTATATATTACTTTTTAAAAGGGTTGCTTGCTTGTCCAATTTCATACTTTCAATAGCTTATTTACCATGCATGCTATGTGTTTGTGAAAATGCCCATATAGCATTGTGCACTATTTTTAGATTTCTTTTATTCTACTACTCTAAATGCTTGCTTTTCACAAAACCCCTTTTTATATTTTATTAATTTAATATAATTGTTGTTACAAACAGGTTATTAGTTTGAAAGGCTTGGTAATCTCACTGGGACATTAAATGCTTGATCTATGCTACTCATGCCTTTGCCTACATGCCAATAAACACCTTGCATTTAATTGTCATCATATGCACCTGCTATATTTCCATTTATGATTTTTCACATGTAGTCATGACCATGTGTTAACCTCATTCATCTTTTAATGTGCATTGATTACCACCTTACCCACCCTCTTCCTTGCTCTATCCCATGACATTTTGACATACTTTCTCTTTTCTCCCTTTTAGGATGGCCACCAAGAAAGGCAAGGAGAAAGCTACTCCCAAACCACCAGCAAGAAGAGGAACAAAGAGAGCATTAGTGGCAGAGCCATCATCAACTGCAGTAAAGCCCTCAACAAAAAGAATTAAGAGGATTATAAAGGTTGATGAAAAAGAGAAAGCTTTTCCAGCAAAGGACACTGCGCAATTTCCTAATCGCTTCTGTGAGCAGATGTTCCCCATCCTGACAGAAAGGAGTTACAACAATGAATACCTTCTTATCCTCCGGACCCGTATTGCTGAATTTGTTGAGCCGCAAATTGAACGAAGACAATGGAATTTCCTACAGAGACAACCACGGCAGGTTAATCTTTCTTGGGTAGTAGAGTTCTACTCCAATTTCCACTTGCCAACCCTGTAGTCTGTCTATGTCCGACAGAAGCAAGTCCCCATTACAGAAGAGGCCATTCAATGAGCTTTAGATCTTCCCCCTACTCTAGAAGGACTGGACGCATTTCAAGAAGCCGCACTCAAGCGCCAGATGTACCAATTTGACTGGGATGCTGTTCTCAGAGTTATCGCCCTACCTGGCAGCAGATGGATCTACGGATACCATCATTCCTGTCCTAAGGGAATATTGGCTTCCGCACTTACCTTGGAGGCTCGCATATGGGCACAGATTATGTTCCATTACGTCTTTCCGAGCACTCACGAGTCCTCCTTCACTGCAGACATGGCTGTTCTACTATGGTGCATCCTTACAGATCAACCTCTGAACCTACCAAGACACATCCGGAATGCTATGGGACACGTTCAAATCGCGGGCAACTTACCTTTTCCCGCCTTGGTCTCAGATCTCGTCTCAGCAGCCGGACTCTCCTACAGAGCTGGGAACACCAAAGCCATGCTTCCACGGGATGATCAGGTATGTCCCTAACGGGAAATATATCAGACCTCCAGTAGCCACTACAAGCCAGCCTACTGAACTGGCTGAAGACATTCCCCTTTCAACACCACAAGCACCTACAACCAATCAACTGCTCCATCAGATACTTGAAAGGTTCGATCGGCAGGAACACAAAGCAAAGCTAAGAGTGCACCATAACAAGCGCCGATTCACATACCTCAAGGAGCTACTTAAGGGAAAATACAGAGACTCAGACACCCCGGACTCCACTTCCTTTACCAGCACAGGGAGCCATGACGGTCCCGACTGTGGAGATACTTCTACCAGCCCACCCTTGTTCCTGACAGATGGCACCGAGGACGGTACAAAACCTTAAGTGTGGGGAGGTCGGTCAGTACCTGACTTCCGGAGGTAAATTCTCTTCCCTAACACCAATAAAATAGGGTATTTAGTTAGTTTTTCTTTTGTAGAATAGGATAGATTGCATAGTAATAGATTAGTTGCATGCATGTTCTACTTGATTGAAAAGACAATAAGTTTCTTCTAAGACCCTATTTTTAGGACAAAATTTCACTAATCTTAATCAAAACTTTTGTGTTAAATTTACTTGAAGTTGTATTTGGAACATGGTTTTTGAGCTAAAGAACACACAACTTATGAGATTTGAGCCTTTATACATGGTCACATTATTTAACCATAATTATTTTATTCTTGTGTGTTTACTTCTCTATGATTGTAATCTATACTTTGTTTCATCCTATATGTCCAATGTTTAATTATGTATTTTATTTCTCCTTTATTCCATTCGATGCCGTGATCTGTGTGTTAAGTGTTTCAGGCTTTATAGGGCATGAATGAGTTGGAGATGGGAAGGGAAGCCGACAAAAATGGAAGGAACACAAGAAATTGAGGAGATAACCAGCGAGAGGCGACGCGGCTGCATGGATGACGCGACTGCGCGGAAGAGAGCAAATTGCAGTGACGCGGTCGAATGGATGACGCGACCGCGCAGCATGGAACAGCACGAGTGACGCGGCCGCATGGACGACGCGCCCGCGTGGTAAAGCAAAACGCGAATGACGCGTCCGCATGAGCGACGCGATCGCGTGATGTGCACGATCTGCATAATTTGCAGAATCGCTAGAGGCGATTGCAGGCCGTATTTTGACCCAGTTTTCAGCCCAGAAAGGCAGACTAGAGCCAGAGAACATGCAAAAACCAAATAGAACATTCATTCCGCATAGTTTTCAGTTTTGAGATCTAGTTTTCACTCCTCCTCTAGGTTTTCTCTCTACACATTCATAGTTTAGGATTGGTTATTTTCATTGTTTTTGCATTGGGATATTGAGAAGAGTTATTGCCTCATCAAGACTTTGTCATTCTAGTTCGTTTTCTTTACTTGGTTTACTCTTCCATGTTCTTTGCTTTATTTAATTTTACCATTGGAATATTTTTAGGATTATTTAATACAAGGATCACTTTTATTTTTAATTAACTATTTTGATTTTTATTTACAATGTCTTTCTTTAATTCTTTTTCATATGCTATGAATTTTACATTTACAATGAGTGAGTAGTTCCCTAACTTGATGGGGAGTTGATTGAAGGGAACCCTTGAGTTGGAAGGTTTAAGAGAAAGATTGTAATTGGGTTATTGTAGGTTTGCTCTCTAGTTCCTGACACCAATCCTCCCAAGAGTGGATTGGGATTTGTGGATAGAATGGCATTCCAACTTGTTTGACCTTCCCCTACTTCGTAAGGGATAACTAAATGAAATAACTCTCAATTGTCAATTAATCTTGAGAGTATTCCATCAAGAATAGGGCTTCCATGTAATCAACTCCCAGTCAAGGATTTTATTTAAATCTATATAAATTCTCTAATTTAATTTTCTGCCATTCAACCAAAACCTTTTTGAAAACATTCTGATTAATAAAATAGCACCCTTTCCTGCAACTCGTTGGGAGACGACCTAGGATTCATACTCCCAGTATTTTAATTTTAAATTTCTGTGACATCTTTCTAAATTGATAGGCAGATTTCTGGCGAGTTAAGAACTATACTTGCAACGTATATAAATTAAGAATTTTTAATTCGCCAATTTCTGCCCGCACCAATTTTTAGCGCCGTTGCCGGGGAGTTGCAATAGAGTGCTAAAGTTATTAATTAGAATTTATTTATTTGCATTTTATTTTATTTTGCTACTATGAGCTGCATGTTTCTTTCGTCAAATGACGCGTTCACTTCTTGATCCAAGCTTTCCAATATTCGATCCTGAAATTGAAAGGACTATTTCACGAATAAGGCGAGTTCGGCGTCGGTTAGTCCTCTCTGAGGGCAGATTTGAAACACCATTTGAGGAAAAACCAGCTCCCGTTCTATTGATTCGGTTGATTTACGTACAGGTTACATTGCGGTAGCCAGAAGAGTTACTATCTAGGAGGAAGGAGCCCCTGATTTTACAATGCAATCTTTCAAGCGCATCACCCAGCGGTGGCTACAGATTTTGAAATAAAGACCGCACTGCTCAATTTGATGCCCAAGTTTCATGGCTTACCTACTCAAGAGCCTATTAAGCACCTGAGAGATTTCCAAGCAGCCTGTTCTGCTGTCAGGCATGATGGTGCAGATGAAACTTCAATTTTGCTGAAAGCTTTCCCGTTTTCTCTTGAGGAAAAGGAAGAGAGTGGTACTACACTCAACCCCTAGCGAATGTATCCAACTGGGATACACTCAGAAAATAATTTTTGGAAAAATTCTTTCCATCTGAAGTTACTGATAAACTGAGGAAAGACATTTCCACGATTGTTCAAAATGACAACGAGACTCTCTTTGAATACTGGGAGCGCTTCAATAATCTTCTGGAAGCATGCCCCCACCACAGGATTGACAAGATAGTGTTACTCAGCTATATCACACAGGGTATGAGGCCCCAAGATAAGACCACATTGGAAAGTGCTAGCAATGGGTCTATGAAGAAGTACAAGACCATTGACAAGGCATGGCAATTGATCAGCGACTTAGCTGAATCTACTAGGAACCACAGGCAGAAACAAGGCCGTTCAAAAGCCGTTGCAGAAGTATCCTCTAGCAGAGAGACTGCTGCTCTAGCTCAGAGTATCTGTGAAATGACCAACTTGCTGAAGCAGATGCAATTGAATCAACAACAAGTTCAGCAAGCTCAACCTTCTCCAGCACAGCAAAGCCAACAGTTAGTCCCACAGAGAGTCTGCAGAATTTGTGCCGATTATAGCCATTATACTGATGAATGCCCACAGCTCTAGCAGGAAGACAACATGGTGGCATCCACTCATAACTTCTATGACCGCCCCAACCAAGGGTACAATTAAGGTGGAAATCATAACCATGGATGGCAGGATAATTCTAACCAGAATTGGAGGGACAACAATAACAGAGGAGGCAGAGATAATCAGGGAAATCAGAGGTGGAATAATAACAACAACAGGCAGTAGAACCAACCTTACAGAGCACCTCACCTGAGGCAATCCCAAGGACCACAGAATACCCAACAGCAGACCTCTCAATTTACTCATCCTTCTTCATCTTCTAATGAAGAGTTACTACAATCTTTTGAGCAGAGACAACAGACCATGGAAAATAATATTATGAATAACATTAATGCCAGTCTGAATGGTTTGACCTCTACTTTGCAAGCTCTTGTCTCACAGATTGGATCAATGCAAAATTCCAGTAACCAACCTTCAAGTTCCACTGGAATTCCCTCTCAACCATTACCCAATCCAAAAGGAGGCATTAATGCCATCACCCTGAGGTCCGGAACCATACTGCAGGAGAGGAATCAGGAGGAGCCAAGCTCACCAGAACACGCCTCAGCTGAAGAGGCAGTAGAGATAAAAGATGTTGAAGAGGAAGAGGACATACAGGACATAACTGAAAAAGAAGAAGTCCAACCACAGGAGGAAGCACCAAAAGGCGCAGACACTGCATACAACACCACTCCCATTCCATTCCCACAACTTGCAAGAAAGCCCAGGAAGCAGCTGGAACCCGATCCCAAAATGGTAGAAATATTCAAAAAGGTTGAGGTAAGTGTTCCTCTTTTTGATGTTATTCAACAGGTACCTAAATATGCAAAGTTTCTAAAAGATTTATGTATACATAAAGACAAAATTAATGAATTAGAAACTATTCCTTTAGGTAGTTCCATATCTGCTTTAATGGGAGGATTACCGGAAAAGTGTAGTGACCCAGGTCCTTGTATAGTTAGTTGTACTATTGGTGGAGTAGTAATTTATGATTGCATGTGTGATTTAGGAGCATGTGTTAGTATAATGTCTTTGTCTATATATGATATTTTGAGGCTCCCTCCCTTAAAAAAGTTGGTAGCTCGTTTTGTGTTAGCAGATAAAAGCATTATTACAATAGTTGGAGTTGCTGAAGATGTTTTAGTGAACATTAAAGGGCTTACATTTCCCACTGATTTTTATATCTTGGAGATGCCCCATAATGACTCAGATAAGCCATCATCAATCCTACTTGGAAGACCATTCCTGAAGACATCAAAATTCAAATTTGATGCTTTTTCAGGAACATACTCTTTTGAAATAGATGGCCAAATAGTAATCTTCAATCTGAATGGAGTCATAAACAACCCTCTAGAAGATCATTCTATCTTCCAGTGTGTTGTCATAGATTAAACTGTAGCTGAAGTTCACAAGGAAGAATTAGAAGAGAGGCACACTGGACAAGGTCCAAGTGTGGGGACCCTCTTGACTGACAATGAGGGCACTTCGGCATTTTCACAAGCTCCAGACAATCCAGAGCCTGCCCATGATCAGAAGTTAGAGTTGAAACCTCTTCCTCCACATCTCAAATAGGCTTATCTTGAAGATGAGCAGAAGTTTCTAGTAATTATTGCAAGGGAACTCACTTCTCAACAAGAAGAGCAGTTACTTGATGTACTGAGGAGGCACAAGAAGGCAATTGGGTGGAGTTTGGCAGACATAGTAGGCATCAACCCTCAAGTATGTGAGCACAGAATATTTTTAGAAGAGGGAACAAAACCTGTCCATCAACCCCAAAGAAGATTGAATCCCACTATCTTGGAAGTTGTCAAAAAGGAAGTGACCAGACTGTTGGAAGAAGGTATCATCTATCCCATTTCAGATAGTGAATGGTTAAGCCCAGTACAAGTGGTGCCCAAGAAGTCTGGAGTCACTACAGTGAAGAATGAGCATGGAGAGCTCATAGCAACTAGAGTTCAGAATGCTTGGAGAGTCTGCATTGATTACAGGCGTCTCAACCAAGCCACCCGTAAGGATCACTACCCACTTTCATTCATTGATCAAATGCTGGATCGCTTGTCAAGTAAATCACATTATTGCTTTTTAGATGGTTACACAGGTTATTTCCAGATTTATATAGCTCCTGAGGATCAGGAAAAGACCACTTTTACATGTCCTTTTGGGACTTATGCTTACAAGAGAATGCCCTTTAGCTTGTGCAATGCACCAGCTACTTTCCAAAGGTGTATGATGAGTCTTTTCTCTGATCTTATTGAGGACTGTATGGAGGTTTTTGTCAAGTAATTGCTTTTTAGATGGTTACACAGGTTATTTCCAGATTTATATAGCTCCTGAGGATCAGGAAAAGACCACTTTTACATGTCTTACATGTCCT
>NC_029787.2:68820672-68830855 GCF_000816755.2 Arachis ipaensis
ACATTATTGCTTTTTAGATGGTTACACAGGTTATTTCCAGATTTATATAGCTCCTGAGGATCAGGAAAAGACCACTTTTACATGTCCTCTTGGGACTTATGCTTACAAGAGAATGCCCTTTAGCTTGTGCAATGCACCAGCTACTTTCCAAAGGTGTATGATGAGTCTTTTCTCTGATCTTATTGAGGACTGTATGGAGGTTTTTATGGATGATTTTAGCGTTTATGGAGATTCTTTTAGCCTTTGCTTAGATGGATTATCTAGAGTATTAGATAGATGTGTTAATACAAACCTTGTATTGAATTTTGAAAAATGTCATTTTATGGTAAAACAAGGGATTGTATTAGGACATGTGGTATTTAATAATGGCATTTCTGTAAACCCAGCAAAGGTGAATGTTATTTCTAGTTTACCTTACCCCTCCTCTGTGAGGGAAGTCCGTTCGTTCCTTGGCCATGCAGGTTTTTACAGGAGATTTATTAAGGACTTTAGTAAGGTAGCACTTCCCTTATCTAGATTACTGCAGAATGATATTGAGTTCGAGTTCAGCGAGGATTGCAAACAAGCGTTTGATAAGCTGAAAACCGCACTAACTCAAGCTCCAATTGTAAGAGGACCAGACTGGAGCCAACCATTTGAAATTATGTGTGATGCTTCCAATCATGCAGTAGGAGCAGCACTGGCTCAACGTGAAGGTAAGGATCCTTTTGTTATTGCTTATGCGTCTAAGACTTTAGATGCCGCTCAGTCTAATTATATTACTACTGAGAAAGAGCTTCTTGCTATTATTTTCACTTTGGATAAATTCCGAGCCTATCTACTTGGTACGAAGGTAGTAGTGTACTCAGACCACGCAACTCTAAAGTATCTGTTAGCTAAAAAGGAGTCCAAACCAAGGCTTATACGTTGGATACTGCTATTACAAGAATTTGATTTAGAAATTAAAGATAGGAGTGGTAACCAAAATTTAGTGGCGGACCACCTTCGTCGCCTTGAGCACATTACAGATGACCCTACTCTTATAGCTGATAATTTCCCATTTGATAACCTGCAGGCAGTATCTGAGATAGTCCCTTGGTATGTGCCTGTAGCTAATTATCTAGTTAGCCGCACCTTTCCTCCAAACTTTTCTAAGCATCAAAGAGACAAGCTGAAAAGCGAGTCTAAATATTATATATGGGATGACCCATATTTATGGAGATGTGGCACTGACCAGGTAATTAGACGGTGTGTGTCTCAATCAGAATTTCAGTTCATTTTAGAGGCTTGTCACTCATCTGAGAGTGGAGGGCATTTTGGCCCTCAACGAACAGCTAGAAAGATCTTAGACTGTGGATTCTGGTGGCCTACTCTTTTTAGAGATGCTGCTGAGTTTTGTAAATCATGTCCCCGAGCCAAAAATTTGGTAATATATCCAGAAGGGATGACATGTCTCAACAATATATGCTTTTCTATGAAATTTTTGATGTTTGGGGCATTGACTTCATGGGTCCATTTCCAAATTCTAATGGTTATTTTTATATATTGTTAGCTGTGGATTATGTTTCTAAATGGGTGGAAGCAATTCCTACCCGCAATGATGATGCTAACACTGTTGTTTCCTTTGTGAGAAACCATATTATTTGTCGCTTTGGATCACCACGAGCAATCGTGAGCGATCAAGGCACCCATTTTTGTGACAGGAGACTAATAGGATTAATGAAGAGGCATGGGATAATTCATAAGGTTGCAACAGCATACCATCCTCAGACCAATGTGCAAGTCGAGGTGTCAAACAGAGAAATAAAGCGTATCTTGCAGAAGATAGTCAAACCTCATAGAAAAGACAAGAGCACCAGGCTACAAGATGCACTCTGGGCATACAGAACAGCATACAAAACACCCATTGGGATGAGTCTTTTTCGCTTAGTTTATGGAAATGCTTGTCATCTCCCTGTTGAAATTGAGGACAAAGCCTTTTGGGCAGTAAAGGAATGCAACATGGGGATTAATAAAGCCGGGGCTGAAAGGAAGTTGCAACTGCAGGAACTGGAAAGCCTTCGCCTAGAAGCTTATGAGAATGCAAGACTATACAAGGAGAAGATGAAGGCTGTACATGATCAGCACATCAAGAGGAAAGAGTTCCAACCTGGGGACTCAGTCCTCTTTTACAAATCTCGACTGAGGCTCATGCCAGGCAAGTTGAGATCAAGATGGGAAGGTCCATACAGAGTAGAGAAGGCCGAACCGTACGGAGTTTATCACCTTAGCCATCCTTCGAGCTCTGAGCTTATCAAAGTTAATGGATATCGTTTAAAGCTGTACCATGGCGAAAAGCGGAAGAAAGACAAGGAACTCGAGATCTTCCTCTTGGAAGATCCCCACATAGCAGAAGATTGAGCTAGTGGAGCGTCCAACTTACGGATGTTAAAGCAAAGTGTAGATGGGAGACAACCCACCATGGTATGATCGTTCTTTTCTCTATTTTTAGTTTTCTTACTCAATAACTCTTCTCTTTATTAGTATATTTTGTGCATCTGTATTTACATACTTTTATTTAAAAAAAAAATATATTCTCACTGGACGCGACCGCCTCAGTGACGCATCCGCGTCACAAGGAGATGGGTGAAAAATAAAAAATGAACAGAGAGTCACGCGAGAGCGTGGCTGGAGGCGTGCCAATGGCACAAATTGTCCCACGTGATCGCGTCGCTGATGCAACCGCATCATACGGGAATAATGGCGTCCCACGCGATCACGCGCCCCACGCGGCCGCGTGACCAGGATTTCGGCGTAATAATGGTGCACAGCTGAAAGTTGTGCTAGAGTGGTGCTGGACTGGTGCTGGACGCGTAGTCCCCCTCACGCGACCGCGTGCCCCACGCGGCCGCGTTGTACCCCAAAAAACTGCCCACTCACTGCGATCGCGTCACCTAAAATTTGGCATTTAATGATTTTGAACAGAGAGTTGTGCGAGTGCGAGGCAACCCTCGCGCCACTGGCACAAACCGGGTCACGCGACCGCGTGACCGACGTAACCACGTCAATCACCTTAAGCGCAAGTCGCGCGACCGCGTGTCCCATGCGATCGCGTCGCTTGCGGCGCACAGTTTTCCTAATTTTGCCAAATATCATATCTTTTTCTCCCCAAATCCTATTTTCTCTTTTCCCTCCTTATTTCTTCCCTCTCCGTTCTTCCTTCTATCTCACCTTTTACTCTCTCTCTCTCACCTCCATTAACAAGGTTTTATTTTCTTCTTCCCTCCTTCCTTTTCTATCATTCTTCTTATTTTATATGTTATTTTCTTTTCTTTTCTTTTTCTTTTCATTATTCATATTTTCTTTCTTCTTCTTTCCTTTTTACATGGTGTTAGAATTTTATTTAAGTCATTATTCTTCATTATATGCTTGTGGATTGTTGCAAATTGTTTGACAATCATATATTAATTTTTTAAAGGATTGCTTGCATGTTCACTTTAATACTTTCTATACCTTATTCACCATGCATGCTATGTGTTTGTGAAAAAGCCCATATGGCATTATGCACCTCTCTACATTATTCTATTCTACTATTCAATGCTGCTTTTCATAAACTCCCTCTACTATTGTATTAATTTAATTTAATTGTCAATACAAACGTGATGGTTTGTTACAAAGTGATGCTTGATCTATGCTACTCATGCCCTTTGCCGGCATGGCAATAAACACCTTGCATTCACTTAGCATTATATGCACTAGCTATTTTTCATTGATGACTTTTCACATGTACTCATGAGAATATGTTAATGTCAATTACCACCTAATGTGCATCGATCACCACCTTTTCCATTCTCTTCCTTGCTATATATCTCTTTGAATTTAATTTACTTTCTCTTCCCTTTTTCAGGATGGCCACCAAGAAAGGAAAGGAGAAAGCTACTCCCAAACCACCAGCAAGAAGAGGAACTAAAAGAGCACTAGTGGCAGAACCCTCCTCCACTGCAGTAAAGCCCTCAACAAAGAAGATTAAGAGGATAATAAAGGCTGATGATAAAGAAAGAGCCTTTCCAGCAAGGGACACTGTGCGATTTTCCAATCGCTACTGTGAGCAGATGTTCCCCATCCTGGCAGAAAGAAATTACAACAACGAATACCTTCTTCTCCTCCCGCCCAATATTGCTACCTTTGTTGAGCCGTAAATTGCCCGAAGACAATGGGATTTCCTACAGAGACAGCCAACGCAGGTCAATCTTTCTTGGGTAGTCGAGTTCTACTCCAACTTCCACCTGCCAACTCTGCAGTCTATCTATGTTCGTCAGAAGCAAGTCCCCATTACAGAAGAGGCTATTCAAAAAGCTCTATGTCTTCCCCCTATTCCAGAAGGAATGGACGCCTTTCAGGAAGCCTCACTCAAGTGCCAGATGTACCAATTTAACTGCGAAGCTGTTCTCAGAGTTATCGCACTACCTGGCAGCCGTTGGATCTATAGATACCATCGTACCCGCCCTAAGGGAATTTCGGCTTCAGCACTTACCTTGGAGGCTCGCGTATGGGCACAGATCATCTCCCATTACGTCTTTCTGAGAACTCACGAGTCTTCCTTCACTGCGGACATGGCCGTTCTACTATGGTGCATCCTTACAGACCAACCTCTGAATCTACCAAGACATATCCGGAATGCCATGGGACACGTACAAATTGCGAGCAATTTACCTTTTCCCGCCTTGGTCTCAGATCTTGTCTCAGCAGCCGGAGTCTCCTATAAAGCTGGGGACACCAAAGCCATGCTTCCACGGGATGATCAGTATGTCCCTAATGGGAAATACCTCAGACTTCCAGCAGCCACTACAAGCCTTCCTACTGCACCGGTAGAAGATATCCCTTCTTCAACACCACAAGCACCTACGACAGATGAACTGCTCCAGCAGATAATCGAACAGTTGGATCGGCAAGAACACAAAGCTAAGATGAGAGAGCGCCGTAATGAGCACCGATTCAAACACCTCAAGGAGCTACTCAAGGGACACTTCAAGGACTCAGACACCCCGGACTCCACTTCCTTTACCAGCACAGGGAGCCATGATGGTCCCGACTGTGGAGATACTACTACCAGCCCACCCCTGTTCCTGACAGATGGCACCGAGGACGGTGCAAAGCCTTAAGTGTGGGGAGGTCGGTTAGTACCTGACTTCTGGAGGTAATTTCTCTTCCCTAGCACCAATAAATTAGGATATTTTAGTTAGATTTTCTTTCTTTTATAGAATAGAATAAATTACATAGTAATAGGTTAGTTGCATGCATGCTCTACTTGATTGAAAAGACAATAAGTTTCTTCTAAGACTCTATCTTTGGAACAAAATTTCACTAATTTTTTTAAAAAAAAAAATTTATGATAAATCTGCTTGAAGTTGTATTTGGAACATGATTTTTGAGCTAAAGAACACACAACTTGTGAAGATTTGAGCCTTTATGAATGGTTACATTATTTAACCATAATTATTTTATTCTTGTGTGTTTAATTCTCTATGATTGTAATCTATATTTTGTTTCATCTTATATGTCCAATATTTATTATATTTGTATGCTTGCATATGATTGAGGCCATTATTTGTTTAAACTCACTTATCCAAATTAAGCCTACCCTTTTCAATTACCTTTGTTAACCACTTTGAGCCTTTAAATCCCGTTTGTTCTATATTTCACCACATTACTAGCCTTAAGCGGAAAAACAATTGTATATCCCAAATTGAATCTTTGGTTAGATTAAGATAGAATTGTGTGTGCTAGTTAAGTATGGGAAATTGTGGGAACAAAAGTTATTAAGGGAATGTGTCATGATAATACAATGGGAATTTGGATACCTACTCATGTGAAACTATAAGAATTAAAAATCTATGTGCATTGATAAGCTATGATTATTTTTATGTCTATAAAAAAAAAGAAGAGAAATATCAATAAATAAATAAGGGGACAAAATTACCCTAATGCTAAATTAAGAATTCAAAGATCAATGCACATATGATAAAATTAAAATAAAAAATTGATACATGAGTATGGAATGTAAAAAGGAATTCTGGGTAGCTAGGTATGAATTCTAAGGTTACACTAAATATATATAGGTTGGGTTAAAGCTTGGGTTAATTAAAGATTCAATTTATAAGCTCACTTAACCATATATGTATCCCTACCCCTACCTTGGCCCCATTACACCCTTGGAAAGACCTCATGATGTTTGCATTGGTATATTAACTGTTGTTGATTGGTTAGGAGAAAAACAAAAGTTAGAGAGCATGATTAGAGAAGGATAGAGTGATTACCCTATACACTAGAGAGATTAGAGCGTACATACATCATCAGTGAGGGTTCAATGCTTGAATTTTCATGTTCTCTGCTTTCATGAGCTATCTTCTTGCACTTTTATCTGTCTTACTGTATAATGATAGAATTAGTGGAATTTGATTTGTAATTGTTTTGAAGAGCTTATTTACTTTTGATCAAGTGGGCAAGAATCATATAGTTGCATTCATATATATAGGACTGCGTTGCATTGCATGAGTTTCTACATGTTCATACTTATTTATTTAAAGGTGTATGATAGTGTTCAAAAGGATCAATGGATCCTATTCTGACGCTAGCGGGAACCGACAGATGATTAGCCATGCGGTAGCTGTACCTGGTATTTTTCATCCGAGACGAGAAATCCGACAGTTGATTAGCTGTGCAGAAACCGTAGAGGACCATTTTCACTGAGAGGATCTTATAGCTTGCCATGGAAGGGAGCACGCATGGTTGGAAGAAGGCAATAGGAAAGCAGAGGTTCAGAAGCAATAAAGCATCTCCATACGCTTATCTGAAATTCCCACCAATGAATTACATAAGTAACTTTATTTTATTTTATGTTTTATTTATATTTTAATTATCAAAACCTCTTAACCATTTAAATATGCCTGACTGAGATTTACAAGGATGACCATAGCTTGCTTCAAGCCGACAATCTCCGTGGGATCGACCCTTACTCACGTAAGGTTTATTACTTGGACGACCCAGAGTACTTGCTGGTTAGTTGTGCGGAGATGTGAAAAGTGTGAATCACGATTTCCCACACCAATATGCTTATGGTGTAAAGGTGTCAAGTGAAAAGCTTTAGACTGAGCAGTTAAAGTTGTGATCCAAAGCAAAAGCGTGTGCTTAAGAACTCTAGACACCACTGGCTGGGGATTCTAGCAAAGCTGAATCACAATCCAAAAGGGTTTTCCCAGTTAAGTGTCTGTGGCATTTATGTATCCAGTGGTACTACTGAAAAACAAAGTGCTTAGGGTCACGGCCAAGACTCTAAAGAAGCTGTGTTCAAAAATAAAAAAGAACTAAACTAGGAGAATCAATAATATCATCTGGATTCTAAGTTCCTAAGGATGCCAATCATTATGAGCTTCAAAGGATAGTGAGATGCCAAAACTATTCAGAAGCAAAAAGCTACTAGTCCCGTTCATCTAATTGAAATTGAGCTTCATTGATTCTGAGCTTCATTGAAGCTTTATTGTATCCATCTCTTCTTTTTTTTATCCTACTTTGTTTTTGGTTGCTTGGGAACAAGCAATAGTTTAAGTTTGGTATTTTGATGAGCGGATATTTTATACGCTTTTTGGCATCATTTTCATATAGTTTTTATAATGTTTTGTTTAATTTTTATTATGTTTTCATAGGTTTTAGTGCTAAATTTGAATTTTTAGATTCCACTTTGAGTTTGGGTGTTTATAGTGATTTCAGGAAAAGTCTGATTCAGAGACCGAGAAAGCACTGCAGATGCTGTCAGGATCTGACCTTCGTGCACTCGAAGGAGCTTTTATGGAGCTATAGAAGTCCAAATGGCGTGCTCTCAACGGCTATGGAAAGCTAGCATCCAGGGCTTTTCCAGAAATATATAATAGTTCATACTTCGCTTCAAAAATGGCGTTCAATGCCAGCCACCAGCCCCATTCCTGGTGTCCAGCTCCCAAAAGGGGAGCAGCTGGCGTTGGACAAAAGGGAGTCCCTAGGAAGTGTTCAACACCCTTAAGGGGTACTAGCTCGTGGAGACACTCATAGCTCAGCCCAAACACTCACCAAGTGGGCCCGAAAATTAGATTTTTACACCCCTAAGTCTAGTCTATCATATTTCTGTAATCCTTAGTCATTCAATTAGTATATATAAACAAGAGTTCACCCTTGTTAGGAGCTCTTGGACACTCTACACGTTTTTCATTACTATTTTCTGTATAGTATGAGTCACTAACCTCCTAAGGTTAAGGTTAGGAGCTCTGCTGAGTTTCATAAAAAAATAATATTACTGTTCTAATTCAATATATCTGATTCTATTCTCTTATGCAACCTCCTTCTTCATCTTATGAATTGAGAGTGACCCGTGACAATCATCCTTGTTCTACCAACATTTTGTGCGAGTCCTAACTCCGATAGCGTTGAACCAACGCTAGAGATTGCATTGTGGATTCTAATGGAGTACCTGGGCAACTTTGGATACGTGACATGAAATCTCGTTGACCGTGGGTAAGTGAGGTCTCTGTGGCGTTAAGGCTAGTGTCAAAAAAGCAGCTTTTTCTGATCCAGAAGATCTTCCTTGTCTATGGCACCTTGAGTAGGATCGTGATGGGGAGTGGATTGCTTAGAACATTATCTTCTGCTACAGTGAGAAACCTAGAGGTGGCTTGATGAGAGGACATGAGTCACTTCAACATGGTGGATTGCTGCAGTAGAGGAGGTTAACTTGATGAGAGGACATGAGTTAATCATTTACGACTGCCATTGAAGGAATCAAAAAGTTATTGAAGAAGACAGTTAGAAAAGTTAATTCGGAAAGACAAAGCATCTCCGAAGCCTCAACCGGTCTCAAACCACTGATTTCACACCTATCTAATAACGTTTTATTTATTTATCTGTTTAATGTGTTTTTTTGTGACAAACTATATTTTCTATCTGCCTAACTAAGATCTGCAAGATAACCACTGCTTGCTCAAACCAACAATCTCCGTGGGATCGACCCTCACTCACTTGAGGTATTACTTGGACGACCCGGTATACTTGCCAGTCTATCTGTGCGAAACGTGCGGAGTCAGTTTCGTGCACCATCCTCTATACTTTGTTTCATCAACATCTTTTCCATTTTCATCCTTGTCAAGTTTAATGTTTTGATACATGGGGGTTCCCATTGGATTGGCATTTTCTAAACCAAATTTCTTAATCAACTCTTTGGCATACTTTCCTTGGTGAACAAAAATACCACTGGGAGTTTGTTTGATTTGAAGACCAAGAAAGAAAGTTAATTCTTCCATCAATCTCATTTCAAACTCACTAGTGATTAGTTTTCCAAACTCTTCACACAAGGATTCATTTGTCGAATCAAATACTATGTCATCAACATAAACTTGAACAAGTAAGATGTCATCGTTAGATTCATTTATAAATAAAGTAGTATTTGTAGTACCCCTTTGAAATTTATTTTCCAATAAAAAAGCACTAAGTCTTTCATACCAAACTCTTGGAGCTTGCCTAAGGCCATAAAGAGCCTTAGAAAGTTTAAAAACATGATTTGGAAAATCTTTGTTTTCAAAACTGGGGGGTTGAGCTACAAATACCTCTCTATCAATAAAACTATTTAGAAAGGCACATTTAACATCCATTTGGAACATTTTAAAGCCCTTATGGGCATCATAGACAAGAAGCAACCGAATTGCTTCCATTCTTGCTACCGGAGTAAATGACTCATCAAAGTCAATGCCTCCTCTTGGTCATAACCTTGGGCCACTAGTCTAGCCTTGTTACACACTACACTACCATCCTCACCCAATTTTTATTTTGAATATCTATTTTGTACCGGTTACCTTTTTACCATTTGAGTCTAGTACAAGGGTCTAAACCTCATTCTTTTTAAATTGTGATAGTTTTTCTTCCATGGCTTTAACCCATGAGGGGTTTTCAAGAGCTTGCTTCACGTTGAGAGGTTCCAATTAGGACAAGAGGGCAATATTACTTAGTTCTACTTGCTTTTTGCTTGAGGATCTAGTGGTTATGCCTTGTGAAGGATCACCAATGATGAATTCATGAGGATAATCCTTCAAGAACTTCCGTTCACGTGGCTTTTGAAAGGAGGCTTTGCCTTGAGAAGTTTTGGATGAGTTCTCTGTTCTGGATTCTCTGGGTTGGTCAGGAGATAAAATGGAAATGTCTCTTC
>NC_029787.2:68831686-68843745 GCF_000816755.2 Arachis ipaensis
TCTCGACTGATAGTTTCAACAGCTGGGACAGATTTGGGATTATCTTGATTGGCTGGATGGTTCACATCAGTTTCACTACCTGCATCATCATCTAAAATAGAACTGGAAATAGAATTAGAATCACAAAAAGATACATATATGGACTCTTCAATAGTTCTATGTTCTTTAAGGTAAACTCTAAATGCTTTGCTAGTGGTTGAGTACCCTAAAACATTCCTTCATAAGATTTTGGATCAAATTTACCAAGATTTTTTTTGTTATTAAGTACAAAACATTTGCATCCAAAAACATGAGGGGGAATTCCTTTCCAAAGCTCAAATGGGGTTTTCTTCAAGCCTTTTCTAATGATTGTTCTATTTAGGATATAACAAGCTGTATTTACAGCTTCGGCCAAGAAAAATTTTGGAACATCATTTTCACAAAGTATTGCCCTTGTCATTGCTTGAAGGCTTCTATTCCTTCTTTTAACAACCCCATTTTGTTGAGGTGTTCTAGGGTATGAAAAGTTATAAGCTATTCCAAAATCATCACAAAAGCTTTCAAAATTTTGATTTTCAAATTCTTTTCCATGATCACTTCTAATGTGGGCTATTTTTAAATCCATTTCGTTTTGAATCTTTCTACAAAGTGAAGAAAAGGTATGAAATGCATCATTTTTATGAGCCAAGAAAAGAACCCAACCATATCTTGAAAACTCATCAACCACTACCAAACCATAGTGTTTACCTCCCAAACTTTGAGTTCTAGTGGGACCGAAAAGATCAATATGCAACATCTCTGATGGCCTTTTAGTAGAAATTCTATCTTTGGGTTTAAAAGAAGATTTTACTTGTTTGCCTAATTGACAAGCTTCACAAGTAATATCTTTGTCAAATTTAATATTTGGAATTCCTCTAATCAAATTTTTCTTAACAAGCTTAGAAATTTGGTACATAGCGCATGTCCCAATTTCTCATCCCAAAGCCATTTTTCAGATTCAACAGAAGTAAAACATGTTACTTTTTTATCTTTTAAATCCTCCAGAGTAAGTTTATACACTTTGTTGCATCTTTTTGCCTCAAACAAAACATCACCAGATTTTTTACAAACAACAAAGCAATCCAATTTTCTAAAAATAACTAAATATCCCAGATCACAAAGTTGGATAATGCTTAGAATATTATGCTTCAAACCATCAACAAGCAAGACATCATTTATAAAAGAAGAAAAGTTCTTACCCACTTTACCTATGGCCACAATTTTTTCATTTCCATTGTCACCAAAAGTAACAAAGCCTCCATCATATTCATCAAGCTTGATGAAGAATGTTGACTTTCCGATCATATGCCTAGAGCATCCACTATCTATATACCACATGTTGTCTTTTCTCTTGGATGCTAGGCAAACCTACAAAAAAGCTTAAGTGACCTTAGGTATCCAAATCTTTTTCATTCCTTTTATATCAAATTATCTTCTTTGCCCCAAGCCATTATAGTTACCAACAATCATAAAAATTTTATCACCAATCATTCTTTCACTTATGAAGCATTGAATGGGAAAGTGACTATCCCGATTGCATAATATACAAAACCTTTTAGGCTGTTATTTTTTCAGATTGGTTGGGTTTTGAAATCTCATGTCATCCGAAGTGAAAGCCATATTAGCAAAAGAAGATTTTTCAAAAATAGTTTTTGAATTTTTATGAAAACCCAAACTAGCATTGTCATAGAGAGGTTTTTGACTAGTTAAGAGTTGATTCAAATTTTCGAAACTTTGAGAAAAGTTAGCTAGGTCTTCTTTCAGTCTTTTTACTTCTTTATGTAGACTTTTATTTTCCTAAAAAAATTTAGATTTGCAATCACATAATGATGGTATTCACAGCCTTTAATTCCAACCTTTAACCGCTTGTTTTCTTCAACAAGATCAACAGCAGTTTCGGATTCTCTTAATTTATCTTTGAGAAAACTATTTTCTGCTTTTAGAATGGTAACTTGAGATTCAAGTTCATAGTTTTCATTTAAGAAGCATATGATTTTTTCATTGAGATGATCTATCATAAGATGAAGGTCTTCAGTAGTGGGTTCAATAAGACGTACCTCATCAGTTTGATTGGCCATGAGACAGGTTTGAGATTTGCTGTCTGATTCTTCCTCATCCTCAGAGTCATTCTCCAAGTCTTCCCAAGATGCCCTGAGTCCCTTCTTCTTTTCTCTTTTCGGCTTGTCCTCTTTCTCCAGCTTTAGGCAGTCAAACTTGTAATGCCCAGCATTTCTGCAGTTGTGGAAGATGACCATGCTTAAATCCCTCCTAGGTTTCTTTGAACTTCCTCCTTTGTTTCATTTCTTTTGCTTCATCATTCTCCTAAATTTCTTAGCAAATAAAAAAATAGCGTTAGATAAATCATCGCTGGATTCATCATCCAGGGATTCATTGACAGATTTGAGAGCAACTCCTTTCTTTTTAGTATCTTTTTTCAAATAGGTGTTTTCAAAAGCAAGTAAGTTTCCTCTTAGGTCATTATAGGTCATTTCATCAATGCCACTACACTCAGCTATTACAATAGCTTTGGTTTCCCACTCTTTAGTGAGACATCTCAATATTTTCCTCACAAGCACATATTCTGAATGTTTGATTCCCATAGCATCCAAGCCAGTGATGTAATGTTGAATCATTCAAACATTTCATCAATTGTTTCTCCTTCCTTCATTGAGAATATTTTATATTCTCTGTTTAGCATGTTTATTGTGGATCTTTTGACTTGGGATGTGCCTTCATGAGTAACTTAAAGCTTGTCCCAGATTTTCTTTACTGTTGTGTATCTTGATACCCGTCGGTATTCCTCGAAACTGACTGCACAATTAAGCAGATTGACAGCTTTGGTGTTGAGCTCTATTTTCTTCCTATCATCATAATTTCAATCTGCCTCAGCCTTAGGAACAACCACACCATCAGCTTCTATTGTGGTTGAGAATCATGGACCTTCCAGGATTATCTTCCAAAGTATGTAATCTACAAACTGAACAAAAATTTTTATTCTTTCTTTCCAGTAGATGTAGTTCTTTCCATTGAAGAACGTAGGTCTATTGCTTGATTGCCCTTTTGTCAGAGTGTAGGCCACTAGAATAGAACCACTATTGACCTCCATTAGGATCTTTTCTCCAAGCTACAAAGCTTGATCTCTTTGAGACCAAGCTCTAATACCAATTAATGGTAACCAGTGGCTAAGAGAAGGGGGGTTGAATCTTAGCTTCCCTTTTTTCATAGTATTACTTTTACTTTTCCAATGAACTTCAGAATATATTTTCACTTTTTATCTCGTAACAAGTTAAAAGATATTTTTGTTTTGTCTCGTAAGAAGTTGAGAGACATTTTTAATTTTGTCTCCTGAGAACCAGAAACAGAGAAGAAGCAGAGAAGAGAGAATCACACCAAGATGTATCCTGATTCAGTAGCTAAGTGCAATGCAGCATACATCCAATCTCCATCACAACAGTGACAAAATTTCACTATCTTTAATAGATTACAATCACCAATTTCTTTCCATAGGATCTACCCAATCCTATCTGGGACAAATCCAGATTCTAACTCCAATCTGAATTTGACTTGGACTGAAACCAAGCTTTCACCTATAAAGTGCTAACCCAACTTGTAAGGGAATCCCTACAGGATCATGAAACGCAACAGAAAGATGTACAAAGAAACTCTGAGACATCTTTGGCTTTGTCTCTAATTTTGATCACTGCCTTTTTTCTCTCACTGGTTTTTTCTTACAAACCTCACCAAGTTTGCCTTTTTTCACCCTGAGACTCAGACAAAAAAAAAAACTCAGAAAAAGAAAATAAAATGAACACCATTGAAGGAGAAGAATTCAGGAAGCTCAAGTGGCTATGAGAACTCTGTGCTTTTTCACTTTCTTTCCTTGATCTCAATCCTTTGTCATTCACCCTTAATATAGAAGGGGAAACTTCCAAGGTTGAAATCCTAACCCAGCAACTTCTTCTCCTACCTTGAGTAGCAGCGGCTTCACCAAAGAGGGTTGAGAGGACCGAGGCTGATGCATACAAGCTTACCTCATCTCTCTAATCCTTTTTCTTCAAGCTTTTCCAATCTAGACTCTTGAACTTGACTTTGGCCGCAAGAATAGATTCGGGCCCTTAATGAGCTTCTGAGCCAGGATAGCTTTAGGGTTTCCATTTTTGCTTCTACCCTTCTTGAGGTTCAGACGTTATCTTCCTCTTGGAGGAACAAAAATGGAAATGAACTTTTATTAAGCTAGATCATCTTCCTAACATAGTCGGATTGCTTCTTTTCCTAGCAACAAACACTACAAGAAAATAGCTCTATTGCCATGCTTTAAAAGCGTGGGAAAAAGCTGAAAAAAGCGTGGTGATAGCTTTTCGCCACGTTTTTTGAGCTACCGCCATGCTTTTAAAAGGGTGGCATATGAAAGCGTGGCGGTTTCTCTATCACCACGCTTTTAGTGACTTATTGCCATGCTTTTTCTTTTGCCCTGCTTTTTACGAATGACCACCCTTTAAAGCGTGGCCGTATTTGGGAGATATGGCCACGCTTTTGAGGTATGGCGATAGAGAGAGATATGGCCACACTTTTGAAGCGTGGTGATAGCCAGAGATATGGCGACACTTTTATAGTCTTATAAAATTTAAAAAAAAAAATCATTTTTCTAATTTTTACCTTCATCGATACAAAATATAAATTTTTCAGTTCTTTTTTATTACCAAACTTATAAATATAGTATGCAATTTTTATTAAAATACAAATCAAATAATAATTAGTGACATATATAATTTTTGTTATAATTGTTTTATATATTAAAAAACTAATACTCAAATACAAAATAAATCTCGAGTTCAAATTCTAAAACTAAAAACTGAAGAAAAATATAGAAACAATACAACTTAAATTCTAAGTCCTTTGCTGTTCCTCCTTCCCTTAGATCATACATAATTGTTTCAGAAACATTTGTGAACTTTTTTACCTGCAAAAGATGGCAAAATTAGATACAAAATTGATAAATTATTTTGAAGCTTCACTTTCCATTCTAGGCAACACTAGCTTTATTTTCTTTTAGCCTATTACTCAAAGTCGCAAACCAAAACATGTGTTATCTTGTAAAAAAACTTTAAAAGAATATTAAAGAATAAAATTCTTGAAATTGTAAATTCACACTTTTCCTGTGTTCCCACGCATCTCCACAATACCGTTTGGATCCTTTTTGTCAAAGCTCTGCCCAAAAGTTAGAAAGAGAATCAAGGGACAAACTTGGATGATATACATGCAAGCACAAATATCCAAACTCAATTATTGTTAAAGGCATTTCCACTTAAAAGGGTCATAGGAAAGAAGAAGAGAATTAAGGAAGGAATACCAATGTTGTAGGGTTCTCAACTTTAAGTTGGGCACTCAGACAAACTCCCATGCTAGAAACAGGTTCCTCAATTACTGAATCCTTGTTTGTCGTGTGAAGATTACAATCAGAAAAGCTGAGAACTCAAAGTTAAGGTCCAGCACAACTGCATAAACAAACAAACAAACAACCATGAAAGGTGGACTGAATACAGAATAAGAAACAAGAAAAGATCTGAGGCTAAGAACCTGATAGGGAAATGCATTAGGACCCAGTTCTATTTTCCTTTTAACTTTAACCTTTATGGACCCCCATCCCTTCAATTTTAATTAATGCTTACAAGCTATAATGCCACTGCAATTTACAAGCAATAAGTACACTAAATTGTTCAAAAACACAAACTACACTAACTCTATAAAATCAATACACACACAAATTCTACCAAAAATAAAACAGTAAAAACGAATTGAGAATTTGTGGTGGTAACATCCTTCAGCAGCAGAAATTGAATTAAATATCAAGTAGCTGTACTAAAGAGTTTCAAAAAATGTGGTATATTATATCTTGGTAGCATTTTGCTTATACAGCTGCAGCCTGATCTACATCATAGAGATGAACCATTTCAAAAATAAATAAAACCAAGGACAAACAAATATAATTTATCCAAGAGTATGCTCAACATCCATGTTTAAAATAGTATTAAAACATAGAAACTGTAGTATACCTTGAAACTAACCAATAAAATGAGAGCTGTTCGATTTGAAACGAAAAGAAGGTCAATTGCTTTGCCCCCCCTCAAAATTTATAAATAAAAATAAGTATTTACAAACTGTTGAGGGCATGGATATAAAACTAAAATTTGCTCTGCCACTATGAATAAACCCTCTATCAAGGTTAGTTATGCCTTTTACTAGTTAATTGCTACTCTTTCTTCTTGAACTCAATAACATGAACCATTTATTTAGCAACAGGAATTTGTAGAGACACGGTCTATTGAGTAATGAGCATAACACTAGAGAAGTGCTACACAGCCAGAAGCACATAAGTAAACCATATCATAGTTGATTAGTATTTTCCTTATCACAATCCAAATGGTTGAAAAAACAACCTGGAATTCGAGAAGCATAACCTAACATCTCAACAGCACTAGGGAACCTGCTTCAAAGTTCAAACTTGAAGATATGCTACTGCAGAACCAAAATTTGGAAATCAACTAAAAAAAGAGTAGGCATCATGAAAAACCCCGATTTCATGGTTTATCTTGTGCTTATTTTAGGGGATTTTACCACCTTTTCCCATATTTATTCAATGAAATAGCATAGTTTTATAATTCTCCCTTGAATTATGCTTAAGTGTAAAAACATGCTTTTTAGGCCCTTAAATTGGTGATTCTGATTCACTTTAATTCCATTCGATGCCTTGATATGTTTGTTGAGTGATGACGAACGGGTTTTCTATCGGTAAAGAAATTCACAAATATAATCGCGTTGTAAGTATAGTTTCTAAACCAACAGAGAATCCTTTCATACAAAAGTTTGGTTGTCACAAGTAACAAAACCCAATAAAATTTATAATCAAAGTATTTAAACCTCAGGTCGTCTCTCAAGAAATTGCAGGGAGGTATGATTTACTATTGGTTATGTAAAAAGATATATTTTTTGGTTTTTGAAATGAAGGAACAAGTAATTTAAATGATGATAAAAGTAAATTAATAATTAGAAAATCTCTTGGCAAAGTATAAGAAATTGAAGTCCTACCCTAGTTACCCTTATCAGGTGTGATGAGAATTGGATTCTGCTCCCACTTTTAATTAACCCTTGCTAAACAAAGGAAAGTCAAGTGGACAAATTTATTTGATCCTCAGGTCCTAGTCAACTCCTATGGAAAGACTAGAGTTATTGGAGTACAAATTAACACGCAGAGAATTCCAATTTCAATCAACAGCTGAGTTTGATAACTCAAGTGTTGCTAATTACTTAACCAAAGCCAAAAGGAAAGAAAATCTACTCGAATGAAAATAATTTGGATACATAAATTAAAGAAAGCAATCATAATTCTAAAATACCTCAAAATATATTAAATAGAACATTCAAATCTTAACATGGGAAAGTTCATAAGCTAAATTGAAAAGATAAATGACAATTAAAGTAATAGAATCAATAAAAGTAGAAAATAAATTAAGGGAATATTGAACCTGTGATGAAGAGAAGTAGCCTAAACATAATAGAAATCCTAATCCTAAATCCTAAGAGAGAAGAGAGAACCTCTCTCTCTAAAAACTACATCTAAAACCTAAAATTGTGAATTATGAGTTAGTGATTATGAATGAATGGATTCCTCCACTATATAGCCTCTAATCTGTGTTTTCTGGGTCGAAAACTGGGCCAGAAACGGCCCAGAATTCGCTGGCTGTGAATTCAAACACGCTGATTTCTGTCACTGAGACGCGTCCGCGTGGAGCACGCGTTTGTGTCACCTATCTGTATGGCCACAATAGCAAATTATATATCATTTTGAATCCCCGGATGTTAGCTTTCCAATGCAACTAGAACTGCATCGTTTGGACCTTTGTAGCTCAGGTTATGACCGTTTTAGTGTGAGAGGGTCAGGTTGGACAGGTTAGCAATTTCTTCAACTTCTTGTATTCCTTCCACTTTTGCATGCTTCCTTTCCATCCTCTAAGCCATTCCTGCCCTGTAAACTTTGAAATCACTTAACACACATATCATGGCATCTAATGGTAATAAGAGAGGATTAATATTAGCAAATATAAGGCATAGGAAACATGTTTTCAATCATAGCACAAAAGCAGGAAGGAGACATGCAAATAGTATGAATAAGTGGGTAAAGAGTTGATAAAAACCACTCTATTGAGTACAATATAAACTATAAAATAGTGGTATATCAAGTGATTTTAGGTTCATAAGACAAGTATTGGATGGAAGAAATGAGGAAATGGCATACAATGTGATTTTTATTTAAAAACTAATAAAATTATATTAAAAACTAACTAAATCATATTAAAAATTATGTAAAAACAATGCCAAAAATCGTATAAATTATCTGCTCATTAGCGCCCGCGCCCCCTTTGCGTTGCCCTACCCATGCGTAGGCGCATCTGGCGCCCCCGTGCACTGCTCCTCAATCAACCCATCCACGTGCAAGCGCACAGTGTGTGCGCGCGTCAATGCAGTTTTACACCACCCAGGCCAAAAGACCCGAGAGTTGTGCCAACTCTGGGCCACTTTTGTGCCTATGGCCCAGTTCAACCCACGTGGACGCACACTGTGCGCGTCCGCGCCCCTGCCTATACAAACCATCTGCGCGCAAGCGCACATGACGCTTCCGCGCCCCTTCCTTATTTTCCCACCCACGCAGACGCGCTCTGTGTGCGCACGTGTGGATTCAAATTTTCACTTACACCAGGGACGCGAAAGCCCTAGCGCATTCGCGCAACCCTTTCTTCCTTTCTCCTCCAACGTTCCATTTTCCCTCCTCCCCTTGCATAACCGGTTCCGCACCCTCCACCTCCGGCGACCACTCACTGTCGTAGCCGCGACCCCTCTTTTCTCTTCGTCCCTCACTTCTCTAACGTTTTTCCCTCTCTCTCCATTCTCACTTCTCTACTTTCTTTCTCCCTCTCACTATTCTCAACTCTGCTGCAACCACTGACAGTCGTCTGACGAACACCTCGTCATCGCCGGCGCGGAATCACCCCCAACCATTCTTCTTCTTCCTCTATCCAACAACCACACCCAGTCCTGCTCATAACCCTATTCACTCCACCCCCTGTTCGGTTTCTGTCTCCTCTCACAGCGACCTGTCCCGCCGCTGGGGGCACCGCCGCTGGCAGTACCACCTTGCTGCCCCCTCTGCCCCTTTCCCCTGTTTTTGCTTCTGCTCTGCTTCCAGGTTTCATAACCTGAACCTCTGTTCTGTCTCCTTCACTGTTTTGTATTAATTTTGTTAATTAGTTAATTAGTTAATTGTTACATGCTGCATGTTAGTTTAGATAGAGATATATGGTGTTAGGTAGCTAGGATGTGGTTAGAGGATTCTAGGCTTGATAAGTGCACCGTTCGTGTTTACTTGCTCAATTGTTACATGCTGCATAATGAGTGACGTGCTCTGTTTTGCATGATTGGTTTCACTGCTATGTTGATTTAGCCTGCTGCATAAGCTTATTACTTTTGTTTCTCGTCGATGTTTTGCTGTTGAAATATTGGCTTATTTATTCAATTCATATGAACCCATGTATGTTTTTTTTTGTATCTTCTGTTGTTAATGAAATCCTATGGGATCTGGATTGACTGTTTGAATTTTGGAAATAGCCAATTTACTATTAAAATGCTGCCGAATTTTTCCTAACCATCTTTCATGAGTAACATTGCTTTATTTGGTGCAACAAGCTTCTATTTGACAATATTCTGTGTCAATAGAATTTTGTCTGCTAAATAGTTTTGGAAACTCCTCAAGAACAAGTTTTGGTCATGCATACCATATTCTTTGCTTGCTATTAATGCTGGTTTGCTTATATGCATTGAATTGTTGACTGAATTTTCAAATTGACCATCACTTGTAACTCTTTTAAGATTTTGTGCCTCTTTTGCATAAACACACAATTTGAAGGTTTTTAATCTATGTGGCTGATTGATTCATTCTATTCATACATAATTCACATTTAGTCACATGGATCATGAGGTTTGCCATTTTGATTTCAACTTGTGACTTTTATGCTTCGTTGAAGTTGGTGTTGAATATTTCTTGATTAACTTGCTTTCCAATGTTTTGACTTTACCAACACCAATTCATACAACCTTAATGATCTTTACATTGATTGATGACTTGTTTTCATTTTGGTTGCTTTTTGGCAATGTCATATTTCATCATCTGACTAGATGCATTTCATGATTGTGAGTATGCTTGTACTCCTACTTTGTACACCTCTTTTAATTGAGCCGATTACCGTCATATTGATGACAAGTCATCTTAGCCTAGTTTCACTAGTCTTTTTCCTTTGTTTTCATTTAGTTTTATGCACTTTTTTAAGCCACAAGTAAGCCAATTGGGTGGAATTTCATGTTTCCTTAGATTTAATCAACTATGGATGAATTGATACATTTTCATGAGTTTTATGCCATAATTGCTTATATAACAAGAAAAAGAATAACTCTCATGATTAGAGCATAGCTTTGATGCAAGTGTTGATTGATGATAGGTGGAATAAAGCTTGGAAGAAGGTTGCAAGAATGGGCTTGAAAAGAGGGATTCACGTTTGAGCTAACGTTTGCCTCAAACGTTAACTCAAACGTGAGAAGCAGATGAAGAACACCTGATGACAAGTCATCTTAGCCTAGTTTCACTAGCCTTTTTCTTTTGTTTTCAATTGAATTATGCACTTTCTTGAGCCATAAGCAAGCCAATTGGGTAGATTTTCATACTTCCTTTGATTTAATCAACCGTAGATGAATTAATGCAATTTCATGAGGTTTTATGCTATAATTGTCACATATTATGAAAGAATGAATATCTCATGATTTTGAGCATAGCTTTGATGTGTTTAGTTGATTAATGATAGGTGAAGAAAGCTTGGAGAAAGGTTGAAGCAAGAAGGAATGGCTAGGAGGAAGAGAGGACAAAAAGTTTGAGCAAAAGTTTGCCTCAAACTTTAGCTCAAACTTTTGGAATAAGTGAAAATGAACCAGGGAGCAAAAAGCTGGACCAAAAGTTTGCCTCAAACTTTTGTGCAAACTTTTGGGCAAAAAGATTGAGCAAAAGTTTGCCTCAAACTTTTTGGCAAACTTTTGGCATCACAAATCAACACCCTGGAGAGCAAAAGTTTGCGCCAACGTTTGCCTCAAACTTTTTGGCAAACGTTGGCGCATGAACAACACACCCTGGAGAGCAAAAGTTTGCACCAACGTTTGCCTCAAACTTTTTGGCAAACGTTGGCGCCATGAGTGATTCTAAGTCTCGGGGAAGGAGAATTGAATTCCCTTCCTCTTAGTTTTCTTGCTTTCAATTTCAATTACAATTGTCTTGGATCTTGGGTTGGAGAATTGAAGGAAATCTGTTTCAATCTCATCCTGAGACCTCTTTGTTTCTTTACTGCACAATTGAATTTAAATTTCTGTTAATTGCTTCTTCATCTACTTTCTCTACAATTTACAATTCCTTTGCAATTGTTCTTGTTGGATCTAGGAAGGCATTGAGATCTAGACTTGGTTATCTAGTCTCTTGGGTCCTGAGATCCAGATTTCCCGTTTTCAATTCTCTGTTTACTGCTTTCAAGCTCATTTACATTTCTGTTTTAAGATCCGGTTCAATTCAAGTCATCCTTTACTTCTCTGCTTGTTGCAATTTTACTTTTCCTTGTTTAATTTCTGCAAATCCAATTCCCAATTCCCTTTACAATTCAAGCCATTTACATTTCTTGCACTTTAAGATTCTGCAATTTACATTTCTTGCGTTCTAAGTTTCTGCTATTTAATTTCTTGTTCTTTAAGATTCAGCACTTTAAATTTCAGTTCTCTTTAAATTCAATGCAATTTACCCATTCCCTTTACTTTCCATGCAATTTAAATTCTGCAAATCACAAATCTCTCAACCAAATCTTGATTCGCTTGACTAAATCAACCACTAAACTAAAATTGCTCAATCCTTCAATCCCTGTGGGATCGACCTCACTCCCATGAGTTATTATTACTTGATG
>NC_029787.2:68846640-68882654 GCF_000816755.2 Arachis ipaensis
TTAAGATCCGGTTCAATTCCAGTCATCCTTTACTTCTCTGCTTGTTGCAATTTTACTTTTCCTTGTTTAATTTCTGCAAATCCAATTCCCAATTCCCTTTACAATTCAAGCCATTTACATTTCTTGCACTTTAAGATTCTGCAATTTACATTTCTTGCATTCTAAGTTTCTGCTATTTAATTTCTTGTTCTTTAAGATTCAGCACTTTAAATTTCAGTTCTCTTTAAATTCAATGCAATTTACCCATTCCCTTTACTTTCCATGCAATCTAAATTCTGCAAATCACAAATCACTCAACCAAATCTTGATTCGCTTGACTAAATCAACCACTAAACTAAAATTGCTCAATCCTTCAATCCCTGTGGGATCGACCTCACTCCCGTGAGTTTTTATTACTTGATGCGACCCGGTGTACTTGCCGATTAGATTTGTGTGTTTGGAATTCATTCTCCAAAAATACACATCAAGTTTTTGGCGCCGTTGCCGGGGATCGATTAGGTTGACAATGATTAAGTGAGGTGGTAGTTTAGATCAAGCACTTTTTCTTTAATTTTGACTAACCCACTAACTGTTCGAGACTTTGTCTCTACTAACTCTAACTGCACTCAAGTTACAGAGTGCTCTATTTTAGTTTCTGGTTCTATTTGTGTTTCTGATTTTGTGATAGGAGGAAAGAGCGATGAAACCATACCTTTTGATCCTGAAACATTTTGGAGGTTAAGGAAAGAGGCAAGAGATAGAGGGGAGAAATGCTGGGATTCAAAAAATCCCCACTGAGAGTTTTTCACCAGGGGATAAAGTGATATTAAACACCCAACCAATGAAGGTGCCTCCACAATTATCTGAGTACTATACTGTGAACCGGATCCTTCCACATGAACACCTAGAGATCATCAAAGAGAAGACTGGAAGGAAGTTCACAGTAAGAAGAGAAAAGCTGAGGCACTATGATTTTCAGCCTCCATGATCAAAGAATGAAGGATGTCAAGCTAGTGACAATAAAGAAGCGCTTTGTTCGGAGGCAACCCAACCTGAGGTAGTTTTCTTTTCATAGCTATTTTAATAAAAAGGTTAATTAGTTTTATCTATATTGCAAGAAGCTAAGTTTGGTGTTGCACACCAAAACAATATAAGGGAGAATGAAGGATTCTAAGTTTGGTGTTCCACCAAAATCCCATTATAAAACACTTTCTCACTATCTGCATAATGCTGGTTTCAATCATGTTGGATAAACTAGTTAACCATTTTGCTGTTTCCTAGTTTTCAGTTTTACTACTTTTGAAAAAGAAAAAGAGTTTCACACATGGTTAATCTGATGCATGAGAACCATTGGCAAGGTACTAAGTTTGGTGTTCCCACACCAAAGTAAGTCCAAAGGCCCACAAATAAATCATGCATGCTAACAATTTTTCAAGTGCTTGGGGAACAAGCAACTTTCAATATCATTGCAGAGGTCCATACAAGTTTTTTTTGGAAGGATTAAGCGTCATCAACCAAAGAGATGAAAGAGGAATGTATGGATCAGTGATGATGATGATGAGGAGTAGAGCAAGCGAACTCCAAAAGGTTGTATTGTTAAGTGACTATTTTACATCAAACACTGCTATGATTGAGAGTGATTTTGTTTCCATGTCTATCTGTCTGTATAGTATAGTTTTTCTGTAATTCAATAAGCAAGATGCTTGATCATTTACAACATCATACTCTCCAAAACTTGTTTGCACTCAATTTTTCAAAAAAAAAATGCATCACATAAAAGTTCTTTGAAAAGAAGGATTGAGGAATTAAACAATTTTGAGGCAAGCAAAAGATTAGGAGAAGTGGTGGTTCTAGTTGTATAATTATGTATTGAGGTTGCATGCTTATGAAAACTTGCATGGGAGCTCATAGGCGGGACATAGAGTTCAAAGAAATATTGTGGAGATTCTCAAAAATCTATTGATCCAAGAAGCAGCAAACAAAACAAAAGAAAATAAAGAAAATACAAAAGCAAAAAGAACATGGCCCAAGGCTATGAGCATCAATTACTAGGCAGAAAAGAAAGAAGAAACAAAAACTCAAAGAGTTGTTATCCTAGTAAATGCTTGTGGTCGAATTGTGTCAAAGAAAGAGGCTTGAACAAGTAAATCCTTAGGGGTGCTTTAACACCTAATACCTTAAAACCAACTGGTTTAGGAGTATTGATTGAAAGCTTATCTAAAGAGCCGCTTTGAGACATGACACTTAGAGTCAAAGCCAAAGCAAAGAAACTATAAGCTGCTTCAAGGTGACTACATATAAAGAGATCTCCATGATACCATTTGGATGAAAATCCTAAGACCTAAGACTCCCAATATGTGAGGACTAGTGAGCACTGAAGCCCTTGTATGAGCATACAATTTAGAGTTCACCCCACTGTTACTTGATCACTTCACTCACAGGACCTGACAAGTTGTTCTTTAATCCGTCTTAATTGAAAGAACCCTGGAGCATAATTCATTTCTTGCTTGGGGACAAGCAAGCTTTAAGTTTGGTGTTGTGATGACAAGTCATATTAGGACAAAAAGTTTGAGCAAAAGTTTGCCTCAAACTTTAGCTCAAACTTTTGAAAGAAGTGAAAACGAACCAGGGAGCAAAAAGCTGTACCAAAAGTTTGCCTCAAACTTTTGTGCAAACTTTTGGGCAAAAAGCTTGAGCAAAAGTTTGCCTCAAACTTTTTGGCAAACTTTTGGCATCACAAATCAACACCCTGGAGAGCAAAAGTTTGCGCCAACGTTTGCCTCAAACTTTTTGGCAAACGTTGGCGCATGACCAACACACCCTGGAGAACAAAAGTTTGCGCCAACGTTTGCCTCAAACTTTTTGGCAAACGTTGGCGCCATGAGTGTGCAAGGGGAGGCCAACGTTTGAGCAAAAGTTTGACCCCAAACTTTTGCCCAAACGTTGGTAGCAGCAAAATAGGATGGCTGATGTGAAAAGTTTGAGTAAAAGTTTGCCTCAAACTTTTACTCAAGCTTTCATGATTCCAAACCCGGTTCACTTCGGTTTTTCTCCAAACTCCAAGAGCAATCAACCAAGGCCTCTATCAACCCAATTCCATCAAGAGAAAAGGCCCAATTGAAGGCTTGAAGACCATTTGAAGAAAGTGTATAAATAGCATAGGATTTAAGTTTTTCGGGGAGCTTTTCCTTTTAGTTTTTCCTTTTAGTTTTGAGGAGAGCTTTTGGTGTTGAGTGAATTTTAATTTTTAAGTCTCGGGGAAGGAGAATTGAATTCCCTTCCTCTTAGTTTTCTTGCTTTCAATTTCAATTACAATTGTCTTGGATCTTGGGTTGGAGAATTGAAGGAAATCTGTTTCAATCTCATCCTGAGACCTCTTTGTTTCTTTACTGCACAATTGAATTTAAATTTCTGTTAATTGCTTCTTCATCTACTTTCTCTGCAATTTACAATTCCTTTGCAATTGTTCTTGTTGGATCTAGGAAGGCATTGAGATCTAGACTTGGTTATCTAGTCTCTTAGGTCCTGAGATCCGGATTTCCCATTTTCAATTCTCTGTTTACTGCTTTCAAGCTCATTTACATTTCTGTTTTAAGATCCGGTTCAATTCAAGTCATCCTTTACTTCTCTGCTTATTACAATTTTACTTTTCCTTGTTTAATTTCTGCAAATCCAATTCCCAATTCCCTTTACAATTCAAGCCATTTACATTTCTTGCACTTTAAGATTCTGCAATTTACATTTCTTGCATTCTAAGTTTCTGCCATTTAATTTCTTGTTCTTTAAGATTCAGCACTTTAAATTTCAGTTCTCTTTAAATTCAATGCAATTTACCCATTCCCTTTACTTTCCATGCAATCTAAATTTTGCAAATCACAAATCACTCAACCAAATCTTGATTCGCTTGACTAAATCAACCACTAAACTAAAATTGCTCAATCCTTCAATCTCTGTGGGATCGACCTCACTCCCGTCAGTTTTTATTACTTGATGCGACCCGGTGCACTTGCCGGTTAGATTTGTGTGTTTGGAATTCGTTCTCCAAAAATACACATCAACACCCTGGAGAAGAGCAAACGTTGGCTGAAGAAGGAGCAAGGGAAGGCAACGTTTGCGCCAACGTTTGCCTCAAACGTGAGGTTAAACGTTGGCACCAAAGAGAAGAGAAAGAGCACTCCTGGGCATGGCAACGTTTGAGCCAACGTTTGCCTCAAACGTGAGGTCAAACGTTGGCCACATATTAGCAAGGAGAAGTACCCCTGGAGCAAACCAACGTTTGCTCCAACGTTTGCCTCAAACGTGAGGTCAAACGTTGGCGCCATAGAAGTAAAGAAGAGCACCTCTGTTTGATGCATTGAGTGAGCCACGTTTGCGCCAACGTTTGCCTCAAACGTTGGGCCAAACGTTGGCAAAAGGAGTAGCATGGGGGAACCACGTTTGAGCTCACGTTTGACTTCAAACGTTGGCTCAAACGTGGAAGACAGCAACTTGGCCGAGCTGCATAATGTCACACAAGGGACGTTTGAGTCAACGTTTGTCTCAAACGTTGACTCAAACGTGAATGGTTCATGGCCCGGTTCACTAATGGATTTCTTTCCAACACCAAGAGCAATCAACGGAGGCTACTATCAACCCAATTCCATCAAGACTAAAGGCCCAATTCAAGGCTTAATGATCATTTGAAGAAAGTGTATAAATAGCTTAGGATTTGAAGTTTCAAGGGAGCTTCCTTTTTAGAATTTTTAATACTTGCAGTAGAGAGCTCACCTTAGTAGTTGCTTTTAGAATTTGAGAGTTCCTGGGAAGGAGAATTGAATTCTCTTCCTCTGGGTTGCTTTTGTTTTCTTTTCTACACACTTTGTCTGAGTCTTGAGTGTTGAGAATTGAAGGAATTCTATTTCAATCTCACCTTGAGATCTCTCTGTTTTGATTTATTGCATCATTGAGAATTTGCGATTTAACTTCTTTTCTTCTACTGCTGGATCTTTACTTTTCTTGCAATTGAATTCTCAATTTGGATCTAAGAAGGCATTGAGATCTAGACTTGGTTATCTAGTCTCTTGGGTCCTGAGATCTATTGGTTTTCATTTCAATTTCCTTGTTTCGTTGCTACACCAAGCTTATTGCTATTGTCATTTGAGATCCGGTTTAGTTGAATCCATCTGTTACATTTCCGTTTGTTGAATTTTACTTTTCCTTGTTTAATTTCTGCAAATCCACTTCCCAATTCCCTTTATAATTCAAGCAATTTACATTTCTTGCATTTTAAGATTCTGCAATTTACATTTCTTGCGTTCTAAGTTTCTGCCATTTTAATTTCTTGTTCTTTAAGATTCCGCTCTTTTTTTTTTGTTCCCTTTAATTTCCTGCAAATCACCCACTCCCTTTTACATTCTATGCAATTTAATTCCTGCCAACATAATTTCACACAATCAACACTTGTTTGCTTGACTAATTCAACCACTAAACTAAAGTTGCTCAATCCTTCAATCCTTGTGGGATCGACCTCACTCCCGTGAGTTTTATTACTTGATGCGACCCGGTACACTTGCTGGTGAGTTTTGTGTCGGATCGTTTTCCGCACATCACATATCACTAATTTTTGGACTAATTCCTAACTCTGACTTGATTAACCGACTGATTTCTTCCTTTTGTTTTGAACATAACTCCTTTAATCATTCTTTTGAATATGACGTTTCTTAGGCTTAATGAACAACTAATATGCAATTGTGGTTTGAATTCTTGGTTTGTGACTTGATTTGAATTCTGAATCTTGTTGCTTGCATTCCGAGGATTCCCTCTTCTTCTTTCACTTCATGAATATGCTTTAGTTTGAGTGCTGTATATCTACTTGGCTAGCTGCTTATATTGTATCATCTCTGTTTTTCAGGATGTCGGAAAAAGGAAAAGCTATAGCTACCACCTTAAAGAAGAGGAAGCGCTCTAAAACCTCTACCCCTTCACCTTATGCAAACTATGCTAAGAATCCACTGAATGAGGTGGATAACGAGAATCAGCTATTGCCATACACTAAACTGATCAAATTTCCCAACCTTTACTGTGAGCTTCGCTTCCCCAATTATCGGAAGAAGAATCTGAACATTGAGAAGAAGCTGGACCTTCCTAATGATGTGAGACGTACCATAAACGCCCGCATTCTAGAATTGGGCTTTGATTTTGTTAATAGGGATTTGGGAAAGATTAACATCTCGTGGGTCAAGGAGTTTTAATATAATTTCTTCCGCGCAAATCTGGATTCAGTGCACTTACGGGGTAGGGAGGTTATGATTACTGAGGCTGCTATTGGAGATGCATTGCTCTGTAGAGTTAGTACTGCTGACACTTGTGCCTACAAGCAGGTAGAAGTAGCCATCCTCTCTATGACATTTGACTATGAGGCGCTTAAGCGCGTGATTGCCACACCAGACGCCTCCTGGGTGATGGATTCGGGCAACAAGAAGCCCAAGGGGATGTTATCCACTTATTTGTCTAAAGAGGCTAGGACCTGGCAACAGATATTTTCCCATTATGTCTTGCCCACTACTCATTTCTCTAAGATCCTGATGGATATGTTGGTGCTGATCGGCTGTGTCATGGAGGGAAAGGAGGTATACTTCCCTCGGTAGATCAGGCATAGCATGTGGAGAGCGCATATTCGTGGCCTGTTACCGTTCCCGACACTGGTTACCAGAATGGGTGAGCTGGCTGATGTCCCGTGGGAGGATGATAATGTGACACCACCACCCCCCGAATGACGACGACAAGGAGGTTACTATTCCATGGGGTGGATGGGTGCACGAGAAGCCCCCGACTAGCCGCCGTTCTCGAGCGAGAGTGGTGGTTGAGGCAGCTAGACCCGCCTCCTCCTCAGCAGCAGCAGCAGCACCTTTGCCATCACCGCCAGCACCTGAGCCCACATACCTGTTGGTACAGCGCATGTTTCGCTTCATGGAGCGCAGTGAGCATCGTCTCATGCGACGTCTCGACCGTATAGACCAGGTGTTCGCTTCACAGGGCATTGAGCTACCTCCGCTCCCAGAATCTTCCGCCTCCGATGAGCAGGATCAGGAGGAGGAGCATGTTGAGGAGTCAACTCAGCAGGAGGCACCACCAGAGACACAGGCCACCACAGAGGTTCATCAGCAGTAGCATCGAGGATGATGCTTCATCCGAAAGTGAGGGGAGGTTACCGTTCATGACCGGTGTATTGCATTTATGTGGTGAACTTTCAGACATCTATCTCTAGTTTCTGCTACTTTATTTTATTTTATCTTGCACTTTATCTTTGAGATCATTTTGGGATTAGTGTACATATTTGCTATTGTGGATACCCTTATTTTGGTTGTTGCACACACTTAGTATACATATATATGTTGCATTTTGGCTTTTGATTGTGATTAGAAAAATATTTTGGATTGTTAAAACCTAGTTGACCCTTTTGTATAAGAAATGTGTTTTGATTGGACAAAGGGTAAACTAGGGAACTTTTTTTTTTAAAATTTTCTAAATTACAACATTGCATTAGAATAAGCTTAGTCAATATGATGAAAACTTCCAGGAATTCCATTTCTAAAGCACCACTCCAATTGGTTGAAAATTTTTTTTTAGAACTTGCTTGATTAATACACTTTGTGGATCATGTTTTGAGCTAAGAACACAAGCATGAGAGTTTTGCGCCTAATTGTGTGGTTACATCATATAACCACTTATTTTCATTCTTGTGTGCATTACTCTCTTCCTATGAGTGTAATCTTTGATTTGTTTGATTCTTTATGTCCATTATCTTGTGTATACATGTATTTATATGATTGAGGCCATTGTTCAAATAGCTCACGTACCCAAATAGCCTACCTTTTATCTTCCATTGTTAGCCAATTTTGAGCCTATGCTTAACCCATTTGTTCTTAATTGTAGCACATTACAAGCCTAAGTGAAAAATAATAAATGTCCTTAATTTGGATCTTTGATTAGTTTAGACTAGTGAGAGTGTTCATTATTTAATTTTGGGAGAATTGGGAACATTGGGTAGAGATAAAAGTGTGTTTACATTGTTGTTGAAAATCATGGGAATTAGGTACATACTCATGTATTAATTATGTGTAAACCGTATGCATTGATATTCTTGTATATATTTTAGTTTGAATATATATATAGAAAGGAAAGAAAAAGAAAAGCAATAAAAAGGGGACAAAATGCCCCAAAGTGAAGTTCAATAAAAGTCAATGCATATGTGTGGTGATCAAAAGAGAATTCATGAGTGTGTGAAAAAGTGAAGAATGGGTAATTAGGTTTATTTAGAATTATATAGTTTGTCATAGGTTAGGTGGGAAGTTTAAGTTGATCAAAGATTCAAATCTCTAGCTCACTTAACCATATGCACCCTACCTTGGCCCTAACCCCATTACAACCTATGGGAAAGTCCTCATGATATTTGTATGCATGCATAAAGTAATTGTTGATTGTTAGATGAAAAACAAATCTTAGAAAGCATGATTAGGGGAGAATTGAGTGAATCAACCCCATACACTTGAGTGACTAGAGCGGATACACATCCGGTGAAGGTTCGATTGCTCAATTACATGTTTCCACCTATAATCATCTTTTGTTGCAAGTTTGTGAATTCTTTCAATGATTCAATCCAATTGTGGTTTGCTTGATTGCTATTGCCTTAGCCCTTGTGCTTGCATATGTATTCCTGGAGATTGATTTATTTTGACTAAGCCATTGCATTCATGTAAATAGGTGCATATAGATAGATTATATTTAGTTAGTTTGTATTGAATAAATGTTGATACCCTTTGCCTCTTTCTTGATTTTATCATGAGGACATGCTTAGTTTACATCATAAGATAGCACAAATAAGAGAAAGAAACAAATAAATAAATAAATATTAGTGTACCAAAATCCAAAAAGCAAAAGTAAATATCTCATAAAAAATATTAGGTTAAGAATTTGATAATCCATGGGACAAGTAAAACCTCATCTTAACTATATTAAACAATAATGCACTTTGATAAAGCATAAAAGCTATTCAGGCCTTAGTTAGCCATTGTTGTCCTTTTTTTGACATGATTAAGGGTTTCTGGTATTATATGTCAAAATCCATCATTTTCATGTATTAACTTTATGGCTTGCTTCTCAATATTGATAGCAAATGGCTTAACTAATTGAACATAAAACACAAACAAATGGATTCCAACTTATTCAATTTACACTAGGACGGTGAATTTCAACACTAAAATACTGGAGAACTATATTTGCAATGGCCAGAAAGAAATTGAAAAGAAAACTATGCTCCCTAGAACACAATTGTGTCTTCAATGTGCATGTCTTATTATTATCTACCTGAATGTGTATATTCAGAAAATTACGAGTAATTCATTAATGGAAAAGATACATACTGAAAACTTTGACAAAGTAGCTTGAGCAGCCACGTCTGCAACTTTGTTCTGATCTCCAAAAAATTGGGAGAATGAAATAGATTTAGCATTTGAAAACTTCTTTCTTGCTTCGTCAGATTCTTGAATCTGATAAAGGACAGGCACCAAAACAGAATATAAATCAACATGACATAAATCCATCAAAGAAGAAGTTTTGATACATATTTTATAGATGAAGCTATAGTTAAAGAAGTCAGCTGAGACAATAGTTAAATAAAGTCAACACATATTTTGGATATATAACAATGCGATTTGTAGATTGGATCTTAATTAATTACCTGCATTGCATTAACAATAAGGCCTAAGAGAATGAAAAGAGTGCCTGCAGGAAGAATAAAAACTGCTGCTGGGAACGCCATGTCCTTTTTTTTCTCAACCTGCCTCCAAATGTAATACACATTTAAACGACCTCTATTCCCTCAAGTCACATACCACTTGCTACACTAATTTCATAACAGGGCAGTCAACCAAAACCAACAGACATAGCACAAAATGTTGCTTTAATTTCATAACAGGGCAATCAACCAAAACCAAAACCAAACACCTTGCATTCGACTCAACATCTTATTCAATGTGACTTTCTTCTAGGTTTGTTTTCTGTTTTTAGCCCAAACTGAAACAATGCTCATTGAGGGGAAAACAGAGTCATAACCAAAACAGAGTGCACCTTTGTGGCTTTGTCATTCCAGAAAAAATCCACGTACGTCCACAGCATCGCATTAGAAAAAACCACGAATTAGGGGAAAATGAAAATTGAAAGGGAAAGCCCTAAAAGTAAAAACAACAGAAAAAATCAAGAAAATAAAAAAAGAAGTGTTGGAAGCAGAAAATTGATTAGACCTTTGGAATCGGAGGGCTTGGAGAAGAAGAGATCATCGGGGAGATTGACCTTGCCGTCGCCCATGTTTGGTGGAGCTCGAAGGTGAACAGAGAGATCCAGAAAGATCGAAAGAAAAACAAGAAAGAGAAGAAGAGTATGAAGACGAAGATGAAGATTAAGAAGATGAAGAAGAAGTGGTTTCGAGTGATGAAGGCGAAGGGCGAAGGGCGAAGGGCGAAGGGAATGAGAGGAGCTCTTCCAGGCGAGTGGTTTCGAGTGACAAAGACGAAGAGTGAAACAACTCAATTAGGGTTAGTGTCAATGGGTTGGGGACCGGGTTGGGGGCCGGGTTAGTGTCAATGGGTTGGGGACCCTCTCGCGACGCTTTTAATCTCTCTACAGCCACGCTTTTGAAGCGTGGCAGAAAAAAACCTTTTGGCCACGCTTTTAAAGCGTGCCAAAAGAGTACCAGGATATGGCCACGTTTTGTAAGCGTGGCCGTAATGAAACCCTGTTGCCACGCTTTTAAAACGTCCTTATTTCTCTCTATGGCCACGCTTTTGAAGCGTGGCAGAAAAAAATGTGGCTGTTTCTCTAATCAATTGCCACCCTTAGAAAAGCGTGGTTGTTGATCCTTTTCGCCACGCTTTTGAAGCGTGGAAAAAAAGTGGCCAAATCTCTAATCTATCGACACCCTCATAAAAGAGTGGCTATTGACTACTTTTTACCACGCTTTTGAAGCGTGGCAAGAAAAAAGCGTGGCCATAGGCCTTTTTTCTTGTAGTGAAAAATCTTGAAGCCTTTCTCCAAAATCTTTCCTTCTGGAGTAAAGAATCTTCCTTAGCCTTTATTCTTCATAGCTTTTTTCTTCTGATATCTTCTTCTATCTTTTTCTCTGATGATTGACGTGTGGTGCACGAATTGTGAATCACACTTTTCACAACTCGTACCACTAACCAGCAAGTGCACTGGGTCGTCCAAGTAATACCTTACGTTAAGGTTTAGACTTTCCAGATTCTCAAGAATGCTGCCAATGGATTCTAGCTTATACCACAAAGATTCTGATTAAGGAATCCAAGAGATATTCATTCAATCAAAGGTAGAATGGAGGTGGTTGTCAGGCACGCGTTCATAGGTTGAGGATGATGATGAGTGTCACAGATCATCACATCCATCATATTGAAGTGCGAATAAACATCTTAGATAGAAACAAGCGTGTTTAAACAGAAAATAGAAATAGTTGCATTAATTCATCGAAACACAGTAGAGCTCCTCACCTCTAACAACGGAGTTCAGAGACTCTTGCCGTCAAAGAGTACAAAGTTCAGATCTAAAATGTCATGAGTTGCAAAATAAATCTCTAAAAGTTGTTTAAATACTAAACTAGTAACCTAGGTTTACAGAAAATGAATAAACTAAGATAATTGGTGCAGAAATCCACTTCTGGGGCCCACTTGGTGTGTGCTGTGGCTGAGACTTAAGCTTCTCACGTGCCTAGGCTGTTTCTGGAGTTGAACACCAGGTTGTAACCTGTTTCTGGCGTTCAACTCCAATCTGTAACCTGTTTCTGGCGTTTGACACCAAACTGCAACATGGAACTGGCGTTGAACGCCAGTCTACTTTCCATCACAATTAAGAGTGCACCATTTGGACTCCTGTAGCTCCAGAAAATCGATTTCGAGTGCAAAGAGGTCAGAATCCAACAGCATCTGCAGTCCTTTTTCAGCCTGAATCAGACTTTTGCTCAGCTCCCTCAATTTCAGCCAAAAAATATCTGAAATTACAGAAAAACACACAAACTCATAGTAAAGTCCAGAAATATAATTTTTATTTAAAAACTAATAAAAATATAATAAAAACTAACTAAATCATACTAAAAACATACTAAAAACAATGCCAAAAAGCGTATAAATTATCCGCTCATCAACGTGATTGACAGCAAGAGAGAGGAGAGAGAAGAAAGAAAAATCTTTCGAAGGAAGCATTAACTAGAACTAAATCAAATTGAATTCTAACTTCCATTACCCAAGACATAGAGTAACGTGTAAGACCTTTTTGGTTACTGTTCATACACTGGTCCGAGCTATAGGGTCGGGTTGGCCGAAGACAAATGGACTGACTTCATGAAAGGTTAGCCCGCTATCGACCTCTTCACAAAAAGCTCGGAAGATCTCCACTAAGGCCCAAAGAGGCCTTAAACAAAGAGCCACCGCCTACTTAGATACACTGGAGCACTCAGGTATAACTCATACTCTAATTTAACAAAAAACCTGCTTAAAGCCCGTACTGACTTAAGCATCAGAGTCTCTTGCAGGTACCACCACCCTCCGGTGAGCGAGGACCAGCAGCACCTCAAGTTCTAGCAAGTTGGACACAACAGGCTCAACCAGACCAGAAGATCTCGTCCGAGATCGACCTCAACATTTCAGGTAACCCTTAAAACATTGGCGCCGTTACCGGGGACCTGAAAGTCATCCCAAGATCATGGCAAACGACCATCCTAACAATGACCACACCTCTGGCTTGGAAGACGGTACATGATGTGATGTATGAGGTGGTGTGTGGAAACCCCAATTGCATATGTGGGTTAGGAACTCGGTTATCCGAAATGGAATTAGCGTTGTAAGTATAGTCCTAACCCAACAATTGGAACCTCGATCAATCAAATTGGAAATTCAAAAGATATGTCACAAGCAAAACCAAATTAAAACCGAGAGTATTAAACTCCCGAATCGTCTCCTTAGGAGCACTTTAGAACAATGAGTGTGCCAATCCGGTTGCAGTGATCAAGGGTTTGTGAATGAAGAAATAAACATATAAAGCAATAAAAGAACATGCAAAATTGTAATGTTTGAACTAATTAATAAATTAAAGAACCGACTATGTAATATAAACAAGTAAAGTATAAAAGAAATCAATATATAAAGGTATGAAACATTAAAAAAAACATAAAAGAGAGACTTGGTTTGGAGTGAGCTAAGGGTTCTTTCCTTGTTGGAACCACAACTATGACAATTATGATGGATTAGTCTCACTTGATCAACCCTCACATCGGAAGATAACTTAAATGAGCATAAGAGTCCTTAACCCACAAATCCTAAATTGCTTGTTAATTGCCTTTAGCAACAGCTTAGCGTTAGTGGGAACAAGAACAATTAACAATCCAAGAATTGAAACTAAATGTTGGACATTCCAACTCTAGAAACCCAATTTCTCACTTTACCCAAGCCAAGAACAAAAAATTTAGCCTAAAATCATGTTTGACATTTTGTCAAACACTTGGTGGACAAAAAGCTTAAACATGTAGGAAATGAGAAAAGGCTTGAAAGTAAAAGCAATAATCAACCTCAATCAACAAGATCAACACAGGAAAGCATGAAACTAACATCAAACATCAAATTCATCAACAAGGAATTGAAATTGCAAGAGAGAAGCAAAATTGAACTATAACTTGAATTAGAAGAAAGAGTAATGACAATGTAACTATAAAGAGTAATAACAAGAGAATACTTACAATGAAAGCTAGAGAAATCCAAGATAAAAAATAGAAATGGAACTTGAATGTAAAACCCTAATGTAAACCCTAGTAGAGTTGATGAAAAACTTAGAGAAAAACTAAAACTAAAGCTTCCTATACTACTCCTAAAACCATCCTAATGATATGCTATCTTGTGTTGCTCATTTCCCCTTCAATATGAGTTAGAAGACTTCAGAAATGGGCCTCCAAAGCCCCCAAATCACGAGGCACGTGCAATTTTAATGAAGTCATGTGCGGACACCTGTGCGGACGCACAGATGTGTGCGTCCGCACACTTCGGCGAAAATCCAGTCCCGTGCGCACGCACACTAGGTGATCCACGCGCTCTGCTTGGGTAGCTATGTGTACGCACAGGTAGGTGTGCGCACGCACACGTCTCTGAGCTCATCTCCTTTGATTTCTCTTGATTCTTCCACTTTGTATGCTCCTCTTCTATTTTCTCCAATCCATTCCTACTTTGTACACCTGGAATCACTCACAAACAACATCAAGGCATCGAATGGAAGGAAGATGGAATAATAAAAATGGATTAAATTAGGTACAAAAGAGCATATTTTCACAATCAAGCACAATTTGGGAGGAGAGTTCAAAAGCATGCTATTCAAGGCAATAAGTGTGAGTTTATGTAATGAAAATCAATTCAATTCTAACCAAAAATCATCATCAAATATGGATTCATCAGTAAACCAACAAAAAATGCGGATGTCACACCACCATCACAAAAAGAAGCAAACCACTTTAAAGGGGACAAACAGCCTCAAAACACGGAAATCCTAGACGCCATCCGTGAGCAACAGGATCGCCTCAAACAGCTTGAAGAAGAGGCTGAAAGACAACAGAAAGCCGAGTAAGACTTACGAAGAGAAACAAGACGGTGCAGAGAGCTAGAAGAAAAACTCCAGAAACTCGAAGCTGATCTCAAAGCTAGGACTACTCGATCCAATCGTGAAGACAGTCCCCATAGAGAACGAGACCCATTCACGAAAGAAATCATGAAGGATAAAGTCTCAAAGGACTTCAAAGGCCCCTACATGACCTCGTACGACAGAACATCCAATCCAAGCCATCATGTCAACAACCTTAGGAGTCGGATGTATCTCACGGATGCCTCAGACGCAACTCGCTACAAGGCCTTCTCGACTACTCTCACCAAAATGGCTATAAAGTGGTTCGACAGCCTGTCCCCAAGGCCAATCACAAACTTTGATGACCTCGCTAAAAAATTCGTAGCCAGGTTATCCATTCAAAGAGACAAAGCCAAACACGCTCCAAGTCTACTAGGAATCAAGCAGGGAGATCGGAAAAGCTTCCGAAACTACATGGAAAGATTCAATAAAGCGTGCCTCGAAATACAAAATCTCCCCATAGAAGCGGCTATCATGGACTTATCAACGGCCTACGAGAAGGGCCCTTCAGCCACTCCATATCTAAGAAACACCCCACATCCTTGAACGAAGTGCAAGAACGAGCAGAGAAATACATCAACATGGAAGAAAACTCCCGACTAGGAAAAACCTCAAAAACTGGGTTCTCCTACCCCTCCTAGGACAAAGACAAAGAGCCAAGAAAGAATGAGGACCAACCCGCAGAGAAGGCTAGGAAATACCATAACTATACCCCTCTTTGGGTATCTTTAATGGATGTCTACAGAGAGATATGCAACACATAAAAGATCCCACCACCCCGTCCAATTAAGCACAAAAGGGGAGGAAGTCAGATCAAGTATTGCGAATACCACAAAACCTATGGGCACCCCACAAACGAATGCTACGATTGGAAGAATGTCGTAGAAAAATTGAATCGAGAAGGAAGACTAGATTGATTCCTAGCCAACAGGACGAACGAGCCAAAGAAGAGAAGGAGGGATAAAGAAAGAGGACGAGCTGAATGCCCCACTCACACCCCGAAAAGGCATGTTCATATAATCAATGGAGGATTCACAGGAGGAGAGGTCTCAAAGTCGTCCCGCAAAAGACACCTTAAAGAAATATACCACGTTGGAGAAGGGAGTAGGTCGCCCGACCTCCGCACCATTTCTTTCACCAAGGAAGATGCCGCTGGCATCATCCTTGGGCATGATGATCCCGTGGTCATTACAATCATACTGGCCAATGCCAACCTCCACCGAACATTGGTTGACCAAGGAAGCTCAGCAGACATCCTACTCAAATCTGCCTTCGATAAGCTTGAACTACAAGAAAAGGAGCTAAGAGCATATCCCAACAGCCTATTCGGCTTGGAGACACTCTGATCCAACCCCTCAGATACATCCCACTAGCACCACCATCGGGAAGGGAGCCCGGTCCAGAATGCTAAGCATAGACTACATCATAGTCGATGTGAACTCCGCCTACAACGCCCTTATAGGACTGACAACCTTAAACCAGCTTACCGCAGTAGTCTCCACTCCACACTTATGCATGAAGTTCCCAACTCCGGAAGGTATAGCCACTATCAAAGTAGACTAAAAGCTTGCGCAACGCTGCTACAATGAAAGTCTGAACCTTAAGGGTGACCCAGGAGGAAAAGAGGCCAATGCCATTGAACTCGGAGGAGCCTGGGCTCGCGACGAACTCCGTCCTCAGCCAGAAGGCAAAACTGAGGAAGTACAAGTCGGAGACACCCCAGACAAAACAACAAGTATAGGAGAAAACTTGAGAGGAAATCTAAAAGAGCTGCTAGTAAAGCTCTTAAGGGAGAATTCCGACTTCTTCACCTGGAAAGCCGCTGATATGCTCGGCATTGATCCCGGCTTAATGTGTCACAAACTAGCAGTATACCCCGGATCTCGACAATTATAGCAAAAATGTAGAAAGCTTGGCCCGGAGTGATCACAAGTCGTGGAGGAACAGGTGCAAGCATTGCTAGAGGCAGGGTTCACAAGGGAGGTTAAGTACCCGTTGTGGCTGGCCAATGTCGTATTGGTAAAAAAGCCAAATTAAAAATTGCGGATGTGTGTAGACTACACCAACATCAATAAAGCCTGCCCAACGGACTCCTATCCCATCCCAAACATCGACACCCTGGTCGACGCGTTGTCGGGATACTAGTACCTTTCCTTCATAGACGCCTACTCAGGGTATAACCAGATCCGAATGAATCAACCTGAACAATAGAAAACCTTGTTCCTAACCCCGAAAGCAAACTACTGCTACGTAATAATGCTGTTTGGACTAAAGAACGCGGGGGCCACATATCAGAGGTTAATGAACAAAGTATTTGCCGCCCACATTGGGTAGCTGATGGAAGTCTATGTGGACGACATGCTAGTAAAAACCCAAAAAGAGGAAACATTGCTGCCCGACCTCGCTGAAGTATTCGGTACCATAAGAAAGCACGGGATGAGGCTAAACCCCACAAAATGTACCTTTGCAGTAGAAGCCGGCAAATTTCTAGTGTTCATGCTTACCCAGAGAGGCATTATGGCAAACCCAGGGAAATACCAAGCCATACTCAACATGAAAAGCCCGACCTGTGTGAAAGAGGTATAGCAGCTAAATGGAAGACTAGCGGCCCTGTCCAAATTTCTAGCCGTATTAGCACTAAGATCTCTTCCTTTCTATGAAATACTAAGGAAAGGAAAGAAGTTCGAGCGGACTCTGGAGTGCGAGAAAGCCTTTCAAGACTTCAAGTCATTCCTGGGATAACCACCAATCCTGACCCGACCTCAATAAGGAGAAGAACTGATACTGTACTGATGAGCGGATAATTTATACCCTTTTTGGCATTGTTTTACATAGTTTTTAGTATAATTTAGTTACTTTTTATTATATTTTTATTAGTTTTTATTCAAAAATCACATTTCTGGACTTTACTATGAGTTTGTGTGTTTTTATGTGATTTCAGGTATTTTCTGGCTGAAATTGAGGGACCTGAGCAAAAATTTGATTCAGAAGCTGAAAAAGGACTGCAGATGCTGCTGGATTCTGACCTCCCTGCACTCGAAGTGGATTTTCTGGAGCTAAAGATACTTAATTGGCGCACTCTTAATTTTGTTGAAAAGTAGACATCATGGGATTTCCAGAAATATATAATAGTTCATACTTTGCCCGAGATTTGATGGCCCAAACTAGCGTCCAAAGCCAGCCTAAAACATTCTGGCGTAAAACGCCCAAACTGGCACCAGAATTGGAGTTAAATGCCCAAACTGGCACCAAAGCTGGCGTTTAACTCCAAGAACAGCCTAAGCATGAAAAAGCTTCAATGCTCAGCCCAAGCACACACCAAGTGGGCCCCAAAATGGATTTCTGCACTATCTGCACTTAGTTACTCATTTTCTGTAACCCTAGATTACTAGTTTAGTATAAAAACTACTTTTAGAGATTTATTTTTTATCGGGAGATATTTTGATCATATGTAACTTGGATCATCTTTTCACGTTTAGAGGCTGGCCTCACGGCCATGCCTAGACCTTTTTCATTTATGTATTTTCTACGGTGGAGTTTCTACACCCCATAGATTAAGGTGTGGAGCTCTACTGTTCTTCATGAATTAATGCAAGTACTATTGTTTTTCTCTCAATTCATGCCTACTTCTTCTCCAAGATATACTCTTGTACTTAATTCAGTTAAGTCAGAATGAAGGGGTGACCCATGACAATCACCTACTATCTTCATTACTCGCTTAACCAAGATTCGCGTGCCTGACAACCACAAGCGGTCTACATGATGTTCAACGTAGTCATTGGACGACAGTCGGAGTATATTCTCTGGGTATCTAATACACGAACCGAGTCCGTGACATTAGTATCTTCGTGGTATAGGCTAGAATTATTTGCAGCATTCCTGGGATCCGGAAAGTCTAAACCTTGTCTGTGGTATTTCGAGAGGATCTTACAGCTTGCCATGGAAGGGAGCACACATGGTTGGAAGAAGGCAATAGGAAAGCCGAGGTTCAGAAGCAACAAAGCATCTCCATATGCTTATCTGAAATTTCCACCAATGAATTACATAAGTACCTTTATTTTATTTTATGTTTTATTTATATTTTAATTATCAATACTCATAACCACTTGAATCCGCCTGTCTGAGATTTACAAGATGACCATAGCTTACTTCAAGCCGATAGTCTCCGTGGGATCGACCCTTACTCACGTAAGGTTTATTACATGGACGACCCAGTGCACTTGTTGGTTAGTTGTGCGGAGATGTGAAAAGTGTGAATCACGATTACCCACACCAAGTTTTTGGTGCCGTTGCCGGGGATTGTTCGAGTTTGGACAACTAACGGTTCATCTTGTTGCTTAGATTAGGTAATTTTATTTTATGTTTAAGCTTTTTATTTTTATTTTCGAAAAATTAAAAAAATATATAAAAAAATTAGTTTTCAAAAAAAATATATGTGTTTTCGAAAAATTCAAAAAAATGTGTTCTTCAGAGTTTTTAAGAATGAATTCTAGAGATTCATGAGATATGTTGGAACCTGGCTGGCTGTTAAGCCATGTCTAATCTTTTGGACCGAGGTTTCTACTTTCCATTGTAGAAAGGACATGTCTATATTTGTATGCTGAAGCTTGGCTGGCCATTGGCCATATCTAATCTTTTGGACCGAAGCTTTAAACTAACATTATCGGAATCCTGGAATTCTTATTAAAAATTTTGAATTTCTTTATTTTCTTTTTCCAAAAAAATCTTCGAAAAATTACAAAAAAATTAATAAAATCATAAAAACCAAAAAATTTTGTGTTTCTTGTTTGAGCCTAGTGTCAGATTTTAAGTTTGGTGTCAATTGCATGTTTTAATTTTTCTTTAATTTTCGAAAATATATGCATTGTGTTTTTCATTGATCTTCAAGTTGTTCTTGATGATTTTCCTTATTTGATCTTTCCATTTTCTTGTTTTGTATCTTTTCTTGTTTGTCATATGCATTCTTGAATTATTAGTGTCTAAAGTTTAAAAATTTTTAAGTTTGGTGTCTTGTATGTTTTTCTTGTCTTAAAAATTTTCAAAAATAAATTCTTGATGTTCATCTTGATCTTCAAAGTGTTCTTGGTGTTCATCTTGACATTCAAAGTGTTCTTGCATGCATTATTTGTTTTAATCTTAAATTTTTATGTCTTGTGTCATTTTGTTGTTTTTCTCTCTCCTCATTAAAAATTCAAAAATTAAAAATAATATCTTTCCCTTATTTTACTCATAAATTTCGAAATTTTGGGTTGACTTATTCAAAAAATTTTAAAATTTGGTTGTTTCTTATTAGTCAAGTCAAATTTTCAAATTAAAAATTCTATCTTTTCAAATCTTTTTCAAAATCAAATCATTCCTTCATGTTTTTTGAAAATTCTTCAAAATTAATTTTCAAAATCTTTTTCTTATTCTTATTTCATATTTTCGAAATTATTGCTAACATTTAATGTTTTGAGTCAAAAATTTCAAGTTGCTACTTGCCTATTAAGAAAGGTTCAATCTTTAAATTCTAGAATCATATCTTTTTAGTCTCTTGTTAGTCAAGTAATCAACTTTAATTTCCAAAATCAAATCTTTTTAATTTCCTTTTCAAATCTTTTTCAAAAATGATTTTCAATCATACCTTTTTCAAAATTTGATTTCAAAATCCTTTTCTAACCTCTTATCTTTTCAAAATTGATTTTCAAATCTTTTTCAATTAACTAATTAAACTTTTTGTTTGTTTTAATATTTCTTATCTTTTTCAAAACTACCTAACTACTTTTCACTATCTAATTTTCGAAAACCACTAACAACTTTTTCAAAATTCCTTTTAATTAACTAATTGTTTTAAATTTTAATTTAATTTTATTTCTCTTCTTAAATTTCGAATTCTAACTAACAATTAAAATAAAAACAAAAATATTTTTCTTTTCTTTTAATTATTATTCAAATTTTCTCTCTCTCTCATCTCTTTCTATTTATTTTATTTATTTACTAACACTTCTCTTCTTCTTATAATTCGAACCCTCTCCCTCTCTCTGTGTTCAAATTCTTCTCATTCTATCTCTACCTCATTCTTCTATTCTTCTACTCACATAAAGGAATCTATATACTATGACATAGAGGATTCCTCTTCTTCTCTGTTCTCTTCTTTTTCATATGAGCAGTAACAAGGATAAGAATATTCTTGTTGAAGCTGATCCTGAACCTGAAAGGACTCTAAAGAGGAAGCTAAGAGAAGCTAAAGCACAACACTCTGGAGAGGACCAAATAGAAATTTTTGAAAAAGAAGTAGTTATGGCAGCCAAAAATAATAACAATGGTGGAGATGCAAGGAAGATGCTTGGTGACTTTATTGCACCATCTTCTGACTTCTGTGGAAGGAGCATCTCAAGTCCTGCAATTGGAGCAAATAACTTTGAGCTGAAGCCTCAATTAGTTTCTCTAATGCAGCAGAATTGCAAGTTTTATAGACTTCCATTGGAAGATCCTCATCAGTTCTTAGCTGAATTCTTGCAAAACTGTGACACTGTTAAGAACAATGTGGTTGACCCCGAGGTCTACAGACTTATGCTTTTTCCTTTTGTTGTAAGAGACAGAGCTAGGACATGGTTGGACTCACAACCTAAAGAGAGCCTGAACTCTTGGGAAAAGTTGGTCAATGCTTTCTTGGCCAAATTCTTTCCACCTCAAAAGTTGAGCAAGCTTAGAGTGGAAGTCCAAACCTTCAGACAGAAAGAAGGTGAATTCCTCTATGAAGCTTGGGAAAGATACAAGCAATTGATTAGAAGGTGTCCTTCTAACATGCTTTCAGAATCGAGCATCCTATGCATATTTTATAATGGTCTGTTTGAATTGTCCAAGATGTCATTGGACCACTCTGCTGGCGGATCTCTTCATCTGAAGAAGACGCCTGCAGAAGCCTAGGAACTCATTGAAATGGTTGCAAATGACCAGTTCATGTACACTTCTGAAAGAAATCCTGTGAATAATGAGATAACTCAGAAGAAAGGAGTTCTTGAGATTGATACTCTGAATGCCATATTAGCTCAGAACAAAATATTGACTCAGTAAGTCAATATAATTTCTCAGAGTCTGACTGGAATGCAAGCTGCATCCGGCAGTACTAAAGAAGCTTCCTCTGAAGAAGAAGCCTATGACCCTGAGAATCCTGGAATGGAAGAAGTGAATTACATGGGAGAATCCTATGGAAACACTTACAATCCTTCATGGGGGAATCATCCTAATCTCTCATGGAAGGATCAACAGAAGCCTCAACAAGGCTTTAATAATAATAATGGTGGGAGAAATAGGTTTGGCAATAGCAAGCCTTTTCCATCATCTTCTCAGCAACAGACAGAGAATTCTAAGCAGAGCCTCTCTGACTTAGCAACCGTTGTCTCTGATCTATCTAAGACCAATTTCAGTTTCATAACTGAAACAAGGTCCTCCATAAGAAATTTGGAGGCACAAGTGGGTCAGTTGAGTAAAAGAGTTACTGAACTCCTCCTAGTACTCTCCCAAGCAATACAGAAGGGAATCCAAAGAGAGAGTGCAAGGCCGTCAATATGTCCAACATGGCCGAACCTGTAGAGGAGGAAGAGGCAGTGATTTCCAGTGAGGAAGACCTCAATGGATGTCCACTGACTACTAAGGAGTTCCCTAATGAGGAACCAAAGGAACCTGAAGCTCATACAGAGACCATAGAGATTCTACTGAACTTACTGTTGCCATTCATGAGCTCTAATGAGTATTCTTCCTCTGAAGAGGATGAAGATATTATTGAAGAGCAAGTTGCTCAGTATCTAGGAGCAACCATGAAGCTGAATGCCAAGTTATTTGGTAATAAGACTCGGGAGGATGAACCTCCATTGCTCATCAATGAACTGAATGCTTTGGGGCAACTTAAATTACCTCAGAAGAAACCGGATTCCGGAAAATTCTTAATACCTTGTACCATAGGCACCATGACCTTTGAGAAGGCTCTGTGTGACCTAGGATCAGGATTAAACCTCATGCCACTCTCTGTAATGGAGAAATTAGGGATCTTTGAGGTACAAGTTGCTAAATTCTCACTAGAACTGGCAGACAATTCAAGGAAACATGCTTATGGACTTGTAGAGGATGTCTTAGTGCAGGTTGAAGGCCTATACAACCCTGCTGATTTCATAATCCTAGACACTGGGAAAGAAGAGGATGAATCTATTATCCTTGGAAGACCCTTCCTAGCCACAACGAGAGCTGTGATTGATGTGGACAGAGGAGAGTTAGTCCTTCAATTGAATGAGGGCTACCTTGTGTTTAAGGCTCAAGGATCTTCTTCTGTAACCATGGAGAGGAAGCATGGAAAGCTTCTCTCAATACAGAGTCAAACAGAGCCCCTACACTCAACTTCTAAGTTTGGTGTTGGGAGGCCACCATCATGCTCTAAAAGTTTGTGAAGCTCTCTAAGAGCTCACTGTCAAGATATTGACATTAAAGAAGAGCTTATTGGGAGGCAACCCAATGTTATTTAATTATATATATTTGTTTTCCATTGTTATTTTATGTTTTCTTTAGGTAGATGATCACGTGAAGTCACAAAAACAACTGCAAAATTAAAGCGGAATCAAAAACATCATTAAAAATAGCACACCCTGGAGGACAGGCTTACTGGCGTTTAAACGCCAGTAAGGATAGCTGAATGGGCGTTTAACACCTAGTCTGGCAGCATTCTGGATGTTAAATGCCAGAATGGGCAGCATTCTGGGTGTTTAACGCCAGAAAAGGGCAGCAGACTGGCGTTTAATGCTAGGAAAGGTAGTAGAGCTGGCGTTAAATGCCAGAATTGGCACACAGTGGGCGTTTAAACGCCAGAATGGTGCAGGGAGCAGAATTCCTTGACACCTCAAGATCTGTGGACCCCACAGGATCCTCACCTACCCCACCTCTTCTTCTCTCCTCTTCACACTTTTCGATAACACTCTTCCCCAAATACCCTTGACCAAACCCATCAATACCTCTTCTCCAAACACCATTCACCTATCAAATCCTACCGTCTTCTCCACACTCTCTTCACCACTCACATCCATCCATCATAAAACCCCACCTACCTCACCAATCAAATTCAAACCATTTCCCTCCCAAACCCACCCCTTCATAACCAAATTCCCTCTCCCTCTTACCCTATAAATACCCCTCCTCACCACCTTCCATTTCACACATCATACACACTTACCCCCCTTGGCCGAACCCACTCCTCACCTCCATATCCTCTATTTATTCTTCTTCTCCTCCATTCTTTCTTCTTTTGCTCGAGGACGAGCAAACCTTCTAAGTTTGGTGTGGAAAAAGCTCTGCTTTTTATTTTTCCATAACCATTAATGGCACCTAAGGCCGGAAAAACCTCTAGAAAGAGGAAAGGGAAGGCAATTGCTTCCACCTCCGAGTCATGGGAGATGGAGAGATTCATCTTAAAAGTGTATCAAGACCACTTCTATGAAGTTGTGGCCAAGAAAAAGGTGATCCCCGAGGTCCCCTTCATGCTCAAAAAGAGTGAATATCCGGAGATCCGATGTGGGATTCGAAGAAGAGGTTGGGAAACTCTCACCAACCCCATCCAACAAGTCAGAATCTTAATGGTTCAAGAGTTCTATGCTAATGCATGGATCACTAAGAACCATGACCAAGGTGTAAACCCGAACCCAAAGAATTGGCTCACAATGGTTCGGGGGAAATACTTGGATTTCAGTCCGGAAACTGTGATGTTGGCATTCAACTTGCCAATCATGAGAGGAGATCCTTATCCTTTCACTAGAAGAGTCAACTTTGATCAAAGGTTGGACCAAGTCCTCATGGACATCTGTGTGGAAGGAGCTCAATGGAAGAGAGACTCAAGAGGCAAGCCGGTTCAATTGAGAAGGCCTAACCTCAAACCCGTGGCTAGGGGATGGTTGGAGTTCATCCAACGCTCTATCATTCCTACTAGCAACCGGTCTGAAGTTACTGTGGATCGGGCTATCATGATCCATAGTATCATGATTGGAGAGGAAGTAGAAGTTCATGTGATCATATCTCTAGAACTATACAAGGTGGCTGACAAGCCCTCTACTTTGTCAAGGTTAGCCTTTCCTCATCTCATCTGTCACCTATGCAATTCAGCTGGAGTTGTCATAGAGGAAGACATCCTCATTGAAGAGGACAAGCCCATCACTAAAAAGAGGATGTAGTAAATAAGAGAGCCCACTCATGGACCTCAACAAGAGCATGAGGAAATTCCTCATCATGAAATCCCTGAGATGCCTTAAGGGATGAATTTTCCTCCACAAAACTATTGGGAGCAACTCAACACCTCTTTAGGAGATTTGAGTTCCAACATGGAGCAACTAAGAGTGGAGCATCATGAGCACTCCATCATCCTCCATGAAATCAGAGAGGACCAAAAGGCCATGAGAGAGGAGCAACAAAGGCAAGGAAGAGATATTGAGGAGCTAAAGCACTCCATAAGATCTTCAAGAGGAAGAACTAGCCGCCATCACTAAGGTGGACCCGTTCTTTAATTTCCTTGTTCTTATTTTTCTGTTTTTTTATTTCTATGCTTTATGTTTTATCTATGTTTGTGTCTTTATTACATGATCATTAGTATCTAGTGTCTATGCCTTAAAGCTATGAATGTCGTATGAATCTTTCACCTTTCTTAAATGAAAAATGTTTTCTGAAAAAGAAAAAAAAAGTACATGAATTTCGAATTATATCTTGAAAATAATCTAATTATTTTGATGTGGAGGCAATACTTTTTGTTTTCTGAATGAACGCTTGAACAGTGCATATTTTTTATATTGTTATTTATGAATGTTAAAATTGTTGGCTCTTGAAAGAATAAATGAAAAAGGAGAAATGTTATTGATAATCTGAAAAATCATAAAATTGATTCTTGAAGCAAGAAAAAGCAGTGAAAAAGAAGAAGCTTGCGAAAAAAAATGGCGAAAAAAATAAAATAAAATAAAATAAAGAAAAAAAAAGAAAGAAAAAGAAAAAATAAGCAAAAAAAGCCAATAGCCCTTTAAACCAAAAGGCAAGGGTAAAAAGGATCCAAGGCTTTGGGAATTAATGGATAGGAGGGCCCAAAGGAATAAAATCCTGGCCTAAGCGGCTAAATCAAGCTGTCCCTAGCCATGTGCTTGTGGCGTGAAGGTGTCAAGTGAAAAGCTTGAGACTGAGCGGTTAAAGTCGTGGTAAAAGAGTGTGCTTAAGAGCTTTGGGCACCTCTAACTGGGGACTCTAGCAAAGCTGGGTCACAATCTGAAAAGGTTCACCCAGTTATGTGTCTGTGGCATTTATGTATCCGGTGGTAATACTGGAAAATAAAATGCTTAGGGTCACGGCCAAGACTGATAAAGTAACTGTGTTCAAGAATCAACATACTGAACTAGGAGAATCAATAACACTATCTGAATTCTGAGTTCTTATAGATGCCAATTATTCTGAACTTCAAAGGATAAAGTGAGATGCCAAAACTGTTCGGAAGCAAAATGCCACTAGCCCCGCTCATCTAATTGGAAATGAGCTTCATTGATATTTGGAATTTATTGTATTTTCTCTTCTTTTTATCCTATTTCGTTTTTAGTTGCTTGGGGACAAGCAACAATTTAAGTTTGGTGTTGTGATGAGCGGATAATTTGTACCCTTTTTGGTATTGTTTTTACATAGTTTTTAGTATGATTTAGTCACTTTTTATTATATTTTTATTAGTTTTTATTCAAAAATCACATTTCTGGACTTTACTATGAGTTTGTGTGTTTTTCTGTGATTTCAGGTATTTTCTGGCTGAAATTGAGGGACCTAAGCAAAAATCTGATTCAGAGGCTGAAAAAGGACTGCAGATGCTATTGGATTCTGACCTCCCTGCACTCGAAGTGAATTTTTTGGAGCTATAGAATCCCGATTGGGCGCTCTCAATTGTGTTGGAAAGTAGACATCTCGGACTTTCCAGCAATATATAATAGTCCATACTTTGCCCGAGATTTGATGGCCCAAACTGGCATCCAACCCCAGCCTAAAGCATTCTGGCGTAAAACGCCCAAACTGGCACCAAAATTGGAGTTAAACGCCCAAACTGGCACCAAAGCTGGCGTTTAACTCCAAGAACAGCCTAAGCACGAAAAAGCTTCAATGCTCAGCCCAAGCACACACCAAGTGGGCCCCACAAATGGATTTCTGCACTATCTGCACTTAGTTACTCATTTTCTGTAACCCTAGATTACTAGTTTAGTATAAAAACTACTTTTAGAGATTTATTTTTTATCGGGAGATATTTTGATCATATGTAACTTGGATCATCTTTTCACATTTATAGGCTGGCCTCACGGCCATGCCTAGACCTTTTTCACTTATGTATTTTCTACGGTGGAGTTTCTACACCCCATAGATTAAGGTGTGGAGCTCTGCTGTTCTTCATGAATTAATGCATGTACTATTGTCTTTCTCTCAATTCACGCCTACTTCTTCTCCAAGATATACTCTTGTACTTAATTCAGTTAAGTCAGAATGAAGGGGTGACCCGTGACAATCACCCACTATCTTCGTTACTCGCTTAGCCAAGATCCGCATGCCTGACAACCACAAGCGGTCTACATGATGTTCAACGTAGTCATTGGACGACAGTCATAGTATATTCTCTTGGGTGTCTAATACATGGACCGAGTCCGTGAGATTAGTATCTTCGTGGTATAGGCTAGAATTATTGGCAGCATTCCTGGGATCCGGAAAATCTAAACCTTGTCTGTGGTATTCCGAGTAGGATCTGGGAAGGAATGACTGTGAAGAGCTTCAAACCTGCGAATGTTGGGCGCAAGTGACAGTGCACAAAAGGATCAATGGATCCTATTCCAACATTAGCGGGAACCAATAGATGATTAGCCATGCGGTAGCTGTACCTGGTATTTTTCATCCGAGACGAGAAATCCGACAGTTGATTAGCCGTGCAAAAACGGTAGAGGACCATTTTCACTGAGAGGATCTTACAGCTTGCCATGGAAGGGAGCACGCATGGTTGGAAGAAGGCAATAGGAAAGCAGAGGTTTAGAAGCAACAAAGCATCTCCGTATGCTTATCTGAAATTCCCACCAATGAATTACATAAGTACCATTATTTTATTTTATGTTTTATTTATATTTTAATTATCAATACTCATAACCATTTGAATCCGCCTGACTGAGATTTACAAGATGACCGTAGCTTGCTTCAAGCCGATAGTCTCTGTGGAATCTACCCTTACTCATGTAAGATTTATTACTTGGACGACCCAGTACACTTGCTGGTTAGTTGTGCGGAGATGTGAAAAGTGTGAATCACGATTTCCCACACCATGTACCTCGCCATTAGAAGTCGTGCGATAGCATTAGCCCTGATCAGAGAGGATGACAACAGGCAACAACCAATCTACTTCATTAGCAAGGCCTTACAGGGGGCGGACTAAACTACCAAAAGATAGAAAAGTTTGCTTACACCCTCATACTCACCTCCCAGCGACTTCAACCATACTTTCAAGCCCACACCATTAGGGTAGAGACTAATCAACCCATGAAAGGCATCGTGTAGAAAATAGACTTGGCTGGAAGAATTATACAATGGGCGGACGAGTTGTCCGAATTCGAGCTCAAGTACGAAGCTCGCACCACCATCAAATCCCAATAATTGGCCGACTTCGTCGCAGAGTACACAGACACCCCGGGAACCAGCATAGAATGGAACCTTGACGTAGTGCAAACTGTCGGTTTAGAATTTTCCACAAATTGAGTTCTGTTGGAAGTATAGTCCAGGCCAATGAATAATGCTCACAGTCAAAGTTTGAATTAAAAACAATGTCACAATTTAAAACTAATTCAATTCCGGGAGTTTCAATTCCCAGGTCGTCTCCCAAGGACACTTGAGACCAATGAGTGTGCAATCTTGGTTGTGGGATCATGGGATTTTCAATAAAGAAATAAACATATAAAGTAATAAAAGAACATGCAAAATTGTAATATATGAACTAATAAAGGAGTTAATGAAGTAACTATGCAATATGGACAAGTAAAGTGTAAAACGAACTAATGTAAATGTGTATGAAGGAATTGAAGCATAAAAGGTATCTTGGCTTGGAGTGAGCTAAGGGTCCTTTCCTTGTTGGAACCACAACTATTACAACTAGAACGGATTAATCTCACTTGATTAACCCTCACATCGGAGAGTAAGTTAAATGAGCATAAGTGTTCTTAACCCACAAATCCTAAATTGCTTGCTAATTGCCTTAGCAACAACATAGCATTAGTGGAAACAAGAACAATTAACAATCCAAAAATTGACACTAAATGTTGGACATTCCAACTCTAGGAACCCAATTGCTCACTTTCCCCAAGCCAAGAGATAGAAAACTAGCCCAAAATCATAATTGACTTTTTGTCAAACACTTGGTGGTCAAGAACTCGAAACATGGGAAAAATAAGAAAAAGCTTGAAAGCAAAAGCAACAAATGATCTCAATCAATAGTAAAGACTTAAGAAAACATGTAACAATCATCAGATTCATCAACAAGAAAAAGAAATTGCAAAAGAGAAGTAAAATTGAACTATAACTTGAATTATAAGAAAGAGTAAGGACAATGTAACTATAAAGAGTAGTAACAAAGAGATACTTACAATGAAAGTTAGCAAAATCCAAGATCAAAATGGAAATGGCACTTGAATGTAAAAATCCTAGTATAAACCCTAGTAGAGATGATAAAAAAGAAATTAAAGAAAAACTATACTAAAGCTATCTACTACTACTCCTAAGCTACCCTAATGTTATGCTATGGTATGGTCTTCATTTTCCCTTCCTTTTGAGCTAAATGGCTTCAGAAATGGGCCTCCAAACCACCAAAACCGCGAGTCACGTGAGATTTTAATGAAGGCATGTGCGTCCACCTGTGCAGACGCACAGACGTGTGCGCCTGCATACTTTGCCGAAAATATCTACCCGTGCGTACGCACAGGAAGTTGTGTGCACGCACACTAGGCAATGCTTGAATGAATGCGCGACACGCACGATGCAACTCACGCGCACGCGTGGCTTTGATCTGATGGCTGTGCGTACGCACACAGGTCTGTGTGTACGCACACTAGGCCGAGCTCTTCTCCTTTGATTCTTCATGCTTCCTCCACTTTGAATGCTCTTCTTCCATTATCTCTAAGCCATTCCTGCCTTATACCCCTAAGATCACTCACAAATAACATCAATGCATTGAATGGAAGGTAAATGGAATTAAATCAATCAAATTAGGCACAAAAGAGCATGTTTTCATAATCAAGCACAAATTAGGAAGAAAGTTCAAATGCATTCTATTTAGTGGAATAAGTGCAAGTTTATACGATGAAATCCATTCAATTTCAACCAAAACTCATCATCAAATATGGATTCAGCAATTCCCTCACACTTAAACACTAGCATATCCTCATGCTAAACACACTCAAAGGAGATAAATGAAAGGAAAACGATTTATTCTATTTACTACCTAAATGCATGCAACTATCCTAAAGGTTACTACCAATATCTACTATGCAAAGAGTTGGTAAAACAGACCATGAAATTCCAATCCATCACAAGAAGGCTCTGGGGCAAATGTAAAGAGTTTATGCACTAAAACCCATGTCCAAAGAATTGAATTGAACTTTTCAAAACTAATCACCAAACAACTTGCAAGAAGATACAATATGAGATGCAAAAACATAGAATTGAGCGATCGAACCCCTCACCGGATGTGTATTTACTCAATTCGCTCAGTGTTTAGGGCTTAATCACTCAATTCTCTTTTTATCATGCTTTTCAAAGATTTGCACTTCATCTAACAATTAACTAGTATTTGATGCATGAAAGACAAATATTATGAGGTCTTTGGAGGGTTGTAATGGGGCCAGGGTTTAGGTAGGATAAATGTGGTTAAGTGGACTTAAAGAATTAGTTCTTTGATTAGCTTAAGTGTCCACCTAATCCTATATCACCTATATGCTCATAACAATGCAACCTAGCTACCCAATTTCTTCCTATCTCACCTTACTCATGCACTTTCTTTTCAAAACATGAACATATGCATCCTTTATTTCAACTTTTTATTTCACTTTCCATTATGCACAGTTTTTTTTAATTTATTTCTTGTCTTTGTTAGCACAAGAGATGCATATGACCTAAAACAACGAACACATGAGCATTTTTCAATTGTCAATTTTTCACAATGAGTTCCATGCCTCTATCACCAATGCTTCCCAATAATTTCCTCCACACTTAGAATATACACACTAATCCACCCAAGCTAATCAAAGATTAATTCAAGGACATCAATGGTTTTTCGCTTAAGGGAAAATAATGTGCTAAAATTAGAACAAAAGGAAATTACAGGCTCAACAGGGGTTCACAATGGTGAGTACAAGGGTTGGCGATATAGGTTGATGAGTTCAACATCAAAGATGGCTTCAATCATGCTAAATGCATCCAAACAAAAAATACAGGATATAAAGAAACATGCAAATCAATGATCACAATAAAAAAGGAGTAAAATCACACCAGAACAAATATTATGGTTGAAAAATGCAACCATCTATCAAGGCTCAAATCTTACAAGGTATGTTGTTCTAGCTCTTTTCTATGTTCCACAAACAGAATACTTCAAGCAAGTTGGAAAACACAAAATTTTTCTTCAATTCAATGGATGGTATGCCCAAAGAAAGATTTCATGGAAATTCCTTGGTGTTTCACCAAACTTATTCATTCTATCATGCAACATGCAAACATTAACTACCATATAACTATGAACACTAAAGGGATATATACAGACAAGCCAACTAAGATGCAATAAAGATAAAGCTACTAAAATAGAGTAAAAAGAACTAAAAGGGTATTGCAAAGTGTTTTAAGAAAAGAGAATTTTCTTACTCCCACGAAGTCATCGATCCTCCCCCACACTTAGTTCGTGCACAGTCCTCCGTGCTTGCTTAGGATCCAAGACAATGAGAATTTCGGGGCCACTTTCAGCTGGTGGTATCGAGAATGGGTTGGTCACCTTCATCACACTCCTCTCCAACTAGCTCGGATGAAGCCTTAGGAGTTGGGCCGGGGTCTCTTCCTTCTAGCTTCGCCGCTATCCACTTAAAACGCTTCTGCCCCAAATGCTCCATGCGGTGGTGACACTGACCAAAAGCATAGGTTTGGATTTTTCGCACTAAAAATAAGATTGACGTTGCAAGTATAGTCCAAACCCAATCATTGATCATCAATCAAATTATAATCCTAAAGATGTCACAATCAACACAAAATAACCGGGAGTTTTAAATCCCGGGTCGTCTTCCCTAGGAACTAATGCCAATAAGTGCACAATTTTGGTTGTGGAAAACAAGGGGTGTTTTCAATAAAAAGGAAGCAAACAAATAAAGAGATAAAAGAACTAGACAAAATTATAATTAATAAATTAATAAAGGAATAAAAGAACTATGTATGTAATACAAACAAGTAAGGCTAAAAAGTAATGGAAAAATGGTTCAAAACATAAATGAAACCTTGACTTGGGATGAGTTATGGAATCCCTTCCTTGCCATAACTACAACTATGATAATTATGATGCATTAATCTCACTAAGTCAACCCTCACATCGGACAGTAAGTTAAGTGAGCATAAGTGTTCTTAACCCACAAATCCTAGCTTGCTTGCTAATTACCTTAGCAACAAATTAGCGTTAGTGGAAACAAGAACAATTAAGAACCCAAGAATTATCACTAAATGTTGGACATTATGGCTCTAGTAATCCATACACTCATTTCCCCCAAGCCAAGGGGTGGAAATTACCCCATAATCAAAATTGGTATTTTATCGAACACATAGTGGGCATAAATATAAAACATGGCAAAATTGGTAAATTAATGAAAGCTATGAACCATAAATGATCAAAATCAATAAAGGCAACTCAAATAAACATAAAATAAGCACCAAACATCAAATTCAACAACTAGAAAACCAAAATTACAAGACTATATATAAATTGGCAAAACAAATGAAAATATGAGAAAGTGTAGAACAAGTGTAGTAATTAAAAGAGAATTTAAAGAAATACTACCAATGAGATAGCAAAATCCAAAGCCAAAATTGGAGTATAAAATGCTACAAACTCTAATTAAACCTAAGAAAACTTGAGAGAAAACCTAAACTAAACTACCCTAAAACTACTCCTAAAAACTATTCTATGAAGTATGGTAGTGTATGTTATGATATATAGTTGCTTCTCCCTTTAAATATGCTCCAAATCCTTCAAAAATGAGCCAAAAAGCCCCCAAAACGTGAGTCCACGTGACTTTTTAATGGAGGCATGCGCTGGTACCTGTGCGTATGCACAGGCCGTGCATGGACACACTTGCTGATTTTCCTCCTATGCGTGGGCACAGACCTGTGCGTACGCACAGGTCCTGATTTCCATTCTGCCCTGAGCATGGGCACAGCCTGTGCGTGGGCACAGGTCCTGATTTTTACCCTGCCTTGTGCGTGGGCACAAGTGCTGATTTTGACCCCTATGCGTGGGCACAGAAGGTGTGCGTGGGCACAGGCTGAAATGCTTCTCTCCTTTGTTTTCTTCATGTTTTCTCCCTTTTTGCATGCTTTCTTCCACTTCTACCAAACCATTCTTGCCTCTAGGACCTGAAATCACTCAACAAACATATCACGGCATCGAATGGAATAAAAGTGGGATTAAATTGCTCAATTTAAGCACAAAAATGTGTTTTCACATTTAGGTTCAATTTAGGAATCAAACACAAAAGTATGCTATTTTAGTGAATAAGTGCGAGTTTATATGATGAAATCCATCCAATTCAAGCTAAAATATATCGTCAAATATGGACTCATCAGGTGGATATCGTGCAAGATGTCTTGGAATAAATCCAGAAGTGACCGGAGAACCGGTAAAGGAGTCGATGAGGTTGGTAGACTTGATGGTGGTGCTATAGGTGCCTTCCTCTTCGAGGGTGTCTTCTCTGATGATCCATTCAATTCTCCCCTCGGAATGAACTTGTTGCCTCTTGGAAACTCGAATATGATATCCATTTCTTGCCTCTCTACCCCGCTGCATTTGCTAAGTGCATCACCATCGACGGAAATGGAATGTTGATATTTTTCTTCTCAACAAATTTCCAAATCGATTTACGCAACAAAGGTACAATGGCTATATGCTTCCTTTCCATAATAGCCCAAAGTAGCAAAGCAGTTCTAAATCTGACATGGGTAGTGTGGGTGCTCGGAATGATGTAGTCTGCCACAATCTGATGCCGTATACGAGCTTCGGCATTCAAATCAGAGCATGCAATACTAGTGGGAACAGAATTTCTCCCTTTGCTATCCTCTCAAGATGCACCAGGATGGCCTATTCTCTCAAGAATGGGAGCCAGAGATATTCTTCCTTTGAATACATCCACTTTTATCTTGAAATAATCATCCTTCTCAAGCAGAATGTGGGGAATGTTTAGAATAGCTTTTAGAGCTTCATTGGAAGTATCCAACATCCTTTCCTGGAGGAATACTAACTTCGGTTCCCAAGCTTGGTAATTCGCATAGAATTCCTGCACCATAGTTTCATTGACTTCAATGGGTTCTCGCTCGAGAAATTTCTAATGAAGCGAGGTAATTCTTTCATGAATAGTCGCCTTGTACTGGCTTGGAACCTTCAACGGCCGCTCCCAATGGATTGTGCGCTTCTCAATAGCCTCGTATTGAGAGTCAGCTCTTCAGTTAACCAAGGTACTCAGTTTATTACCTTGGCGATTCCACCAAATATCAGGAGAGTGAACGGTAGTTTGCACAACTGACAAAGTAACCGGTGCCTTACCCTTCTTTCGCATCCTGAAAATAAAATAAAAGATTTTCGAGATCATAGGGCAACAATAAAACAAAATTACTGAGGAAGCACTAACAAGGTTAACAGAAGCTCTGAAAATAGTGTGATTTATAAAAAACACAGTGTATATATTCCAATGATGCGCGCGGTTGGAACACACACACCGGCCGAATACCATGGCAACCACACTGTTTATCGGTCAAAACTCACTGCTTCTCAAATAAGTGCTTAAGTTGCAAGGCTAAAGCATGGACATAAAAGCAACTTCAAGCTCGCACCAATTGATTCATTAACACGCTTTGAATGTAATGGTCATTGAGGTTGTTGGCAAGAAATTTCATTAGCAAAAGAGTGTACAACAATAATAACCATTCACTCAAAGTGAAGTGTCAATTGCTCATCCTCAAGAAGTGGTAACGACATCTGCAATGTTCTTAAGTTGAGGCCAAAAGCTGTTTCATCAAGACAACATCTAAAGTTGAACAATTGTAAAGTGATTACCGAATCCAAATTCCGAGATGAACAATGACAATTGAGTTTCACACAATACAAGGCATTTGTAACCACAATCCCACATCAACAAACAAGGAAATGCATTGGTGAATTCACTTAACTACCATCAAAAGTCATAATTAAAGCTGCACAATTCATACAATATGCCTAACAAGATATAAATTGAATACATATGATGGCCATGTCATATGAATCAAACAAAGTGTTCATTGAGGCATTTAATCAAACATGTGGTATGCAATGTGCAAGCTTATCACAATTAATGCTCAAATTCAATCATAAGCAACCCATAATCAAATATCAACACTTGCAATACAAAGACACAAAGAAAAGCACTAAATTTAATCTAAGCAACATGAAAAGAAAATCAAAACAATTGCAAAAATCAACAAAAAGGAAAATAAGAACCTAAAAAATGAAGGTCGAAACAAACAAGAATGGGGAAGGAAACAATGGTACTTCTTATAGCCACTGCGACTTGCGGTAGTTGGGTTCGCCAGATAAACGCCGGAGAGGGAAAAAACTCACCGGTGGTGAAGAGAGAAAAGAGAAAGGAAAGTGGTGCACGAATTGTAAATCACACTTTTCACAACTCGTACCACTAACCAGCAAGTACATTGGGTTGTCCAAGTAATACCTTACGTGAGTAAGGGTCGATCCTACGGAGATTATCAGCTTGAAGCGAGCTATAGTTATTTTGTATTTCTTAGTCAAAAAATCAATTATAATTATTAGTTTGGATTGCGAAAAATAAAAGAGCATGAATTAAATACTTGTTATGCAGTAATGGAGAATATGTTGGAGTTTTGGAGATGCTTTATCTTCTGAATCTCTGCTTTTCCACTGTCTTCTTCTTCACGCACGCAAGGTTCCTCCTATGGCAAGCTGTGTGTTGGTGGATCACCATTGTCAATGGCTACCATCCGTCCTCTCAGTGAAAATGGTCCAGGTGCGCTGTCACCGCTGTCAC
>NC_029787.2:68883171-68896664 GCF_000816755.2 Arachis ipaensis
GCACGGCTAATCATCTGTCGGTTCTCACTCATGCTGGAATAGGATCCATTGATCCTTTTGCGTCTGTCACTACGCCCAACCCTTGTGAATTTGAAGCTCGTCACAGTCATCCAATCCATAAATCCTACTCGGAATACCACAGACAAGGTTTAGACTTTCCAAATTCTCAAGAATGCTCCCAATGAATTCTAGGTTATACCACGAAGATTCTGATTAAGGAATCCAAGAGATACTCATTCAATCGAAGGTAGAACGGAGGTGGTTGTCAGGCACGCGTTCATAGGTTGAGAATGGTGATGAATGTCACGGATCATCACATCCATCATATTGAAGTGCGAATGAACATCTTAGATAGAAACAAGCGTGTTTGAATAGAAAACAGAAATATTTGCATTAATTCATCGAGACACAGCAGAGCTCCTCACCTCCAATAATGGAGTTTAGAGACTCATGCCGTCAAAGAGTACAAAGTTCAGATCTAAAAATGTCATGAGGTACAGAATAGATCTCTAAAATTTGTTTAAATACTAAACTAGGTTTACAGAAAATGAGTAAACTATGATAGATAATGCAGAAATCCACTTTCGGGGCCCACTTGGTGTGTGCTGGGGCTGAGACTTAAGCTTTACACGTGTCTAGGCTGTTTCTGGAATTAAACGCCAGGTTGTACCCTGTTTTAGGCGTTTAACTCCAACTTGTAACCTGTTTCTGGCGTTTAACGCCAGAATAGGGCAGAGAACTGGCGTTGAACGCCAGTTTGCGTCATCTAAACTTGGGCAAAGTATGGACTATTATATATTGTTGGAAAGCCCTGGATGTCTACTTTCCAACGCAATTGAGAACGCACCATTAGGACTGCTGTAGCTCCAGAAAATTCACTTTGAGTGCAGGGTGGTCAGAATCCAACAACATCTACAGTCCTTTTTCAGCCTCTGAATCAGATTTTTGCTCAAGTCCCACAATTTCAGCCAGAAAATACCTGAAATCACAGAAAAATGCACAAACTCATAGTATAGTCCAGAAATGTGATTTTTATTTAAAAACTAATAAAAATATTCTAAAAACTAATCAAATCATACTAAAAACTATGTAAAAATAATGCCAAAAAGCGTATAAATTATCCGCTCATCACAACACCAAACTTAAATTGTTGCTTGTCCCCAAGCAATTAAATACAAAGTAGGATAAAAAGAAGAAAATATACAATGAATTCCAAAAACATCTATGAAGATCAGTCTTAATTAGATGAGCGGGGCTATTAGCTTTTTGCTTCTGAACAGTTTTGGAATCTCACTTTATCCATTGAAGTTCAGAATGATTGGCATCTATAGGAACTTAGAATTCAGATAGTGTTATTGATTCTCCTAGTTTAGTATGTTGATTCTTGAACACAGCTACTTTATGAGTCTTGGCCGTGGCCCTAAGCACTTTGTCTTCCAGTATTTCCACCGGATACATAAATGCCACAGACACATAATTGGGTGAACCTTTTTAGATTGTGACTCAGCTTTGCTAGAGTCCCTAATTAGAGGTGTCCAGGGTTCTTAAGCACACTCTGTTTTTGCTTTGGACCTCGACTTTAACCACTCAGTCTCAAGTTTTCAGTTGACACCTTCACACCACAAGCACATGGTTAGGGACAGCTTGGTTTAGCCGCTTAGACCAGGATTTTATTCCTTTAGGCCCTCCTATCCACTGATGCTCAAAGCCTTGGATCCTTTTTTACCCTTGCCTTTTGGTTTTAAGGGCTATTGGCTTTTTGCTCTTGCCTTTTGGTTTAAAGAGCTCTTGGCTTTTTCTGCTTGCTTTTTCTTTTTTTTTCCACCATTTTTCTTTTCTTTTCTTTTTTTTTCTCGCAAGCTTTTGTATTCACTTCTTTTTCTTGCTTCAAGAATCAATTTTATGATTTTTCAGATTATCAACAACATTTCTCCTTTTCATCATTCTTTCAAGAGCCAACATATTTAACATTCATAAACAACAATATCAAAAGATATATGCACTGTTCAAGCATTCATTCAGAAAATAGAAAGTATTGCCACCACATCAAAATAATTAAACTATTTAAAATTTGAAATTCATGTACTTCTTTTTCTTTTCAGAAAACATTTTTCATTTAAGAAAGGTGATGGATTCATAGGACATTCATATCTTTAAGACATAGACACTAGACACTAATGATCATATAATAAAGACACAAACATAAATAAAGCATAGAGAAAGAAAACAGAAAAAATAAATAGACAAGGAGATTAAGGAACGGGTCCACCTTAGTGAGGGTGGCATCTTCTTCCTTTTGAAGAACCAATAGTGCTCTTGAGCTCCTCTATGTCTCTTCCTTGCCTTTGTTGCTCCTCCCTCATAGCTCTTTGATCTTCTCTAATTTCATGGAGGAGGATGGAATGCTCTTAGTGCTCCACCCTTAGTTGTCCCATGTTGGAACTTAATTCTCCTAGGGAGGTGTTAATCTGCTCCCAATAGTTTTGTGGAGGAAAGTGCATCCCTTGAGGCATTAGTGGTTATGGAAAAACAAAAAGAAAAAGGCAATGCTTTTTCCACACCAAACTTAAAATGTTTGCTCATCCTCGAGCAAAAGAAGGAGGAAAAGAGGAGATGGAGATGTGTGGTGGGTTCTGCCACGGGTGGGGGAAGTGTGTATGAAAAGGTGTGGCAGGTGGGGATCCTGTGGGGTCCACAGATCATGAGGGGTCAAGGACTTATCATCCCTGCTCCATTGAGGCGTGCAAAAACGCTCTTAGTGTGCAATCTTAGCGTTTAACGCCAGACTGCTGTTTGTTTCTGGCGTTAAACGCCAGCTTTTCTCCCTTTCTTGGCGTTAAACGCCAACTTGATGCTTTGTTCTGGCGTTAAACGCCAGTCTGTTGCTTGTTTCTGGCGTTTAACGCCAGCTTGATGCTTCTTTCTAGCGTTAAATGCCAGTCTGATGCTTCTTACTGGCGTTTAAACGCCAGTAAGCTCTTCCTCCAGAGTGAGCTATTTTTAATGCTATTTTTCATTCTGTTTTTGATTTTTCAGTTGTTTTTGTGACTTCACATGATCATCAACCTAAAGAAAACATAAAATAGCAATGAAAAATAAATAGATATAATTAAATAACATTGGGTTGCCTCCCAACAAGCGCTTCTTTATTGTCTTTAGCTGGACCTTGCTGAGCTTTTAATCTAGTCTCAGCTTTGAGCATTCTTGCTCAAGTTTGCCTTCAAGATAATGCTTGACTCTTTGTCCATTAACAATGAACTTCTTATTAGAATCAATGTCTTGAAGCTCCACATAGCCATATAGTGACACACTTGTAATCACATATGGTCCCCTCCACCGGGATTTCAGTTTCCCGGGGAATAATCTGAGCCTAGAGTTAAATAGCAGAACCTTCTGTCCTGGTTCAAAGACTCTAGATGATAGCTTTCTGTCATGCCACCTTTTTGCTTTCTCTTTGTAAAGCTTGGCATTTTCGATAGTAGTGAGTCTGAATTCCTCTAGTTCATTTAGCTGGAGCAATCTTTTTTCTCCAGCTAATCTGGCATCAAAGTTTAGGAATCTGGTTGCCCAGTAGGCCTTATGTTCCAGTTCCACGGGCAGATGGTAGGCCTTACCATACACAAGCTGGTATGGAGAGGTCCCTATAGGAGTCTTGAATGCTGTTCTGTAAGCCCACAGAGCATCATCCAAGCTTCTCGCCTAATCCTGTCTACGGGTACTTATAGTCCATTCCAGGATTCTTTTTAGTTCTCTATTAGAGACTTCAGCTTGCCCGTTTGTCTGTGGATGATATGGAGTTGCCACCTTGTGAATAATTCCATACCGGACCATAGCAGAGTAAAGCTGTTTGTTGCGGAAGTGAGTGCCCCCATCACTAATTAGTGCTCTAGGGACACCAAACCTGCTGAAGATGTGTTTCTGGAGGAACTTCAGCACTGTCTTAGTATCATTAGTGGGTGTGGCAATGGCCTCTACCCATTTGGATACATAGTCGACTGCAACCAGAATATAAGTGTTTGAGTATGATGGTGGGAAAGGCCCCATGAAGTCAATGCCCCATACATCAAACAACTCAATCTCCAAGATTTCTTGTTGAGGTATGGCGTAACCATGAGGCAGATTACCAGATCTCTGGCAACTGTCACAGTTACGTACAAACTCTCGGGAATCTCTATAGAGGGTAGGCCAGTAGAAGCCACATTGGAAGACCTTGGTGGCTGTTCGCTCACCTCCGAAATGACCTCCATATTGTGACCCGTGGCAATGCCATAAGATCTTCTGTGCTTCTTCTCTAGGCACACACCTACGGATTATTCCGTCTGCACATCTCTTAAAGAGATAGGGTTCATCCCACAAGTAGTACTTTGCATCAGTAATTAATTTTTTCTTTTGTTGCCTGCTGTACTCCTTGGGTATGAACCTTGCAGCTTTATAGTTTGCAATGTCTGCAAACCATGGTGTTTCCTGAATGGCGAACAAATCCTCATCTAGAAAGGTATCAGAGATCTCAATAGAGGGAAAGGATGCCCTTTCTATTGGTTCTATCCAGGACAGATGATCAGCCACTTGGTTTTCTGTTCCTTTTCTGTCTCTTATTTCTATATCAAACTCTTGCAGAAGCAACACCCATCTTATGAGCCTAGGTTTTGAATCCTGCTTTGTAAGTAGATATTTAAGAGCAACATGATCAGTGTACACAATCACTTTTGATCCTACTAAGTAAGATCTAAACTTGTCAATGGCATAAACCACTGCAAGAAATTCTTTTTCTGTGGCTGTGTAATTTTTCTGGGCATCATTTAAAATATGGCTAGCATAATAAATGACATGCAGAAGCTTGTCATGCCTCTACCCCAATACTGCACCAATGGCATGGTCACTGGCATCATACATTAGTTCGAATGGTACTGTCCTGTCTAGTGCAGAAATAACTGGTGCTGTGACCAGCTTAGCTTTCAGAGTTTCAAACACCTGCAGACACTCTGTGTCAAACACAAATGGCATGTCAGCAGCTAGCAGGTTGCTCAGAGGTTTTGCAATTTTTGAAAAATCCTTTATAAACCTCCTATAGAATCCTGCATGCCCCAGAAAGCTTCTGATTGCCTTAACATTGGCAGGTGGTGGTAATTTTTCAATTACCTCTACCTTAGCTTGATCCACCTCTATTCCCTTGTTCGAAATCTTGTGCCCAAGGACAATCCCTTCAGTCACCATAAAGTGACATTTTTCCCAGTTTAAAACCAGGTTAGTCTCTTGGCATCTTTTCAGAACCAGTGTAAGGTGATCAAGATAGGAGCTTAATGAGTTTCCATATACTGAGAAGTCATCCATGAAGACTTCCAGAAATTTTTCCACCATATCAGAGAAAATAGAGAGCATGCATCTCTGAAAGGTTGTAGGTGCATTACACAGCCCAAATGGCATCCTTCGGTAGGCAAATACTCCAGATGGACATGTGAATGCTGTTTTCTCCTGATCTTGGGGAGCTACTGCAATTTTGTTGTAGCCTGAATAGCCATCCAAAAAGCAGTAATAATCATGACCTGCTAATCTTTCTAGCATCTGGTCTATGAATGGTAAAGGAAAATGATCCTTTCTGGTGGCTGTATTGATCCTTCTGTAGTCAATACACATGCGCCACCCTGTAACTGTTCTTGGAGGAATCAGTTCATTTTTTTCATTATGAACCACTGTCATGCCTCCCTTTTTGGGGACATCTTGGACAGGGCTTACCCAGGGGCTATCAGAAATAGGATAAATAATCCCAGCCTCCAGTAACTTGGTGACCTCTTTCTGCACCACTTCCTTCATGGCTGGATTTAGCCGCCTCTGTGGTTGAACCACTGGCTTAGCATCGTCCTCCAATAGGATCTTGTGCATGCATCTTGCTGAGCTGATGCCCTTAAGATCACTTATGGACCACCCAAGAGCTGTCTTGTGTGTCCTTAGCACTTGAAGTAGCACTTCCTCTTCCAGGGGATTTAAAGCAGAGCTTATGATCCCCGGAAAAGTGTCACCTTCTCCCAGAAATGCATATTTCAGGGATGGTGGTAATGGTTTGAGCTCGGGTTTAGGAGGTTTTTCCTCTTCCTGAGGAGGTTTCAGAGGCTCTTTCAATTCCTCTGAATCCTCCAGATCAGGCTGAACATCTTTAAAGATGTCTTCCAGCTCTAATTCGAGACTCTTAGCCATGTTGATCTCCTCTACCAAAGAGTCAATAAGATCAACTTTCATGCAGTCTTTTGGTGTGTCTGGATGCTGCATGGCTTTGACAGCATTCAACTTAAACTCATCCTCATTGACTCTCAGGGTTACTTCCCCCTTTTGGACATCAATGAGAGTTTGTCCAGTTACTAAGAAAGGTCTTCCTAGAATGAGAGTAGCACTCTTGTGCTCTTCCATTTCCAGCACTACAAAGTTAGTGGGGAAGGCGAATGGACAAACCCTGACAATCATATCTTCAATCACGCCTGATGGGTATTTAATGGAGCCATCAGCAAGTTGGAGACATATCCGAGTTGGTTTAACTTCTTCAGTTAAACCAAGCTTTCTGATAGTGGATGTAGGTATTAGGTTGATGCTTGCCCCAAGATCACATAAAGCTGTCTTGGTGCAATTACCCTCTAATATGCATGGTATCATAAAGCTCCCGGGATCTTTAAGCTTTTCTGGGAAGCTTTTCAGAATGATTGCACTACATTCTTCAGTGAAGAAAACTCTTTCAGTTTCTCTCCAATCTTTCTTATGACTCAAGATCTCTTTCATGAACTTGGCATAAGATGGTATTTGCTCAAGTGCCTCTGCAAACGGAATCTTTATTTCAAGAGTCCTGAGATAGTCTGCAAAGCGAGCAAATTGCTTATCCTGCTTCTCTTGGCGGAGTTTTTGAGGATAAGGTATCTTGGCTTTGTATTCCTCAACCTTGGTAGCTGCAGGTTTATTTCCTACAGAGGTGGTTGGAGAAGCCTTTTTAGAGGGGTTGTTATCAGCACGTGTGTGTGTCTGATCCCTCACTGGCATTTGAATGCCAGGGTTAGAAGCTGGATTGGCGTTAGACGCCAACTCCTTACCTGTTTGTGGCGTTTGAACGCCAGAACTGAGCATGGGTTGGGCGTTTAACGCCAGCTCTTCACCCTTTTCTGGCGTTTGAGAGCCAGAATTGTTCCTCTCTGGGCTCTTACTGTGCTTAGAGGGATTTTCGGTAGCAGTTTATTCATTTCTTGGCTTCCTGCTGCTTTGAAGTGAGGTATTTAATATTTTCCCACTTCTTAATTGAACTGCTTGGCACTCTTCTGTTATTTGTTTTGATAACTGTTTTTCAAAAAAATCATATCTTTTTCAAAATTTTATCTTATCTTATTTCAAATTTCAAATTTCAACTTTCAAAATTTCAAAATTCAAATTTCAAAATTTAAAATTCAAAATCTAATTTTCAAATTTAAAAATCAAATCTTTTCAAAATTTAAATCTTTTTCAAATCCTTATCTTATATTGTTGACTTTTTCGAAAATTTAAAATTCTATTTTCAAATTTCAATTTTCAAATTTCAAATTTCAAATTTCAAATTTCAAATTTCAAATTTCAAAATTTAATTTTCAAATTTAAAATTTAAATTTCAAGACTTTTTAATTTAAATTCCTTATCTTCTCTTACCTAGCTTATCTTATCTTTTCTAATCTCAAATCTTAAAATCAAATCTTTTTTCATATATTTTCTTTTTATTTTATTTTATCTTATTTTCTTACAAGTATCTTTAATTTTAAGACATATCTCTTTCAAGACTTCCTAACCAATTTCTCTCTCTTCATTTTTTTCGAGAATCCTCACACACATCTTTTTCAAATCTTTTTAATTAATTAATTTAGTTTTCAATTTTCTTTTATTTATTTTTCTTCAAATTTTCGAAATTATAGTCAATTTTTCATTTATTTTATTTTATTTTATTTTATTTTAATTTCAGTTTTCAAAAAAAAATAAAAAAATAAAAAAAATATATATTTTATTTGCAATCCGCATCATCTCCCTTTCTCCATCATGGACCTATGTGGAAATGAACAGTCCAGAAGGACTCTGGGGTCATATGCTAACCCCACTACTGCTTCATATGGGAGTAGTATCGTATACCATCCATCGGAGTCAGTAGTTTTGAGTTGAATCCTCAGCTCATTATCATGGTGCAGCAAAGCTGCCAGTATTCCGGTCTTCCACAGGAAGAACCTATAGAGTTTCTGGCACAGTTTTTACAAATTGCTGACACAGTACATGATAAGGAAGTAGATCAGGATGTCTACAGATTATTACTGTTTCCATTTTCTGTAAAAGACCAAGCTAAGAGGTGGTTAAATAACCAACCTAAGGCTAGCATAAGGACATAGAAACAGCTGTCAGAAAAATTCCTGAATTAATATTTCCCTCCAAAATGGATGACACAGCTAAGGCTGAACATCCAAGGCTTTAAACAAGGAGATAATGAATCTCTTTATGATGCCTGGGAGAGATACAGAGAGATGCTAAGAAAATACCCCTCTGAAATGTTTTCAGAGTGGGTGCAGTTAGACATCTTCTATTATGGGCTTACAGAGAAAGCTCGATGTCTTTGGACCACTCAGCGGGTGGATCTATACACATGAGAAAGACAATTGAAGAAGCTCAAGAGCTCATTGATACAGTTGCCAGAAATCAGCATCTGTACCTAAGTAGTGAGTCTTCTATGAAAGAAGAGGCTAAAACAGTAACTGCTGAACTCAGTCCTGCAGAACAAGTTACTGAATTTAATCAGCAATTAGATTTTCTAACAAAACAGCTAGCTGAATTCAAGGAGATACTACAAGATACAAGAATGGCTAATATGAATATGGAAGTACAGTTGAAGCAAACAAAATAGCAGTTATCAAAACAAATAACAGAAGAGTGCCAAGCAGTTCAATTAAGAAGTGGAAAAACATTAAATACCTCACTTCAGAGCAGCAGAAAGCCAAGAAAAGAACAACTGATAGAGGATGAGCAAAATACTATCCAAAATCCCTCTGTGGACAGTAAGAGCCTAGAGAGGAATAACTCTGGCATTCAAACGCCAGAAAAGGGTGCAAAGTTGGCGTTAAATGCCCAACCCACGCACAGTTCTGGCGTTCAAACGCCAGGAACAGGCAAGGAGCTGGTGTCAAACGCCCAATGGAAGCTCAGTTCTGGCGTTCGAACGCCAGAAATAGGTAGGAAGTTAGCGTCCAACGCCAATCAAGCTTCCAACCCTGGCATTCAAACGCCAGTGAGGGATCAGACACACACAAGTGCTGATAACAACCCCTCTAAAAAGGCTTTCCCAACCACTTCTGTAGGAAATAAATCTGCAGCAACCAAGGTTGAGGAATACAAAGCCAAGATACCTTATCCTCAAAAACTCCGCCAAGAGGAGCAGGATAAGCAATTTGCTCGCTTTGCAGACTATCTCAGGACTCTTGAAATAAAGATTCCGTTTGCAGAGGCACTTGAGCAAATACCCTCTTATGCCAAGTTCATGAAAGATATCTTGAGTCATAAGAAGGATTGGAGAGAAACTTAAAGAGTTCTCCTCACTGAAGAATGCAGTGCAGTCATTCTGAAAAGCTTCCCAGAAAAGCTTAAAGATCCCGGAAGCTTTATGATACCATGCATATTAGAGGGTAATTGCACCAAGAATACTTTATGTGATCTTAGGGCAAGCATCAACCTAATCCCTGCATCCACTATCAGAAAGTTTGGCTTGACTGAAGAGGTCAAACCAACTCGGATCTATCTTCAACTTGCTGATGGCTCCATTAAATACCCATCAGGCATAATTGAGGACATGATTGTTAAGGTTGGGCCATTTGCCTTTCCTACTTACTTTGTAGTACTGGAAATGGAGGAACACAAGAGTGGAACTCTCATTCTAGGAAGATCATTCCTAGCAACTGGACGAACCCTCATTGACGTCCAAAAAGGGGAGATAACCCTGAGAGTTAATGAGGATGAGTTTAAGTTGAATGTTGTCAAAGCTATGCAACATCCAGACACATCAGACGACTGCCTGAGCGTTGATATTATTGACTCCCTAGTGGAAAAGGTCAATATGACTGAGAGTCTCGAATCAGAGCTAGAGGACAGTTTTAAAGATGTTCAGCCTGATCTAGAGGATTCAGAGGAATTAAAAGAGCCTTTGAAACTTCCTCAGAAAGAGGAAAAACCTCCTAAAATTGAGCTCAAACCATTACCACCATCCCTGAAATATGCATTTCTGGGAGAAGGTGACACTTTTTCGATGATCATAAGCTCTGCCTTAAATCCCCTGGAAGAGGAAATGCTACTTCAAGTGCTAAGGACACACAAGACAGCTCTTGGGTGGTCCATAAGTGACCTTAAGGGCATCAGCCCAGTGATGAGCGGATAATTTATACGCTTTTTGGCATTGTTTTTAGTATGATTTAATTAGTTTTCATTATATTTTTATTATTTTTAATTAAAATTCACATTTTTGGACTTTACTATGAGTTTGTGTGTTTTTCTGTGATTTCAGTTATTTTCTGGCTGAAATTGAGGGACCTGAGCAAAAATCAGATTCAGAGGTTGAAGAAGGACTGCAGATGCTGATGGATTCTAACCTCCCTGCACTCAAAGTAGATTTTCTGGAGCTACAAAACTCTAAATGGCTCGCTTCTAATTGCGTTGGAAAGTAGACATCCAGGGCTTTCCAGAAATATATAATAGTCTATACTTTGCCCGAGTTTAGATGATGCACACTGGCGTTGAATGCCAGTTCCATGTTGTAGTCTGTCGTTCAGCGCCAGAAACAAGTTGCGAAGAGGAGTTCAACGCCAGAAACATGTTACAAACTGGCGTTCAACTCCAAGAATGACCTCTCCACGTGTAAACTTCAAGCTCAGCCCAAGCACACACTAAGTGGGCCCCGGAAGTGGATTTCTGCATTATTTACTCATTTCTGTAAACCCTAGTAACTAGTTTAGTATAAATAGGACTTTTTACTATCTTTGGATTATCTTTTGATCCTTTGATCATGTTTTGGGGGCTGGCCATTCGGCCATGCCTGGACCTTATCACTTATGTATTTTCAACGGTAGAGTTTCTACACACCATAGATTAAGGTGTAGAGCTCTACTGTTCCTCAAGGATTAATGCAAAGTACTACTGTTTTTCTATTCAATTCAACTTATTCCGCTTCTAAGATATTCATTCGCACTTCAATATGATGGATGTGATGATCGTGATAGTCATCATCATTCTCAACTTATGAACGCGTGCCTGACAACCACTTCCGTTCTACCTTAGATTGAATGGATATCTCTTGGATATCTAATACAGGGGACCGAGTCCGAGTTGTTAGTGTCTTTGTGGTATAAGTTAGAACCCATGGATGGCCATTCCTGAGATCCGAAAAGTTTAAACCTTGTCTGTGGTATTCCAAGTAGGATTTGGGAAAGGATGGCTGTGACGAGCTTCAAACTCGCGAGTGCTGGGCATAGTGACAGACGCAAAAGGATAGTAAATCCTATTCCAGTATGATCGAGAACCGACAGATGATTAGCCATGCAGTGACAATGCATTGGACCATTTTCACAGGAGGATGGGATGTAGCCATTGACAACGGTGATGCCCTACATAAAGCTTGCCAAGGAAAGGAGTTAGGATTGATTGGATGAAGACAGCAGGAAAGCGGAGATCAGAAGAACGAAAGCAACTCTATACACTTATCTGAAATTCTCACCAATGAATTACATAAGTACTACTATCCTATTTTATATTTTATTTATTTTCATCCACTATAATTTCTTAATACAATTTAATTCGCCTGACTGAGATTTACAAGGTGACCACAGCTTGCTTCAAGCCAACAATCTCCGTGGGATCGACCCTTACTCACGTAAGGTTTATTACTTGGACGACCCAGTGTACTTGCTGGTTAGTTGTATGAAGTTGTGAAATAGATATAAGATCATGAATGTGCGTATTGAGTTTTTAGCGCCGTTACCAAGGAATGGAATGATCATGATTTTGCACACCAAGTTTTTGGCGCCGTTGCCGGGGATTGTTCGAGTTTGGACAACTGACGATTCATCTTGTTGCTCAGATTAGGTAATTTTCTTTTTGTTTTATTTTCAAAAAAAAAATTCTTCAAAAATATTTAAAAAAAAAATTTTCCCTTTGTTTTCGAAAATTATTTTAAAATTTTTTAGAGTGAATTCTAAAGTTTCAAAATGGTATGCTGAAGTTTGGCTGGCCATCAAGCTTTAGACTAACCTGATATGATTCCTGGAATCTTGATTGAGGACTTTGAATTCATTACTTCCTTTTTCCTATATGTTTTCGAAAAAAAAAATTATATACAAAAATCCAAAAAAATTAATAAAATCATAAAAATTAAAAATATTTTATGTTGTTTGTTTGAGTCTTGAGTCAATTTTTAAGTTTGGTGTCAATTGCATACTTTTATTTTTCTAAAAATTTTCGAAAATTCATGCATTCATAGTGTTCTTCATGATCTTCAAGTTGTTCTTGGTAAGTCTTCTTGTTTGATCTTCATATTTTCCTGTTTTGTGTCTTTTCTTGTTTTTCATATGCATTTTTAATTTGTTAGTGTCTAATTATTGAAAATTTCTAAGTTTGGTATCTTGCATGTTTTTCTTTTCTTAAAAATTTTCAAAAATAAGTCTTGATGTTCATCTTGATCTTCAAAGTGTTCGTGGTGTTCATCTTGACATTCATAGTGTTCTTGCATGCATCACATGTTTTGATCCAAAAATTTTCATGCATTGAGTCAATTTTGTGTTTTTCTCTTTCATCATTAAAAATTCAAAAAAAAAAAAAATATCTTTCCCTTTTTCTCTCTTAAATTTCGAAAATTTGGATTGACTTTTTCAAAATTTTTTAAAAAAATCTAGTTGTTTCTTATGAGTCAAATCAAATTTTCAATTTAATAATCCTATCTTTTTCAAAACTTTTTCAAAAAAATAAAATCTTTTTCAAATTTTCCTTAATAATTTCGAAATTTTTTAAATTAATTTTCAAAAATCCTTTTCTTATCTTTATTCCATGATTTTCGAAATTAATACTAACATTTAATATGATTGATTGAAAAATTTCAAGTTGTTACTTGCCTTTTAAGAAAAGATTAATCTTTAATTTTTAAAATCATATCTTTTTGTTTCTTGTTAGTCAAGTAATCAACTTTAATTTTAAAAATCAAATCTTTTTAAATTTCTTTTTCAAATCTTTTTCAAAATAAGTTTCAATCAATCATATCTTTTTGTTTCAATCATATCCTTTTTCTATTTCAATCATATCTTTTTCAAATTCAATTTCAAAATCTTTTCTAACTTCTTATCTTTTTAAAAATGATTTTCAAATATTATCTTTTTGTTTCAATCATATCTTTTTAAATTTCAATCATATCTTTTTCAAAAACAAATTTCAAAACTTTTTCAATCAATCTTATCTTTTTGTTTCAATCATATCTTTTTCAA